>NC_136993.1:52190997-52255997 GCF_032717465.1 Coenobita brevimanus | reverse complement strand
ATCTTGACTTAAGCTCAGTTGCCGATGTACTAAAAAGCCTGAGTATCTTACCATTGGTGTTGTTGTTACCATTGTTTGTTGCTTAGCTCCAGCCTGACTGACCATGCAAACCCAATGACCACAGATAAACCGGTATGGTGGTATTTCTTAGGTTCCCTACACACCTGAAACTTTCTCTGTGTCTTAGTTTAGAGTGTGCTGTGCAGAGTGTCATGCTGTGTGGACTTATTCTGCAAGTGGGGCATGTGTCATCTGTGAATTCACCCATTCCAAATCTAATGTGATAAAGGAGAGGGGCTAGGTGATGTCCTGAATTAAACCTAACTGTGAACTCGATCAGCTTGAATAATTCTGATGGCTGAACGTCAGGAAAGAGGATTGTGGTACTCTGTTCTGATAGAGGTGTTCTATTGTCCTGCGCGTGAAGTGGCGATGTAGTGTTCTTCATTGTTATTGCAGGAGTGTTTGGAGGTGGGATGTTGTTGAAGAGGGTCTAGTATTGTATGTGTGGTGATGATTTTATGATCATTTTATTTATGATCCTTATTGTATTGAAGGTGTGTGATGTGAGACGTGTGGGTGGTGGAGTAAGAAAAGGAAGTGAATGGTGACGCAAGGAAGTAAGTTTGGCTGTGGCTGAGAAGAGACGTGCATATGAAGTGTGGCTGCAGAGGATTGATGAGGTGTCATATGAAAGGTATAAGGAAAAGAGGAATAGGGCGAGAAGGGCTGTGTGTGAGATGCTAAAGTGACAGCAGATGAGATGTGGGGTAGGCAGTTGACAGAGAATTTTCAACAGAATAAGAAAACGTTTTGGAAGGAGGTGACAAGGGTGCGAAAGGGAGAGTCTGGGAAGGAAGAACGAGTAAAAGCAGAGGATGGAAGGATGTTAACTGAGATCGATGCAGTAAGGAAGAGATGGGCAGGGTATTTTGAAAGATTGTTCAATGTAAAGGAGGAAAGGGTGGCTGAGATTGTGGCGGATGGAAGGGTGCAAGGAATATATGTATTTGGAGATTTGAATGATTCTTTGATCACGAAGGAGGAAATGCAGGAGGCAGTAAAGGAGATGAAAACAGGGAAAGCTGCAGGTATGGATGGGTGTGCCGTGGAATGCCTGAAGGGTGGTGGAGAGACTAGTGTGGACTGGTTAATAAGATTGTTGAATGTGTGCTTTGTGAAAGGTATGGTACCAATCGACTGGGCAAGTGATTGTGTGGTCCCGTTATATAAAGGCAAGGGTGATAAGTATGAATGTACTAGCTTTAGGGGTATAAGTCTGTTCAGTGTTGTAGGTAAGGTGTTTGGCAGAGTGTTAATTAAGAAAGTTAGAAAGGGTACAGAGGGAGTGATTGGTGATGAGCAGTGTGGCTTTAGGAGAGGGATGGGATGCGTGGATCAGGTGTTTGCTGTGAGACAAGTGTGTGAAAGTATTTAGCGAAAGGTAGGGATGTGTTTTGGGCATTCATGGATTTGGAGAAAGTGTATGATAGAATTGATAGGGAGGCTTTGTGGACTGTTTTAAGATTGTATGGATTTGATGGTAGGTTACTAAAAGGGGTGGAAAGCTTTTATGTAAATAGTAGAGCGTGTGTAAGAGTGGGAAATACTGTGAGTGATTGGTTTCCCGTGAGTGTTGGGCTGCGGCAGCGGTGTGTGATGTTACCTTGGTTGTTTAATATTTATATGGATGGTGTTGTAAGGGAGGTGAATGCAAGAGTATTAGGTGGAGGTTTGAGTCAGGTGAATGTTGATGGTAGAGAGTGGAATCTGAAGCAGCTGCTGTTTGCAGATGATAGTGCACTGACGGGTGATTCAGAGGAGCGATTGAGACAGTTGGTAGAGGAGTTTGGAAGGGTGTGTGAAAGGAGGAAATTTAAAGTAAATGAGAATAAGGGTAAAGTGATCAAATGTACGAGGTCAGTAGATGGTAGGAGGATGAATATAGTTTTGAATGGTGAGTTCCTTGAGGAGGTAGAGTGTTTTAAGTATTTAGGGTCACATGTTGCTAGGGATGGAAGAATAGATGCAGAAGTGAAGTTTAGAATAAATGAAGTGGGACAGGTGCTGGGAGGAATGAAAAAAGTGTTTAGACGTCGTTCACTTAGAATGGGTGTAATGAGAAGGCTGTATGAGGGTGTTGTGGTGCCGACTGCATTATATGGGGCTGAAACATGGAATATGGGTGTAGCAGAGAGGAAAAGTTTGAATGTAATGGAGATGAGGTGTTTTAGGAGTATGTGTGGAGTGACGCGTATGGATCGAGTGAGAAATGATGAAGTGCAAAGAACTGGAGTTGTTCAGGATGGCTGATCGAGTTGAGCAGAGGGTGTTGCGATGGTTTGGGCATATGGAGAGAATGGATAATGAGCGATTGGTGAAAAAGATAACTAGATCTGACATGAGACGTGTAAGGCTGAGAGAGAGACCACAAATAGGATGGATGGACAGCGTGAAGAGAGCGTTGGATGCGAGAGGGATGTCTGTTGAGCAAGGAAGAGTGGCTGTGCATGACAGAAGTAAATGGAGAGAAATTGTGAATGACTACATGATGACACAGCCCTGAGGGGATATTCTCCCGCATTTGGTCTGATTAGCTAATCAGGTCAGATGTGGGTAAGGGGATGGATGTATTATGATGTGGCAGGGGCAAACCAGATCTGCTGTCGGGCCCTGCTGCGGATGTCACTGATTGCACTGCTCAGTGGACCCTCGTGCGGTGTGGTGCAGTGATGATCTGTCCCTTCTCCCCTTTGGGGCTAAGATGCGAATGAATGTGTTTGAGTGGATGAGTATATTGGGAGTGTGTCGTCCTGTCTTGGATACCTCCCTTTGCTTGAGGGAAGCAGCCTAGGTATATAGATAGATAGATATTGTATTGTGTGACTCTGTAATACAATGGCCGATATGTTGTGTGTTAGCATAGGCTATTATATACAATTGTGCTCCTCTCATGTAGACATATTACCTAACAAGGAGGACTACTATTTCTGGGAGTAATGAGGCTGAGAGAGTGATATTGGTGCAGCCACTGATGATGCACAAAGCGTTGTTCTCTGTATGGTAAATAATTTAAGTTGTTACAGTGGGCGTTAGACCAGATGGAAGTATAGTTCTAGGAAGAGACGACATCACAGATCTGACATATGTATGTAGAGCTGGGAATGTGTGTACTTTTTTCATCCAAAGTCTATCCATGTAAGTGATGCCCTAAGTGCATTAAGTCTGAGTGTGCATCGCCTTTTTGTCTTTCTATCTGGTCGTTGAATGTCTTTCCAGGGTCATGTATCACTTCATGGATCTTACTGAAGAAGGTATGTGGCGTAGATACTTCGTTAAGTGTGATGGTGAGGATGCAATTGTGCTTGTAATTATCACTGGTACTGAGTGTGGTGATGGATTTAGCAGTTGTCAGCCAATTGTCCTCGACCCATGCCTGAAGTAGCCTATGTTGAGGGAACATTGTTGCAGTGAGTCGGCTGTCTTTGCGTTGTCATGAGTGGTTGTTATGGTAGTATTATCTACATGTGATGCAATGTAGTGGGTGGTAGTGATGTGGAAATTTCGTATATTTATTTGTTAAACACTGTAGGTGAGAGAACAGAGTCCAGGAGGACACCTTGATTGAGGTTTCATGTTTCTAATGGCTTTCCTTGGAATTTAATGTGTAACTGTCTGCTCTATAGATGGAAGGCAATCCAGCATTTGGTGTTGTTCTCCATGGGTGCGTTGTAGATATTACTTATTACTCTGCCTAGAACGATGACATAAAAGGCTTGTTGCAAGATAGTATGTTTTGCTAATCTCACGGAGTTAATTCCTTCAGTCACACGTTGTGTGAGGATGATTAACATAGTGGTTGTGTTTTGCTGTGAGAGATCAAGGGGAATATGATCTGCGATTTTGTTAACAATCATTTTTTTTTTAAATCATGGATGATGTGCTGAATAATGTTATTGGTCTTTATGGAGAGGGGTGTGCTGGTTTATTATTTGGTTTGAGTACAGTGATGACAGCTGTATGTTTCCAAATGTTGGGTATGATACAATGTGTGTAAGAGCAGTTGGACTGGATTCCGTACTGTCCAATTATATCAGGTGTAAATTGCTGATGCCATCAAATACTTTATTTTCTATATAAATTTGCATGTCTGTTCTTAAATGAAAGCAGTTATGTTGTGGTTGTATGGAATGAAATGCGTGTGTGTGGGAGATTGTTTTTCAAACTTAGGGTGTCCTGGCGTTGGTAAATTGTGCTAGCATAGCGGTTTACTAGTATGATTTTTTTTCTTGCATCAAATGCTACATTTTGTTTTGGAATGATGGCGGCGTATTATTGAAGGTACTTGTTTGGAATTTGGTGAAATTAGCTCTTTTTAGGCCCCAGATGGATCTGTAGAGTGAATAACTTGTTAGAATGCCTTTCCTGTTTCCTCTCTTTATTATCTCGTCATTTCATATTTAGTTTTTAGGAGCCTTGTGATGGTGTCTAATGTGCCTGAGGAGGGGGTGTTGTGAGTGCATCTCGTTTCTTCTATGAGGCGAACACTGTCATATGTAAAGTTTGGGTTGTAGTGTCTGCTGTTGGCTCTTGGAATGTGGTGTTTGTCTTCATTAACTCTAGTATGACGGTATATTTCTTAGAGTGAGTGACAGTGTTAGTGATGGCTGTATTTGTGTGTGTGTGTGTGTGTGTGTGTGTGTGTGTGTGTGTGTGTGTGTGTGTGTGTGTGTGTGCTAAAATGTTGTTCCGTTTCGTTGGTGAATTTGTCCAGTCTATTATCTTGTAGTTTGTGTCTATCAACAAAGTGAAAAATATCGCATTGCACAGTAATTGTTTACACATTGAATCCACTTCCATTAGATTATACAGCGGGTATTATCACAGCAGTTCAAAGATACTGTGTACAGGAGAATTTAGTTGATGCACTGGAAGAGATCTACTGGGGTGTACTGTTGTGACATACTCCTCACGCCAGAAATTGGGGTGGGGTGGGGGGTGCTGGAGAACATACGCCCCCCTATTTTCGGTAGACCAGTGATTACTTGCAATAAATGAACGATGTTATATATCAAATATATGAAATAAATATCTTACTGCACTTGCATTGAGAATATTTGTAATCATTATAGTGATCTTACGAGTAAATCAAGGAAAATAACAGCATTTTTAAATTGCTTCAATGCATTAAGTCATAATTCTTTTAAGAATTACGCCTTTCCTCTATACAAAGTGCTTGCTCCGGCCCTGCTTATTTAATCTGACTATCTATTGCCAAACGCCTTAATCCCGTAAGGGGTGTCCACAAACAAATCGCCTCCATGTTGCCCTATCCCCCGCCATTTCACTGCTCTGCTCCCAGCTCACACCCCCTCTCTCATATACCTCTCCAGTCCATCTCATCCTTGGTCTCCCCCTCCCTCTTCCCCCCTCCACCTCACTCACATACTCTCCTCGTTAGTCTCTCACTCCAAACTACCTCATTGTGTTTCTCATAACGCTTCCAATCACATCAACATCCACACCACAACGATCTTTCACTTCCTCATTTGTCAATCTGTCTCTCCATGTGACTCCACATTCTCCTCTCAAATAACTCATTAACACACCTCTCACTCTTGACTTGTCCCTCCAACAAGGTCCAAGCTTCACTTCCATACGTTAGAGTTGGTATCACAATACTGTCATGTAGTAACTTCTTCACTTCCATGCTCACTTCCCTGTTTCTTATCACTGCCTTCAAGGAACCAGCAACCTTTCTTCCTTGTTGTACCCTTCCAAGCACTTCACCCTCTAAATTTCCATCCTTACTCATCACGCTACCCAAGTACTTAAACACATTCATATTTCCCATTTCCTCCTCATCCAACCTCACTGTACATTCACTGACTTCACCTCTCTCGAAGACCATACCTTTACTCTTCCCTACATTCACCTTTAGATTCCGTTTCTTACATACTCTCCCAAACTCATCCACCAAGCCTTGCAGCTCCCCTTCTTCTTCACTTAACAACACAGAATCATCTGCAAACAACAGTACAAGGAGTTTCCAAACACTGCTCTCTCTCATTAGGGCCGCTCCAACATCCACTGCCCTACCTTGTATCTCTTTTATAACCCCATCCATATAAAGATTGAACAACCATGGAGGCATGACACATCCCTGTTTCAATCCAACCTTCAAATAGAAAAATTCACTCAGTTCACTATCCACACGTACTGCAGCCTTAGCACCCTCATACATACTCTTCACGGCATTCAACAGCTTCCCATCTATTCCATATATTCTTAATACTTTCCACAATCCTTGCCTATCGATCCTGTCATATGCTTTCTCCAAATCCATTAGGGCTGCATACAACTTCTTACCTTTCTCTAGAAACTTTTCCACTAGAGATCTAAGAATAAATATCTGATCTACACAACCTCTTCCCTTCCTAAAACCTCCCTGTTCTTCTCCAATTAATTCCTCTGTTATTTCCCTAACTCTGTTAATAAGTATCCTGCCATATACTTTTCCTATTACACTAAGAAGACAAATGCCCCTATGATTACCACATACTTTTTTCTCTTTTCCCTTGTACAGGGGAATAATTATACCTGACTTCCAATCATCCGGGACTCTACCTTCCTCCCAGGCCAATCTGCACATTTTCCACATCCATGCTACTATTATCTCTCCCTCATGCTTCAGCATTTCACCTCACACTCCATCAATTCCTGGGGCTTTCCCCATTTTAACTTTCTTCATCGCTTCCACAACTTCCATCCTACTGATTTCTTCCTCTCTTGTCACAACCCTCCATCTCCCAGCCATTCCCCAGCCACTTATACCTGCATTACTTTCATTCTCTATGTTCAACAATTCTTTAAAGTGTTCTCTCCATCTACTTACTTTTTCCTCCCTTCACTAATAATCTACCATTTTTATCTTTCACTCCCAACTAACTTCTTTGGCGCCCTTTCTAACTCTCTTTACCTCTTTCCAGAACATTTTCTTACATTCCCTTCACTTTACACTCAAATTCCTTCCAAATTCCTCATCCACTCTCTTCTTACTCTCTCATACTAATCTTTTCACCTCTCTCTTCCTCTCTACATACAACTCTCTTCCGACTCTCAACTTCTTCCATGCCCCTGTTTCTCATCCACTCATTATGTGCTTTCTTCTTTTGTGCCACAGCCTCTCGCACCTCTTTATTCCTCCATGCTGTTCCCTGCACCCCCTTTCGTTTTCTCTTCACCCCACACACCACCTCACATGCTGCACAGATTTCTATGAATATCTTCCACACACCTTCCACGTCCCCCATCTGCTTCAATCCATATTTACCCAATCGCTCCTCTACTTCCCTCTTATATTCTGCCCTTTCTTCATCCTCTTGTAACCTTTTCACCCTCGTCATATGAGTTACTTCCTCCTGTCCTTCCCTTCTTCTATTTCCCCATTTCGTTTGGACACTGATTCTGACCACCACTAAGTTGTGGTTATAGAGTCCACTCCCCCATCCTCTACATATTCTTGCATGCATTACACACCTCATCCTTTCATCCACACATACATAATCAGCCATTGCCTTCCGTTCATTCAGTTCACCATGCACCCTTCTCATCACTCGCCACGTACACCTGTGGATCATTTTGCACCTGAAAAAGGTATTGACTATCACCAACCCCCTCCCGGCACAAATGTCGCCTAAAGCACTTCCATTCTCTTCCATCTCTGCAAGCACACCCCACTCACCAACTACTCCATCCACCTTCACATTCCCTACTTTTCCGTTCAAATCTCCAATAAAAAATACTCTTTCATTCCTTTCAAACATTTCCATGCACAGTTCCACATTTGTCCAGAACTCTTCTCTCACTCTGCTTGCACGATCTTGCGTTGGCACATACATGCACACAATCGCCCACATTTGAAGTCCAACTTTCAATAATTACACATACAATCCTTCAGCCAACTGATTCATACTCTCTTATATTCTCCTTCCATCTGTTAAAGCAATACACACTCCTTCTCTTGCCCTCTTATTCTCACCTATTCCCGCGCACAAACCCCATCCGTACTCCCATTCTCTCACACTCTCACCTCCCCATTTAGTTTCTGTTAATCCACATACATCCACTTTCGCACCCTCAAGCACATGGACAATCTCTCTCTCTTTCACCTCATCATTTGCACCCCTTACATTCCATGTACAGTAGCTATCTGTACCATGTCCTTTAAGAAAAAACAAAATACATCATTTCTGAGTGGTTGTAAACATGGAGGTTCTCTATGCTAAAGATTTCTGTTGTTTTCCTAAAGAATATTGCCAGTTAAAGTAATGAGAGATTAAATGCTTTTTTAACCACAGCCAGACATTAATTTCAGTGAAATCTTTTCGGAGGCAACCACCATCCATTTACTTGATCTAGTACTACTTTCAGGTGACTGTATGTTTAGTGGCAAGACAAATAATTTCAATTAACTTGCGACAACATAAATAGATTGGGTGAAAGCCATAATTTCAAACTAATGTCTGGTGGCCTGGTGGGTTTATGAGTTCCATCTGGATATGACTCAAAAAGTCAGAAAAATGCTTGAAATGAATCTAAATTTACATGTATTTACACAAAAAGTTATACAAAAGATTAAGAGCACCTAGTTTTTCGAGATTCATAAGTATACAGCAAATCAGTTTCATGAACCAGTCCCCAAATGTAGTGTCCCATTATGTTCTTGTTATAATGTCCTCGGTAGCAACAGTCAGACTTCAGTATATCGTGGTGGAAGTGCTCACCTTGCTCCTCTGACTACACTTCCAAGTTCTCCTTGAATTTATCGAGATGAGAGCTGAGGACATGGACTCTGAGGGACATTTCACAGCATATCACGCTGTAAGTCATCACCAGAGTGTTGACCAGCTCCACATAGTCCTCGGATTTGTGGCTGGCGAGGACGCCTCGAACCACTACGACATTATTGCTCCTAGCCATATTCTCCACCCTGGTGATTTTCTTAGGGAATTCCTTGCATTCCATGATCTTAGTCTGTGGTCCAACAAACACACTGCGTTTGACCTTTGCCTCTGACAACTTAGCGAAGATGTTTCGGAGGTATTTGATGGCCGCCGACTCATTATCTACTGTAGGGTTGAGACGAATTTCTTCTTAAGTCCCAGCTTGACAAACAGTGGTGGCATCAGCAGTTTCTGAGTGTCCACCAGCGGCTCCCACTTGACACTGCTCCTCCTCACGGAGATCTCAGTCCGCTTTGGCTATTCCCAGGTGTGGTAGTGGCCATTGCGTCCCTGCTATTCCAAAGACAAAGATATCAGGGGAACTTAGTGAAACTGTCCTGGGGACCCATCAGGAAGGCCACTATTTTGAAGTCTCTGATGTCCTCCCAGCGAGCCCAATCATACTTCAAGGGATCCAGCAGAATCTTTACATTGTTGCATTCCTCCCTGAGGTACACCAAGTGAACCAGGAGAAGAGACTGAAACCGGCTTCTGGTGTGGAGCAGCACGGCTATGAGGCTCCTGGTTGAGCCGTCAGTGAAGAGGGGCCACTCGTGCTGGCTATAGGGGGTTCCGATCATCATTATCAGACTGGTCACATTGTGACAAAAGCATAGTCCATCTCAAAGGGTGAAAAGGGTGGAGAATGCTTAGTGACGCTTCCTCTGACTTGAGATTAGTACACTTTCGTCCATCAAGTTCCTCTATTTGAGCCAAGATGTCAGAAGCTCGGCACTGGACTTTGTGATATCAAGATCTCTTATCAAGTCATTGAGGTCTTCTTGGTTGGGGTAGTTTAGGTTTCTCTCCTCAGCACCACCTCGGAAATTATGGTGTGGATCAGGAAAGTTGTCCTCGCCCTCTGACTTGCTGCTTTCTCCTGATGAATATGTATGCCCTTCCTCTGGAGGTGTGGGTATGGGGAGTTCAGGGCAGTGTGGCACAGATACGATGGACGAAGGGAGGTCAGGATATGATTGCTGATGCATTCTTGCCACCCTGATGTTCAGAAGGGTTCACAATGCAGATGTAGCAGTTGCTTGAGTGGTCAGTGGGTTCTCGCAAAATTCTTGGGATGTTGAACTTCATGGCTTTCTTCTCCAGTCTCAACCATCCTGCAAAACAACAAAATAATCTAGTAACAATAATAAGTATATTCAGAATTAAATATATGTTTCAGTTACATTTGTAATTAAGAGTACATCGACCATTTTAACCTTCAGGAGTTATCTTGCAATGCTTGCAGGCAACATGAGGTGCTCAGGCTTTGTCTTGATCCCCTGCCAGCATGCCAAAATACGCTTTGTAGGCTGCACACTTCCTGGGACACATTCCACACAGAGTGCTTTTTTTTTTCTTTCTTTCTTTTTTTCATAATGAACTGGCCGCAGACACAGCAGTACGCATCTGTCAGATACCTGCAGACTCTTGAATCAATGTAAAAAAAAAATGCAGATACGAAAATGCACAGATTCAGACAAAAGGTACAAAATGCAATTAAGAAAATACCATGATAAAACACCTTATTCTAAATCTAAACTGCAAAATTTCAAGATACACCTACCTGCAAAGTTTCAATCAAACAATATATTATGAAAAAAAAAAACAAGTTCAAAGAAAGTAGTTTGATCTCCTTAAGTGTGATAACTGTTATGGGTCAGTTTCCATAATCCTGACAAACCCAAACCTCTGACTGAAAGAAAGATTACTGCAAGTTATGCACGATCCATGTAGCGATCCATGTAAAACGAAAATAGTGATGAACTCCCTGGAACAAAGAAAAAAAAATGTTACACAGTGTTATTGAGATATAAGCTGAATGATGCTCCACTATTTGTTAAAAGACATCAGGGCAAGCATATTTTAATCTATGTTTACAGTGTTCTGACATCATATTTTTTTTCCTTTTTTATGCAAGGAAGAAGGAACCAAAGACCCAGAGCCTGCAAATTTTTCCCTCTAAGAAAAAAAAAGAAAAAAGAAAAAAGACAACAGAGACAAATTCAAGAACTGTTCATTTTGAGATGCCTGGACACACTGCATTTGAAAGACTGAAGATCATAGGCAGTAGGAAATGCAGAGAGAGGGCGATAGTTCCAGAGCTGACATGTTGCATACGTGAAGGACTGGGAATAACGGTTAACTTTTGCATTAGAGAGTTGGAGAGAAAAGGGAAGAGAGTTTGTTGCTAAAGAGGTGACGGGTGCTACACGCCCGCCACAGTAGAGTAGAGATGCAAGCAGACAGTTCAGACGAGCAGTGACCACTGAGGAAGCGATAGAGAAGAGATAAAGATGCAACAGTACAGCGAAAACACAGAGGTCGAGGGGAGCTAGAAAGAGGAGGAGAGTTCTATCTATCTATCTATTGCCAGACGCCTCAATCTTGTTCGGGGTGGCCACAAACAAATCGCCTCCACGTCGCCCTGTCCCCCGCCATTTCATTGCCCCGCTCCCAACTCACACACCCCTCTCTCATATACCTCTCCACCCCACCCCTCCAACTCATCCTCGGCCTCCCCCTCCCTCTTCCCCCCTCCACCTCACTCACATACACTCTCTTCGTCAGTCTTTCACCCTCCATCCTCTTCAGATGGCCAAACCACCTCAGTGTATTCCTCCTAACGCTTCCTATCACATCCACATCCACACCACAATGCTCCTTTATATCCTCATTTGTCAGACTGTCTCTCCATGAGGCTCCAAAGGCTCCTCTTAAATAACTCATTTCCACTTCTCTCACTTTTGACTTGTGTCCTTCCAGCAACGTCCAAATTTCACTTCCATACGTTAGAGATGGTATCACAACACTGTCATGTAGCAACTTTTTCACTTCCCTGCTTCTTATCATTGCTTTCAAGGAGCCGGCAACGTTTCTTCCCTGCTGTACCCTTTCAAGCACTTCACCCTCGAAACCTCCATCCTTACTCATCACACTACCCAAGTACTTAAACGTACTCACATTTTCCAATTCCTCACCATCCAACCTCGTTGTAAATTCACTGACTTCACCTCTTTCAAAGACCATCACAATACTCTTCCATACATTCACCTTTAGATTCCGTTTCTTACACACTCTCCCAAACTCATCAACCAAGCCTTGCAGCTCTCCTTCGTCTTCAGTCAACAACACAGTATCATCTGCAAACAACAGCGCAGGGAGTTTCCAAACACTACCCTCTCTCACCTGGGCCACTCCAACATCCAATACCCTACCTTGCACCTCTTTTATTACCCCATGCATGTACAGATTCAGCAACCATGGGGACATGACACATCCCTGTTTCAACCCAACCTCCAAAGAGAAAAATTCACTCAGTTCACCATCCACACGCACTGCAGCCTTAGCACCATAATACATACTCTTCACAGCATTCAACAACTTCCCATCTACTCCATATATTCTTAATACTTTCCATAATCGTTGTCTATCTACCCTCTCATATGCTTTCTCCAAATCCATAAAAGCCGCATTCAACTTCTTTCCCTTCTCTAGAAACTTTTCCACTAAGGATCTAAGAATGAGTATCTGATCTACACAACCTCTTCCCTTCCTAAAGCCTCCCTGTTCTTCTCCAACTAATTCCTCTATTGTCTCTCTAACTCTGTCAATAAGTATCCTACCATACACTTTTCCTATTATCCTAAGAAGACAGATGCCCCTATGATTACCACACACTTCTTTTTCCCTTTTTCTTTTTACAATGGAGTAATTATACCTGACTTCCAATCTTCCAGAACTCTACCTTCCTCCCAGGCCAATCTGCACATTTTCCACATCCATTCTACTACTATGTCTCCCCCATACTTCAGCATTTCACCACACACTCCATCAATTCTTGGGGCTTTCCCCAATTTAACTTTCTTCACTGCTTCCACAACTTCTGTCCTATTGATTTCTTCCTGTCTTCTCACCTCACTCCTCCCAGCCATTCCCCAGCCACTTACACTCACATTACTTCCATCTTCTATGTTCAACAATTCCTTAAAGTGTTCTCTCCATCTGCTCACTTTTTCTCCCTTCTCTACTAGTAATCTACCATTTTTATCTTTCACTCCCCTGCTAACTTCACTTCCACCCTGTCTTACTCTTTTCACCTCTTTCCAGAACATTTTCTTACAGTCCCTCCACTTTACACTCAAGTTCCTTCCAAATTCCTCATCCGCTCTCTTCTTACTCTCTCTTACAAATCTTTTCACCTCTCTCTTTCTTTCTACATATATCTCTCTCTTCCGCCTCTCAACTTCTTCCACGCCCCTATTTCTCATCCATTCATTGTATGCTTTCTTCTTTTGTGCCACAGCCTGTCTCACCTCTTCATTCCACCACGTTGTTCCTTGCACACCCCATCCGTCTACTCTTCATGCCACACACCACATCACATGCTGCACATATTTCTTCTGTAAGTATCCTGCACACACCTTCCATGTCTCCCATCTGCTCCAATTCATATTTGCCCAATCGATCCTCCACTTCTCTCTTATACTCTGCCTTTTTCTCATCCTCTTGTAACCTTTCCACTCTCCTTACAAATACTCCTTCTTCCCGTCCTTCACTTCTTCTATTTCTCCATCCTAATTGGACCTTGATTTTGGCCACCACCAAGTAATGGTCAGAAAGTCCACTTCCCCAACCTCTATAAGCTCTTGCATCTATTACACATTTTTGCATCCTTTTATCCACACACACATAATCAATCATTGCCTTCCTTTCATTCAGTTCACCACCCACCCTTCTCATCACTCGCCATGTATACCTGTGGATCATTTTGTGCCTGAAGAGGGGATTGGCTATCACCAACCCCCTCCCAGCACAAATGTCCACTAACGCACTGCCATTCTCATCTATCTCAGCAGGCACACCCCACTCACCAACTATTCCATCCACCTTCACATTCCCTACTTTACCATTCATATCACCGATCAAAAACACTCTCTCATTCCTTCCAAACTTTTCTATGCACACTTCCACATTTGTCCAGAACTCTTCTCTCACTCTGCTTGAACGATCTTGCGTTGGCGCATACATACACACAATCGCCCACATTTGTATTCCAACTTTCATTCTTACCCACACAATCCTTGACCCAACTGATCCATACTCTCTTATGCTCTTCTTCCATCTTTTACTCACAACTATACATACTTCTTCTTTTACCCTCATTCCCACCTACTCCTGCACATATACCCCATCCATACACCCATTCTCTCACACTCTCACCTCTCCATTTCGTTTCAGCTGTTTCGCATACATCATCTTTCGCACCCTCAAGCACCTGGACAATCTCTCTCCCTTTCACCTCATCATTCGCTCCCCTTACATTCCAAGTTCCAATTACCATGTCCTTTGTCCGATCCTTGGTCGTCATCTTTTGGTCAGTCCTTGACCGAGGCTTATTTATGTCTTTTTAGTTAGTTGTTTTCCGGGTAGGGGCACTAACCCTCCGCCAACCCTTTTAGTTGCCTTGTATGACAAGCAGGGATACTGGGAGAGTACAGTATTCTTGGGGAAAAAAAAAAAAAAAATACCCCCATGGGGTAAACCTTTGACTCAACCTTGATCAGAAGAGCTGTATTTTAGGAGCCTCCCCACATATGTGAGCTGTACTCAACACAGGGTCGATAAAACCCGTGTATAAAGACAACAAGTGTCCAGGGATAAAGAAGGCACAGAGTCGGCTGAACACACCTAATTTCTTTGAAGCAGATTTTATGTGAGTGGTAATATACTCTTGCCAAGGTAAATCCCGAGAGAATGAAGCCCCGAGTATGTTTTATGATAATGCAGGATTAAACTGGATATTGTTGAAAATTTGAGGATACTCCTGTGTAAGATTTTGTTGGGTTGACTGAGTTTTTGATGCATTAAAAACAACAAAATTACTTTTACCCCAATCAGAGATATGAGACAAGTCGGACATAAGGTGTGCCATAACCTCATCCCCTGTTTGTTGAAGTAACTGCCGAGATGGACGCTGTGGCAATCAAACGGAAAGGTGAAGGGTGGAGTCATTACCATGTGAATGGATAGAGTTAGATGTACAGCTTAGAAGGTTGATGAACAAAAGAGAGTTGGTGATAGGACAGAGCCCTGAGAAACACCACCATTGACAGCTCTAGGAGAAGAACGGTTGCCTTCTACAACAGCAGCTATAGAACGACCAGAAAGGAAGCTATAGATAAAGGCACACATACAAGGATAGAATCAGTAAGAGGTAGTTTGGAAATTAAAGATTTATGCCAGACTCGATCGAAAGCCTTTGAGATGCCAAGTGCAGTGGCAAAGCTCTCGTCAAAGTCGCGAAAAGAGGATGACCAGGATTCTGAAAGGTAGGTGAGATCACCAGTTTAGCATACATGGTGGAACCCATTCTGACGATCGGAAAGAAGGTTGTGACAGGAAAGATGTTTTTAAAATTTTTAAGAACAGACTCAAAATCTTCTGAAATACAGGATGTTAAAGCAACTGGGCGATTGGTAGAGGGTTGAGAATGGTCACCCTTCCTTGGAACAGGCTGAATGACAGCAAACTTTTAGCAAGAAGGGAAGGTATAAAAAGTAGACAAAAGCGAAAGAGTTTACCTAGGGAGGGTGTAAGCACATTTTTTGAGGACAACAGGAGGGAGCTCATCAGGCTCATATACCTTCTTAGTATTGAGACCAGTGATGGCAGAGAATACATCAGTTGAAGAAATTTTAATGCCAGCCATGAGGAAGTCAGAGAAGGGCAGTGGTGGAGGGACAGTGTCGGAATCGTCTAAGGTGGAATTGGAGGAGAAATTAGAATTATACAACTGAAAAAAATATCTTGTTCTGTAAAGTACATTTTGTTTTATGTGTGGATTTATTCATACCAAGTCAACAATTCACTAAAAGATCAAACTCTCCAAAATGGTTTGATGGCAATTGTGCCAGAGCAACAGCCCAAAAGTCATTAGCATATAACTCTTACTTAAAATCAAAAACATCTGAATCACTCTCCCAATTTAAAATTGCTAGAAATCATGCAAAAGCTGTATTAAATCTATCTAAATCAAACTTTCTTCAAAAGCAAGCATCAAAACTACTTAACAACCCTAATGACAATAGAATATTCTGGTCAACTCTTAATTCTTTCAATAATAACTTTAACAAGTCATCTTCCATTCCCCCACTAAAATCTTCAGATGGCAATATTACAAATGACCCACGTGGGAAAGCAGATATTTTTGCCAGTACCTTTGCCAGAAACTCCACCATAGATGATACCAGCCAGAATGTCTCAGTACTGGAACTTGATTCTCCCGAAATTGCCCCACTTAAAATACAGACAAGATACCCATCCTAGACAATTTACCTACCAACAAAGCTCCAGGCCCAGATGGAATTCCGCCAATTGTTTTGAAAAAGTGTTTCCCTGAACTTGCCTCTGTCCTAGCTAAATTATTCAGACTATGTATACGTACTTCTTTATTCCCAAATTCATGGAAAGAAGCCAATATCCACCCAGTTCCGAAGAAAGGAAATTCGTCTGACCCCTCCAATTACAGACCAATAGCTGTCACATCTTCTCTTGGTAAGGTATTTGAAACTTTAATTAATAAGCATATTGTTAAACATCTTGAATCCAACAACTTAATTAGTAACAGACAATACGGTTTTCGCCACGAAAGATCCACCATTGACATACTCAGTCTCTTAACTCATACCATCCATCAATCAATTGATCTTTTTGGAGAAACTCATGCAGTAGCTCTTGATATCTCTAAAGCTTTCGACAGAGTATGGCACCGTTCCCTGCTGTCCAAACTCCCTTGCTATGGACTAACGTCTTTTGTTCCTTTGATTTCTTCTTATCTTAGTGACAGGAAAATAAGAGTAAAAGTAGATGATGTATATTCGAATTTCCACTCAATTAATGCCGGCGTGCCGCAGGGATCAGTTCTGGCGCCAACCCTATTTCTGGTTCATATTTATGATCTCTTATCTGTCACTCACAATCCCATTCACTCATATGCAGATGACTCAACACTACATAGTTCATTCACACTCAGACATCCATTTACAAAGTCTAATATCTCTACCTCTCAACTCAGTACAGCCATCTCCATAAATCAAGATCTATCTACAATCAGTGAATGGGGACAAAACAACCTTGTCTCTTTTAATGCTAGTAAAACTAAATATATACAGTTTACTAATAGACAGATATTGCCAGATTCGTACATTACCTTCAGTGCTACTAATATTCCCATCTCCAAAAGCTCACTTAACAGTGCCCTCAGCTGGACCTCTCATGTCAGATCACTTGCTAAAACCGCCTCAAAGAAACTTGGATTATTGTACAGAGTCCGTAACTTCTTCGCCGATGAGCAGTTAGCTATAATTTATAAGAGTCATGTGTGCTCTCAGCTTGAATATTGCTCACCCTTGTGGGATGGTTGTGGAGAGGTTGCATTAAGACAACTAGACAAAATTCAGAATAAAGCTGTTAGAATCATTAACAACCCTGCCATTACATATAAACTACCTCCCCTGCAAGTAAAGGAATGTTGCCTCCCTTGCATTATTTTAGATATTTTTTTGGCAAATGCTCAGACGAAGTTGTGTCCATGGTGCCACCTCTCCATGCCTTCCCTCGTGCTACACGGGCATCTGGTAGCGCTCATGACTGGAATGTCACTCAACCATATTGCAGAACTTCTGCCTATCAGAATTCTTTCATTCCCCGAACTGCATCTCTCTGGAACTCGCTTCCCCAGAGTTGTTTTCCTCCAAATTTCAACCCGCAACTGTTCAAGTCTAACTGTTACAGATATTTTATGAACAGAGGACACCAGTAATCTGGTGTATGGATTATTTTTTTTTTACCCATTTGTTTTTCCTTCCTCCGTTCTGTTATTCAAAAAAAAAAAAAAAAATAAGGAGGACATTTGCTCTGGCTCCTCACACAGAGAATGGGAAAATTCTAAATTCCATATGCTCATAATACTGGTTTTGAATTTAGTTGCATATAATCTCGATTTATGATGAAGATTTACATAGTAAATTCAGAAAAATATCAGAATCAGTCACTAATGATTTCTCAAGGACTGATTAAAGAAACGGGTCCCCACAAGATAACAGCATAGATCATCACCACAATAACTAATAATATAGTGATAAGTAGGGACAGAAAAGACTGAGGAGCCTTTTCAAGGCTGCACAACCGGGGGTATGGGATCTGACAATAGATAGATAGATAGTGATGCATTTTGTTGTGTCTCTTCTTCAGTAACAGTGAAACTAATTACACCGCAGGAGAATGGAGCCGCGCAGTTCTTTCCACCAAACAGCTGAGAGTGACCGAGCTAGGTTTGTGCTGCTGTGGATGACCGGGAAGTCAACACGAGCTATAGCCAGGGAAATGGGCTGCAGCGTCTCTACCGTGAGCAGATGGATCACGCGATGGAAAAAGGAAGGCAACGTTAAGACAAAATATCGGCTACGAAAAAGTGAGAGAAGATCTGATAATGAATGGCTCTCAGATACCTACACTTCAGTCTACGAGAACCTATCTTCTCCTGTTAGTCGTCAACAAATGTATTACGATGGAACTCAGCTTGATGTTGAGTGGCTTACAAGGCTCCACAGTGTAGATGTCTATGCCTGCAATTACTTACTTCTAATGTTACTCTTCAACAACTAACTGTTATGATTTATTCTCTGCAATATCACATACAAGGATATATATATATATATATATATATATATATATATATATATATATATATATATATATATATATATATATATATATATAATGAAAGTCTAATTGACCGATAAATATACGTTTTATTAAGAGTTTAAAGTACCTGCTAATTACCATCAGACATATTTTAAAACATAAGGTCAAGGGTATGACCCAGTAAGAGGAGAATATATGAACGTTATTGAAAGATATATGACCCATCCTGCTTAAGTAATGTACACATTCATTACCATTTCAATGACTCGTCTGTGCTTTATAAAAGTTTTGTGTTGTACAGCGCTATCTAATCAATGCCAACTGAGTGAAAAATTTTTGGCAGTGAAAAGTGACTTTTTAGAAGACATAAGGTAAACTGATGGTTTATTGTGGGCGTTTTTGAGTTCAGTTCCTTCCTCTTCAGTAGTTAAGAACAAAGTAACAAATGAGTAATGAGGCCCTTAGACACCATATGGTATTAAGGTACTGAAGTGGGACGGGAAGGATGCGGTACTGGAATTGACGTGACCTCAGCTGGGAACCTGATCTACATGAACTCACAACTTATTACCTAGGTAATATCTCTATTGAAAAACATAACTTAAAGATATATCACTGTTCTTTATGCATATTTTTGGAATGATTACAATTGAGTATTATTTTTCACTCTGAAAGTGATGATTATTATTAGCAAAAACAAATAAAAGCACTGTTTGTTTCACTTAGCCCTGTAGACATCGTCTTCATGTCATTCAAAATCTTTATTCCTTTCCAACCAAGACGCACTGTGGACAGGGACAAATGTTTCCTTCGAACTGGAATAATACATAATGTTTTCCTAGCTTTATATTGAGCTACCTATGAAACTCATCAAATTATAGGACTATAAATAATGTGCTGTAAATCTTTCCACACTGACTTCGATGTTTTGGACCGAAAATCGTCATTAAGCTTTTCAAACTAATTTTGTCATATGCTTTTAAGTTTGACATATTATTCTAAAAAAAAAAAAAAAAAAAAAAAAAAAAAAAGACCTTCTTGGCTGATCATCATCCATTCTTTATATGTAGTCTGGTTGAAATCAGATTAAAATTTTTAATAGGTATTTCGTTCACACAGAAAAATCAGGTCGAATTTTGACTTTGCACTGTCACCTTGAGTTCTGACTGGATGTTTTCAAAACCGAATGCCTTCATGTTTGCCTTACTGTCAACCACTTAAAAGTGTTATCAGAATTGGATATATATACTATGTTGAGGTTGCTAGGTCTAGTTTACTGAAGACCTATGACCCTTCAATCTGATTAATAGTTCTTAAAAAAAAAAAAAAAAAGGTAAATCCCCTCTCTAACACTCAACTCTAGCATGAAGTTTGGTTAAAATAAAAACTCTGTTGTTTTGTACACACACACACACACACACACACACACACACACACACACACAAGTGAAATGTGGCAGAGGGCAGACGTGTGTCGCTGTGCCCTGCTTTCCTGCATCCAATACCCAAATGTATCTAAAAATGAGACAAACTCGGCACTAAGCTAAATTATTGATGATTTGATATTGCAGAGCAAGTAAAAGTGAAAAAGTGATGTCTAAAGAAAGTATATCAAATAATCAGAGCCCTAAGGAATTTGTGGTGTAAGCAGACAGACACGCACCAAGTGAATCACAACACAGACGCTGGGTAAGTTCCAACACTGACATAATGGAGGTGCTAAGCTTTATGCAGAAAGTAAATTTCTGTATGATGGCGTTCTTTCTAGAAGTGCACCTAGGTAAGAGGAAGGGAAGCAACAAAAAACAAAATGATGACTGCACAGACCTGGTGGAGCTGGATGTGTGTAATAAATTAGCAAAGAAAGTTAATAAACTGGAGGAAACTTTCAACCGGGGATTGGATGAAATTAGGAAGGAACTGTACCAAGAACGGGAAAAAAGAAATAAGGAACTGGTGAAGAAATCAAACAGAAAAGTATCAACAAGAGGTAAGCTATAAGCTGTGATAGACATTCTGAAGAAGAAAATGAAAGAAATGGGAATTACAATAGTCACCCATGAGTGAGTTTTCAAGGAGTACAATAATGAACATGACATAATTAGACAAGCCAGTAATCTGATAGAACAAAGCAAAGCCATTGATGAGAAGATAACTCAGGCAAATGAAATGAAAAGTTACACAGAGAAAGTACAAAGTACATGGGCAGAAGTAGCCAAACAAGTCAAGATCTAAAAAACAAGGCTGATGCAAAAGACATGACAAGAGAAGTGAAAGACATCATAAGAAAAAAAAAAATAAAGGCTGATAAAGGAAACAGCTGGGATTAACAAATTTATAGTCATGACTGGTAAAGGCGAAGAAGAAACAAGGAAGAGAATCACAAGAGATTTCAAGATGGTAAATATAACAAACATATTGAAGGTACAGTAGTATCGGAGGAAATCTGTGAGAAAGGTGTCGAGGAACTGAAGAAGCTAGGGAAATATGAGAGAAACAAGTCAAGGCCACTGAAAGTAACCTTCCAAAATGTGAACACTGTAGAAGATATATTAAAAAAATGCTAACATACTTAAGGAATCAGAGGTACACAAAGATGTATGAAAAAAACGATACCTAACTCAAGAGGAAGTGGGAGTACTAAAGGAAAAGAGGGAAGAAGCAAAAAGAAAGAATGATGCGATGTCAGATGAAGAGAGAAGTTATTTATTTATTTATTTATTTTTTTTTTTTTGGCAAAGTACATGGGCAGAAGTAAGAAAATGGTACATAAACAGCAGGGACTAAATAAGAGCAGGGCAGTAGACTCAACATATGGCAAATATGTGAACAATATGGCTAAGTTCATGTACTCAAATGTAGATGGGATAGTATCTAAATTATTAGACATAAAAGACTACATCTTCGAAAATGAGCATATTATTTGTCAGACAGAAACAAAATTAACCCTAAGCATGTCTAAAGACTCTTTAAACTTAGGTGGGTACAATATTTGGTGAAGAGACAAAATTTACAAAAAGTAGGAGTTATGTTACTAATACAGAAAAGACTCCAAGTCAAAGAGATAGAACAGGACATACTCTCACAAGTAGAATTAATTTCAGTAGAGATTAGTACATCTTAAGGGAAAATAATTGTGGCATATTTATATATGCCACTCAAAACAAACATGGGAAAGAGGTGAACTGAAGACCTGGCAGAAAAGACAATTCAGAGTTTAAGAACCCTACTATATAGAATGGAAGAAAAATCTGAAAGAATTATACTAACGGAAGGTTTTAACACAAATATAAACTGGAATACTCAAGATGTAAGAAGCTATGAAAGTTGTCGGGACCAAAAGTTCCTGGATCTTATACAGGAGTTTCTTCTAACACAGGTGAAGGAGAACACCAGAATTTAAAAAAAAAAAAAATAAAAAAAATAAATAAAAATAAATAAATAAATCCTTCATTTATTATATCATTCACTAGGCAGGAAAATGGAACTGACAGTATAATCTATCACCCCCCATTCGGCAAAAGCGATCATACACCGTTAGATTACAACTGTAGGCTAGCATACGATATAGTTAGAGATAATGAAATTTACAAAAAGTGGATAAACTACAAAAACGGCAACTATCATGACCTAGAGAAATATTTGCGTATAGATTTAGAAGAGGAGCTAGGAGGACAATATATAAATGTTATATATGAAAAATTCTTTGAATTTTATTAAACAGGATTCCAGAATTATATCCCACAACACAGAGAAACGGAAATACGGACAAAGGATTGGTTTAATATTGAGTGCAAAAATGCAAAAGAGAAAAGAGATTTGCTGTGGATCACATACAGACGACATAATAGTAAGAGAACATATAATAACTACGAATAAGCAATAAATTATAACACAGGGATAATGAGAGAGGATAAACGGCACTTTGCAGAAGACATTTAATAAAAGTCCTGATCAGCCGAAGTTGTTTTACAGCTTCATACGAGGCAAAACAAAAGTCAAAGATAAAATACAGTCCATAATGGATGAAGGGAAAATATATATCAATGAAGAAGATATTTGTGAAGTACTATACAAAAATTTCCAATTAGTTTTTACGAAAGAAAGTAAAGTAGAGAGAGATGAAAACAAACAAGCAGGCCCACACATATTAATAAATATAAGTATATCGAAACAGGTGATCCAGGAAGAGATGAGGATATTAGACGAAGGAAAAGTTTAAGTCCTGACGAGATTGCGTGTTGGGAATTACGAGAGAGTGCAGAAGAGGTAAGCAGTCCATTACATTTAATATTCAGAGAATCCCTGATCCAAGGTAAACTACCTAATATTTGGAAGAAAGCAAACATTGTGACCGTTTTCAATAAAGAAAACAGTCAAAATCCACTTAACTACCGACCATTATCACTGACCAGCATCGAAAGCAAGATTTTAGAACAGCTGATATGAAGAATTTGGGTAAATCACCTGGAAGAACACAATATGATAACAGAAATACAGTTTGGTTTTATAAAGGGAAAGTCATGTGTTACTAATCTATAAAGCTACTATGCTAGAGTTGCAGAAATACCACAGACAAGAGATGGCTGGGTAGACAGCATATTTTTGGATTTCAAGAAGGCCTTTCAAAGAGTACCACACCAAAGACTTTTATGGAAACAGTACCATCAAGGAGGAATCCAAGGTACTCTGTACGATTGAATGCAAGATGTTCTCAGTAGAAAGGGAATGAGAACAGTGCTAAGGGGAAATTACGCATCATGGAGGGAAGTGACTAGCGGAGTTCCACAGGGCTTGATGCTGGCACCAATTATGTGTTTAGTATATATATTTAAAATGACATAGTCGGCAACAGTAGGATTGGAAACTATCTTAATATGACTGCCGATGATGCAAAAATGCAAAGGAAAATTACAAACGCAGACTCTTGCACAGGACTACAGAAGGGATTAAATAAGCGTCATGAATGGAACAACAGATGGCAAATGGATTTCAGTGTGGACAAATGTCATGTAATAAAATTCGGTAAAAGTGGAAACAGACCAGACTGGGACTATAAGTTAAGAAGTTCAACACTACAAACATCAGAACAGGAAATGGATTTAGGAGTGATTAACAACAACAGACTATCACTGACTGACCAAATAAATGAAAAAAGTAAAGAACATGAACACACTTCTTGCTAATATGAGGGTAACATTCACATATATAAATAAAGACATGCTGAAAAATATAATAACATCATTCATCAGACCAACTCTGGAGTACCGGTATGCATCAGTAGCCTGGAATCCACATCTCAAAAAACACATACAGTATATAAGATTGAAAAGGTACAACGGGCCGCTACAAGATGGGCACCAAACTTAAGGGATCTAAGCAATGAAGAAAGATTTAAAAAATTATACCTACCGACTTTACAGGAGAGAAGGAAAAGAGGAGACATGATTATGTTACATAAATGCATCATAGGAAAAGAGAAAATAGACCTAAATGAGTATATAACCTATCGGGAAGCAACATTAAGAGGACACTGCAAAAAACTGTACAAAGAGAGGTGATAAAGACATAAAGAAATTCAGTTTCCCAAATACAGCAATTGATCAGTGGAATGCACTACCAAATGAAAAATTTCACGACGTGTGATTAAAATGGTTCAAAACACGGGACAGTACGAACCTGACTCATTCCTGTAGAGATACAATTAAGTATGAACAATTATGTAAGAGCACATAGGCTCACGAGAGAGAGAGAGAGAGAGAGAGAGAGAGAGAGAGAGAGAGAGAGAGAGAGAGAAACAACTCGTTCTCAAATCGCGAACGCGGGTATAAAAATCTAAATACTCAAGAGAAGTGGAAAAAATTTCGTACCCATTCTTCATTGCAAATTAAATAATAGCAAATTCTGGGGGCAGATGCACTAACGCGTCCCCGTAAGGTCCCCATACGATGGTCGGTGATTTGCCATGTACTAACAAATTTTCTCCCACCATCGTACGGTGACCGTAAGGCTAAGGGCGGGGAAAAACTCGCTCTGTTTTGGGGAATTTTTCCCTGCTCTGCTGATGGTCGTTTTGGCCACTCACAACGTAGGATGCTTCTCTGCCTAGACGCTTCAGCCAATCATCGTGTTTGGTGACACTGACTCGGTCTCAGCTGACAAGAACTCAAAAACAAAACAGAGTACGGGCCGGGATTCACAAACGGCTGCTGGGCGACAGAGCCGCACGACGTAGTACGGGAGTCAACGATCACTCCTCAAGGGCGATTCACAAACGCTGTATTTGGCTCCCTTCCAAGTCTCTTCCGTAGCGAGCAGGTATTTTTCTGGGGAAAACTTACTCGACCAATCAGCAGGCACCGATCTATCACGTGACTGAATTTAAACAGACCACACCCTCCCCCATTCTCTTCCCTTCCCCCTCCTTATTTCCCTCCCTATCCCCACAAAACAAGTACATACTGTACATAAATACGTACATATGCATTTACGCTCGTAATCACATACGTACTTAAGGACAAAATTTATGTATCCCAAGGCGGACTAAGGTATTTACGTACATATGAATATAAGTATTCACGTACGTACGTACGGACGTGAATACTTTCATAGGTACTTATGTACGTACGTCAACTCACGTAAGCATGCACTTACGTACGTACGTGAATACTTAGGGAAGAACGTACGTGAATACTTACGGATATACGTACTTACATAAGTGAATACTTACGCAAGTACTTAAGTATGTACGTACTTCCGTATGCAAGTTCATACGTGAGTAAGTACATGAATGCGTTAGTACGTACATAGGTGTGTACATGAGTACGTATACATGGATGTACGTAAGTACGTACATGGGTGCATTCGTAGGCATGTACATATGTTCATACATAAACACATGCGTACGTACTTACGTACGTGAATACTTACGCAAGGACGTACCTATGTACTTACAGTACTTCCGTAAGCACAGACATACGGGCGTACGTCAGTACTTACATAGGTAAATACACGAAACGCCGAAAGGGAGCGGCGCGACCGGTAAGAGAGGCGCAAAGAGCGTGCGACCGTTTGTGAATCCGGATTAGGGCCAGGCAGGCTTGCTCCCTGAGTCTCCAAACTGGGGCCGGATGCACTAACGCCGTTACGGTCCCGTAACTCGCTACGGGCGGGGGAAAAGGGAGCGGCGTCGGATGTTGGCATGCACTAAACACTTTCGGAGACCTTACGGGAGCCGGAGTTACGATCGCCGCTAAGGTTGGGCCCGACCAACCTTAACGTCTCCCGTATCTTTCAGCCACCCGAAAATAAATTGAATTAAGCATTCTCTCGTGTAAACGAATTATTTCACTAAACTGGGTAGTTAATAGAGGTGCTGTACAACAATATACAGTGCGCTGAATTGTACATTAGTGTAAATTGGTGGTTTCAGTGTGTGTTCATTAGTGTTCTACTGTATTATATGCTCATCAGTGTTGTGTAGTACTATAAATTAGTGTTTTACAGTATTAACGTATGCTTTAGGTTGGTAGAAAATTATAGTGTGCTTTAATGTAGTTTATAGTAGTGTACAGCAATGTTAGTGTGAAATAGTGTAAGGTGTAGTGCTGTAGAGTAGTATAATATGTTCTGTTGTGCAGTAGAGTACACCGTCAGGACAAGAACCTCTAGGAGAATAGCCTAACAGGTCAAGCCCCTAGAAAAAAAAAAAAAAATCCCTTTTCTAATATAGTTTCAAGATAGGTTAGGTTAATTTAAAATCAAGGTTAGGTTATTTTTGATTTGGTTAATTTTTGTTAGGTTAGGTTTGTTTATATGTGGACTGGATTATTGTAAAGTTAGCTTAGTTTAATTTGGGCTCATGTAAGGTTAGGTTAGTACTGGGTTAGGTTAGGTTAATTTAAGAATTAGGTTAGGTTAGGTTAAATGTTGGTTAGCTTAGGTTTATTTTTGTTAGGTAAGATTGTTTATTGTTGGATTGAGTATTGATAAGGTTAGCTATGTTAAACTAATGTTAGGCTAATTTAAGGTTAGGTGAGATTAGGTTGGTGTAAGAATTGGGTTAAGCCTTGGTTACTTTTAGTTTAAACCAGATTATTTTAAATTTAGGTTATTTAAGTTAGGGTAGTTTATTACTGGAATAGGGTGGGTTAAAATTATCTAGGCTAATTTAAGTTTAGGCTCATGTTGAGTTAGCATATGATAGTTGTGTAAACAGGGCAAGGGGAATTTTGACATTTCAAGGGGGCAAATAATTAAAAAAAAAAAAAAAGCCAAAACGGTCATAAAAGCCTGTTATGTTGGTTACATTTTTTGGTTTTTGGCTTTTGATTTGTGCCTTCTGAGAGTAAGGACAAAATTTGGATCCTCACATAATTGTTATGGCCACATAAAAGTACAAAATCTTAATATAAACAGATTATACCAAAATTTTCACTAAAACCACTAAATTCCATGCCATAAAAATTTAAGATTAACCCGAGTATATATTTATTCAAAACTTCCAAGGAGAGATGGAATCCCTCTTGGGACTTAAAAAGGAATTATTCAGTATTTTCTGGCAAAAGTGAGGAATGACTGAGAACAGTATATATGTGAATCTCAGAGCAAGGTTAGGGTTGGATAAATTTAGCTTGTTAGGTCGATTATTATTATTATTATTATTATTTTCCTGGCTTAGGTTAGCTTGTTCTATGTGGCTCTTATGTTTCTTCAGCTAAGTTCTGTTAGGTTAGGTTATTTAGTTAGTATTGTTAGGTTGTTAGGTTAGGTGAAATTGTTTGGTTAAGGTTTGGTTAGGTTAGGCTCGTTGGCTTAGCTCAGGCTGTTCAGTTACCTTTGGTCAGGTTACTGTTAAGCAAAAAATAAAATAAAAAACTACACAAATTTATTTTCTTTGCTGGAGCTTTTATCCCAGGGTGCTTTTTCTAGGGTGCTTTTGTTCGACATAAAATGTCAGGTACAGTACTGTACAGTGTACAACAGTGTCAGTTTAGTTTTGCAGAACGCACATTAATGTCGTAATAAGTGTTGTACGGCTGAAATGTTAAAAATAAGAGCGATTCAGTCTGTACAGAATACTGAAGGCATTTTAATGTACTCGTACATTATTGTATAATAGTAATATGCAGTACTGCTGCACAACATGCAGCAGTAGCTATGCTGGTAATATTGTGAGTAATGCTTTCTGCTCACTGCACTTCCCAAACTGACAAACACTTCATATATTTCATGCAAGCCTGTCCTCTGTTTTGTTTTTGAATTCTTCTCAGCTGAGAGTCAGTGTCACCAAACACGATGATTGGCTGAAGCCTCTAGGCAGAGAAGCATCCTGCGTTGTGATTGGCCAGAGCGACCATCAGCTGAGCGGGGAAAAATTCCCTCAAACACAGCGAGTTTTTCCCCGCCCTTAGCCTTACGGTCACCGTACGATGGTGGGAGAAATGTTAGTACATAGCAAAACACCGACTATCGTACGGGGACCGTAGCGGCGACGACCTTACGGGGACGTGTTAGTGCATCCGCCTTCTGGTCCCTGTTTAAACTCCGCGGTATGCACAGCTTTTTAATGTGGCTTGGGATAATGGTGGAATTCCAGAAGAGTGGAAAAATGGAGTGATTATAAAAATACCAAAAAAGGGAGATTTAAGTGTGTGTGGCAATTGGAGGGGTATAACTTTGACACCTGTAGTTGCAAAAGTCTTTTCCAAAATCTTGTTGAACAGAATAGAGCCAGTAATTGATAAAATTTTAAGAGAAGAACAAGCGGGATTTAGAAAGGGTCGAGGTTGTAATGATCAGATTTTCATTGTAAGGCATCTAATGCAACAAGCTAATGAGATGAAAATGCCACTTAGCATGTGTTTTGTGGATTTTGGAAAGGCGTTTGATAGTGTTTCACGTGGAGCTATGTTGAAAATTATGAGATTCTATGGTATACCAGAAAAGTTTGTAAATATTATTAGAAGCCTGCATGAAGGTACTTTTTGTAAGGTAATGGTGGGTGGTTCTTTGAGTGATCCATTTCAAGTTAGGTCAAGAGTGATTCAAAGAGGAGTTCTTTCGCCATTGTTGTTTGTTTTGGTTATGGATTATGTTATGAAAAAGGTTGTAAGGAGAACAGGTGCAGGAATTAACTGGAAAGAAAATAAGAAGCTGATGGATTTGGACTATGCTGATGATATTGTACTGATTTGCGGAAGTATTTACGAGATGCAGAGGGTGTTTGATTGTCTGGTGGAGGAAGGAGAAAAAGTGGGATTAGTAATAAATTGTGGACTGAAATTATTAATATGAACGTGGAGAACCAAATCGATTGTGTAATTGGGAATAATGTGGTAAAGAATGTAGAAAACTTTAAATATCTGGGAATGATTGTATCATCTAATGGATCATTAAACAATGAAATTGAGGAGAGGATTAGACAGGCTTGGCGAGCTGTTGGAATGTTGAAATCTGTTTGGAACAATAATATGCTTTCGGTACACACTAAAGTGAAAATTTACAAGTCCATGATTAGACCAATTTTAATTTACGGGCATGAGTCATGGTACAGTACAATTGCAACAGATCAGAAAGTATTAGGATTTGAGAATAAAATACTGAGAAGGATTCTTGGGGTAAAGTGGTAAGACAGAGTTACAAATGAAAGAGTAAGGGATATTACGAGAGTGGAACCAGTTAATGAATATGTGAGACTGTCTCGCTGGAAATGGCTGGGGCACATATACGGAAAAGAAGGTTGTTTAATACAGGATGTGCCAGAGTGGACTGCTAGAGGAAGAAGAGGTAGAGGTAGGCCGAGGGAAACCTGGTTGAGGACAATGAAAAAAGAAGCAGGAGAGGAGTGTTGGTGGGACCTGAAGGAGATGGCAAGAGACAAATATTGGTGGAGAGAGTTCATTGAGGCCCTATGCATCCCGTGGGGAGCCACAGGAAATGATTGATTGATTGATTGATGCACAGCTAGGGAGACGGTGGGGTGTTCAGGATACGCCTGCCAGATCTCGAGTTTTCATTGGCCCATCCAATCCGCCAATTTTCTTCCAGCAGCCAATCAAAATACAGGGTTTATTCAAAATATAAACACACACTATGCCGTATCCTCGGGCGAGCTAGGAGCCGTGCCGATGTTCGGTATTTTTCGTCCTGTTTAGCAGGTTAGTACGCAAAATAACGGTACTTCCATTATGTAGAGAGATAATGACAACAGATACATGATGCAATTAGTGTATTTTGTTGACAGTGCTGTTTTCAGTGCTAAAAGTGCACAAGAACTTTGCGGTATTGAGAAGAACAACATTTTAAGGTACAATGGACGGAATTTTGCGTGCATATATCGATAATTATACCATCTGTGAGAGTGACTATGGTTTCCAAAGATAGTAGTGACAAGGAGATATCGGTAAATATTTACAAGTGGACAATACCCCCCCCCCCCCGTAGTGCAATATATTTTTCTGGTAGTTTTTGATGCGATTCGAATGTTTTTGACCATCATTTTTTTCGGAAATGCCTCATTTCCCCTCTTTTCCAATCATGAACCTTGATTGGACAAGTAGGTGAAATCAAGCATCTTCCGAAAAAAAAATGAAGGAAAAAAACAAATCGCATAAAAAACCACCAGAAAAATATACTGCACCGCCGGTTAACATAATGGAACAGACGAAACCTACCCAAACAGACGTAACGTAACCTCACCAAACGCAGGAAACCTGACCAAATGTAATCAAACATACCTAACCTATCCTTGGGGAATACGTAACGTAACCTCACCAAACACACAAAACCTAAACAAACCAACCCCAATATACCTAACCTATCCTAGGGGAATACGTAACGTAACCTCACCAAACACACTAAACCTAACCAAACCTACCCCAATATACCTATCCTAGGGGAATGCTTACCCAAGAGATACAATTGTCCAGGACGAGGGTCGTTTGGCAATAACGTCGTGGTTCCAGAACTTTCGAGTCCAGTGGTTTATGAACAATATAATTTGCCCGGCAGGAAGGTGTGTGTTGTCCAAAAAACTTCCTTTGTAGTCAGACACACAAAAACTAAACTGGACCCGTTTCTTGGTTTTACCGTCCTTTTTGTACCGACCACAGTACCACTGATGTCTGTCTTTTCTAAATTTACACGGTTCCTGACAATCTGGGCAATAAACTTCAGAAGGTAATACACCGTGTCTTCTAAAAAAAACTCAATAGCCTCTACAGGTAAATAATCAATAACACACCCGGGACACACAGCACGTCTTTCTTCTTCACAGGCCATTGCGAGAAGGATTTGAATTTTCCATCCAGACTGAATCAAAGAGCGCAGTTCAAATTCATTGGCCGAATTCCATCACGTGACCTAAAGCAGGCCTATAAGTGGGTGATACAGACCTACGAGACGCATGCACAGTCGAAGGGAAGAGAAACACACGTACGAACGCACGCATTTTTTATCCGGAGTGGCCGAGTGAAGATCCAAGGTAGGGTTTTTTTGGAATTTCAAAATAAATTCATTATCTCTGAAAATATAAATTTCCGAATGGGATAATGGGGGTTCATTGTGATCCTTAAGGACTATACTATACGTTAATGGTGCTAAAATTCCAAAACTGCATATTGTCCACTTGTAAAATAATACCGAGATATCTTCTGCTATGTGAAATAAGTCTAATGAAGAAGAAAGTATGGGTTTTGAGCGATACCAGTGATAAAATTGTCAGTGACTCGAGTGTGCACGTGGTGGGTTGCCTGTAGTTGGGTGGTCAGCTGTTGTGTCAATTTTTTTTATTAGAATAATTACATTTTCCTTATATTTACAGGGAGATAAGTATTTTAGATAAAAGACTAAGAATTTAGGATTGCTGACGAAAGTATTAGTATGGAGGATTCGCAGTGTTCTGATGGTGAAAATGAGTATGACACTAGTGATGAGGAGCTGAGTGAATCAAGTGATGATTATTCGATGTGATTCAAGTGATGACAGTGAACCAAGAGATGACAGTGACTCACACGATCCAGCAGGTGGGTGTGGCCCATCTGGACCTGTGGTAGCACCTGTGGCATGGATGCCAGTACCTGACAGTGATGCTGGCCCTCCTCCCATGCCTTTTTCTGGTGCCACGGGCCTGAAACGCCCTCCAAATGATTGTGCCAAACCTATAGAGTATCTAAAGTTGTTTATAACTGATTTACTAGTTAGTAAAATTGTAGAGGAAACAAATCTTTATGCTGAACAGTAGATAGAAGCCCATGATGATTATTTGAGAGAGAAACCAAGATCTGTTGTTCATATTTGGATCAAGCAAGGTAAAACTACAAACAGGGAATTTTATGCATTTCTAGGAGTGCTTTTGAACATGGGGCTGATAAAGAAACCTACAATCAGATCATATTGGGACAGTTCAAACCACAGCCAAAACACTCCTTGGTTCAAAGAACATTTCAACAGAGAGCGGTTTGAACTGCTGCTCAAGTTTCTTCACTTCAGTGATAATTCTTCAATTCTCCAACCTAATGACCCATCATACAGACTGTACAAGATCCAGCCACTAATTGATCATTTCCAGTCAAGATTCAAATCTCAGTATTAATATCAAAGGGAAATCTCTGTTGACGAGAGTATTATTGGCTACCACAGAAAAACTCCTCTTCTACGACAATATATGCCTAACAAACATCATGATAGATTTGACATAAAAGTTTGGTGCCTCTTTGAATCACAGACTGGCTATACTCTCACCTTTGAGGTCTTCAAAGGCATTTCACCACATCCAGTCAGTGAAAATGGAGCAATCTATGACCTGGTCATGCGCCTGTTGACCCAAACAGACCTTCTACACAGAGGCCATCACCTTGGCCTCGACAATTACTTTACATCACCAAAACTGTTCCAAGATTTGTGGCAAAAGCAAACCACAGCAACAGGAACAGTAAGGATCAATAGAAAAGGTTTGCCACAGGAAGCTGTAAGAGAAAAACTTGTAAACCATCAGGTGTCTGAGCGCAGACAAGGACCCATGCTCTGTGTGGCATATAAAGATGGAAAAAAGACACCTGTACTTCTGTCAACTGTTGCAAACGCAGGGTACACTACTGTTCATAGAGGAAATATATCAGAAAGGAGGCTGCCAAATATAGTTGCTGACTTTAATAATGTCATGGGGGGCGTGGACCTAAAGGACACAAAGCTGTACGCCTACCTGAGTGAGAGGCGAACTCTGAAATGGACCACAAAAACTGCATTAGCTCTGTTTGGTACAGCAATACTAAACAGTTATATACTATACAAGAAGCACAATTCCGACAGTCATAAAATGACAAGATACAAATTCATGATTTCTGTCATTGAGGACCTGGTTGGTGACCTCGCCCCACCAAAAACCGTAAGAAGACGTCGTACTGCAGAGCAAATTGAAACAAGCAATCACACACCACAACCAATCACATCTCCTACACAGTCTGGAGAGCCTGAGGATGATGGACGTGACCTTCAAAAATTGCCACCAGAGAAGAGAAGAAAATTCATTGCTGGGCACACAGGGCGTGTGCGAAGTTGCTACCAATGCGCTAAATGAGATGCTGGATTCTGCCCAGAATGTTTTGTGCCATACCACAAAAAACGCAGGAAGTAAATAACCACCCTTCAACATCTACTACACACCAGTATTGCTCAACTATCATGCAAGTGCTTTACATAAATTGTAATTTTACACACGCTGATTTTTTTTTTTTCCTGGATAGAGAGTTCTTTTTATTTTCAGTTTCACATTGATTTACAAATCAATTGTACTTTTCTCTTAGCTATAGGAAAGTATAGCTTTTGAGCTTTCATATGGTGTATAATAGTAGTAGGTTTGCAAAGACAGAGTGTAGTATAAGGGAAGTAATTAAAAATGGTCATTAGCACCAAAATATCAGTTTGTTTATCTCCACATCTGGCTGCAGCTCACGATTTTATTTCCGGTGTAAGGGGGTTAAAGGACTCACACAAACACCGTTTCATTAAGGTAACTTTGAGTCCAACAAATGATCAGAAGCACAAAAAGAAAAAAAATCCAAAACCTTAAGAATAGACAAAATTTCCAATATCCAAATGAAAATTTCTATCCTATACTCATAAAGAGCATTATCAAAGTTTTCAGCTTTTCCTGTATCACAGCCAAACCCCAGTATTTGGAATAGAACAACCAACATCTCAATATTCAGGCCAAGTAAATCATTCATTGGTCTTTCACTGCATATCCTACGTGAAGAACAGTATCACTGTTATATACACGGTCTACATTCTTTGATAGACTGTTCCCTGAAAATCTCAGTCTCCTTATTCCTCTGACTCCTTTAATGATTTCTGACACAAGCATTCAACCACCACACATTAATGTATCCTAACCTAACTCACCAGAATGTCGGTATACACTCTGTGTACAGATGGATCTAAGTTCTCATTATTCATAACAAACAAAATCCTTCATAACTCCCAAACACAAATGTTTTAAATAATCGTAAGAATATAGCCATAATTTCTGAGCTAATCTGTACACCAGAAACTTCTCCAAAATAGGGTAAACTTATCACTCAGACAGTATATATATATATATATATATATTTATATATATATATATATATATATATATATATATATATATATATACAGTAAAACCTCGATATAACGGATGTCAATATAGTGGAATTCGCTTTTATTGGACTTGAGGAGCCAAGTGGACTAAATTCTTATGCATTAAGAAAAGTTCAATAAAGCCAGAAGCAGTCCTCTCTTGGATTAAATGAATAATAAAAAAAATGGAGGAGATACCATAACAGTGGTTCCTCCTCTCTCCCTTCCTCCTCCTTACCTTCCCTTCCTCCCCGTCCCTCTCCGGTGAGAGAGAGAAAGAGAGAAGGTAAAATTGAAAATGAAAATAACTGAAAATGAGAGTATAAGTGAGGGTGAAAGAGAGCACACAAGTGAATATGGAATGTCAAAGTCAACAGAGAGAGAGAGAGAGAGAGAATAAATACAGAAATGACAAGTGGCGTCCCCTTGGCATAAACAAATGAGGGAGATAGGCATAACCTTGGTCCCTCCTCTCTCTCTCCTGTATTTCCTCCCCTTCTCTCTGTCTCCGAGAGAAGTGAAAGTGAATGAAAAAGTGAAGGTTAGTGAAGGTGAAAGTGAGGGTAGTGTGAAAGTGAAAGTGAAGGTGAAAGTAAAAGTGAAGGTGACAGTGAAAGTGAAGGCGAAAGTAGAAGTGAAAGTGAAGGCAAAAGTAGAAGTGAAAGTGAAGGTGAAAGTGAAGGCAAAAGTGCAAGTGGAAGGTGAAAGTAAAAATGAAGGTGAAAGTGAAGTCAAAAGTGAAGGTGAAGATGGAAGTTGAAAGTGAAGGTGAAGGTGAAAGTGAGGGTGAAACTGAAAGTGAAAGTGAAGATGAAAATGAAGTTAAAAGTGAAGGTAAAAATGAAGTCGAAAGTGAAGGTGAAGGTGAAAGGTGAAAGTGAGGGTGAAAGTGAAGGTGAAAGTGAAGGTGAAAGTGAGAGTGAAGGTGAAAGTGAATGAAAATGAAGGTGAAAGTGAAGGTGAAAATGAATGTAAAAGTGAAGATGGCGAAAGTGAAGGTGAAAGTAAAGGTCAAGGAAAAAATGAAGGTGAAAATGAATGTAAAAGTGAAGTTGAAGGTGAAAGTGAAGGTGAAAGAAAAGTTGAAGGTGAAGGTGAAAGTGAAGGTGAAGGTGTGAGTGTAGGTGGACGTGAATGTGATAGTAAAAGAAGGGAGGGCAAAAGTGAAGGTGAGTGAATAATTGTAAAGGTAAATGTGAAAATGTGAAAGTAAGGCTGCAAGTGAAGGTGAAATGGAAATTCAAAATGATAGTGAAAGTGAGTGTGAAGGTGAAGGTGAATGTGAAATGAGCATGGAAGAGAATATGAAAGTGAATGTGAATGTCAGAGTGAACTGAAAAAGAAGTTAAAAATGAATGGGAAGGTGAAGATGAAGGTGACGACGAAGTCAAAAATATGTGAAGTAAAATAGAAGTGCCCAGTGCGGAGAGAGAGAGAGAGAGAGAGAGAGAGAGAGAGAGAGAGAATATGCATGAATGGCAAGCAAGCCTTTGTGCATAACAAAAGGAGAAGTCAAGGGGGGTGTCCTGATGTCGTTTTTATCGGACTTTCGCTTTTTGCGGACTGGCTTAGGCCCCAATTAGTCCGATATAGTGAGGTTTTACTGTATATATATATATATATATATATATATATATATATATATATATATAATATATATATATATATATATATATATATATATATATAATATATATATATATATATATATATATATATATATATATATATATATATTAATTTTATATATATATATATATCCCATTGGAGCCCAGTGTCCTGAGTATTGGACAGAACTGGGATTTTTCTAGTCTTTATAAAGAAGGGAACCCCCGGGTAGGGACCTGTGAGCTTCACGACGATGAGCCGATAGGCGGAGGGCGGTACGCTTAATACCCTCCCAGTGCAATGCCCCGCCCACCACCCCTGGGATCCAATGGGTTGATGACTGGCAAACCTATCAGCCTCTTTAACCCACTGGAGCTCAGTGTCCTGAGTACTGGACAGAACTGTGATTTTTCAAGTATTTATAAAGAAGGGAACCCCCGGGTAGGGACCTATGAGCTTCGCGACTATGAGCCGATAGGCGGAGGGCGGTACGCTTAGTATCCTCCCAGTGCAATGCCCCACCCCGCACCTCTGGGATCCAATGGGATATATATATATATATATATATATATATATATGGATGGAAAGCTGATGACAGGGAGTGCTGGAGCTCCCGTTTCATCAGCCCTCAGGACTAGTTCCTGACCATCCCCCTTTGCTGAACTTTTTCAGTGTCTCAGTTACACAAAGAGTAGGCCAGCATGCTCTCCAGTACAAATTTCTCTAACTATCTTCACCAAACTACATGCACAGTACACACTACACTTCCAATTCAAAATTCACCAAAAATGGCGTTGATTCACCAAGCCTCGGAGTCCCCAGGGGGGAGGGACCATAAATGCCCCCGCCATCTGCCCCTCTCCTGGTGACGACTCGAGGTGCCTGGAACCACTGTCTAACTCTCTTCTTCTTCATTTCTGCAACATTCGCGGCCTTTCATCTAACTTTCGCTCTGTTGAGCACCACCTCTCCTCCTCTAAACCTCACCTTCTTTTTCTAACGGAGACTCAGCTGTCTGAGGCAACTGACAGCAAACCCTTTTCTGTATCCTCCTACTTTCTCTATACTCATTTCAAAGCCAAAGGTGGCTGTTGTGTATACATACGCAACGACTTATCTTGCTCTCGTGTTCCTGAACTTGATTCTTCTGAATTCTCCACACTCTGGCTTCGGCTTTCCTGTCATTCTCTGACTAAATATATCTGTGCTGTTTACTTATCCCCTAATTCTACTGACTATCAAAAATTCTTCGACTATCTTACTTCTACGATGGAACACATTCTGTCCATTTCTCCTTTCTCTGAAATCTCCATTCTTGGAGATTTCAATGTTCACCACCACCTTTGGCTCTTCTCTCCTTTCACGGATCCACCTGGTGAACAAGCCTACATCTTTTCTATCCTTAATGACCTAGAGCAGCTTGTACAGCACCCTACCCGTATCCCTGACCGCCTTAGAGAGAGCTCCAACATACTTGACCTCTTCCTCACAACTAATCCTTCTGCTTACTCTGTTAATCTTTTCTCTCCGTTGGGCTCCTCCGATCACAACCTTATTACCTTAACCTGTTCTATCACTCCGGTACGGCCTGTGGACCCTCCAAGGAAACGTCGTCTGTGGCATTTTGGAGCCACGGACTGGGAGGCCCTCAGGCAGTACTTCTTTGATTTTCCCTGGAATGATTATTGCTTCCATGGCCGTGAGCCATCTGAGTGTGCCTTGCTCATTACAGAGGTTATTCTTTCAGGCATGGAAGCATACATTCCTTTCTCATATCCTTTGACTAACGCAAGAAAGCCTTGGTTTAATCACGCTTGTTCTAATGCTGTCCGCAACAAGGAGAAGGCCTACAAAAGGTACCGGAGCCAACCCACCCCTGAATCACATCATCTTTACGTTTCTGCCCGGAATCGTGCTAAATCTGTTCTTCGCTCTACTAAAAATCATTTCATCCATACTAAATGCTCTCAACTCTCCAACTCGAATTCTTCCCGCTCCTTCTGGCACCTTGCCAAAAATCTTTCTAACAACTTTACCTCATCATCCTTCCCTCCTCTTTTCTACTCTGATGGTTCTGTAGCTATTTCTTCTACTGATAAAGCAGATCTCTTCGCACAGACTTTCTCCTCCAATTCCACCTTAGACGATTCCGGTGCTGTTCCCCCATCACTTCCCCCATCTGACTTCCTCATGGCTGACATTAGAATTTCTTCAGTTGATGTTTTTTCTGCCATCACTGGCCTCAGTACTAACAAGGCATATGGGCCTGATGGGGTCCCTCCTGTTGTTCTCAAGAACTGTGCTTCTGTGCTTACAGCCTGCCTAGGCAAACTCTTTCGTCTTTGTCTGTCAACTTGTACCTTTCCTTCTTGCTGGAAGTTTGCTCTCATTCAGCCAGTCCCAAAGAAGGGTGACCACTCCCAACCCTCCAACTATTGTCCAATTGCTTTAACATCCTGTATTTCAAAAGTTTTCGAGTCAATTCTTAATAGAAAAATTTTAAGGCATCTTTCCTATCACAACCTTCTTTCCGATCGTCAGTATGAGTTCCGTCAGGGACGCTCCACTGGCGATCTTCTCACCTACCTTTCAGACTCCTGGTCATCCTCCTTTCGGGACTTTGGCGAAAGCTTTGCCATTGCACTTGACATCTCAAAGGCTTTCGATCGAGTCTGGCATAAATCTTTAATTTCCAAACTGCCCTCCTACGGTTTCTATCCTTCTATCTGTGCCTTCATCGCTAGCTTCCTTTCTGGTCGTTCTATAGCCGCTGTTGTAGACGGCCATCGTTCTTCTCCTAGATCTATCAACAGTGGTGTTCCTCCGGGCTCTGTCCTATCACCAACTCTCTTCCTTTTATTCATCAATGATCTTCTAAGCTGTACATCTAACCCTATCCACTCATACGCTGATGACTCCACCCTTCACCTTTCCATTCGGTTCCCGCAACGCCCATCTCAACAGTTACTTCAACAAACAAGGGATGAGGCTATGGCACACCTAATGTCTGACTGGGGTAAAAATAATATGGTTGTCTTTAATGCATCTAAGACTCAGTTCTTACACCTATCAACCCGACAAAATCTTCCACAGGTATACCCACTAATGTTTAATAATATTCAGCTTAATCCTGCATCATCCTTGAACATGCTTGGGGTTTCATTTACTCGGGACTTATCTTGTAAAGATCATATTACATCTCTTGTAAAATCTGCTTCCAAGAGATTGGGTGTCCTAAGCCAACTCCGTTCTTTCTTTACCCCTGAACAATTGTTGACTCTATACAGGGGTTTTATCCGCCCCTTTGTGGAGTACAACTCTCATGTGTGGGGAGGCTCCCCACATATAGCTCTTCTCAATAGGGTGGAGTCAAAGGCTTTTCGTCTCATTAACTCTCCTCCTCTTACTGACTCCCTTCAACCTCTGTCTCTTCGCCGCACTGTTGCATCTTTATCTCTTTTCTATCGCTACTCTAATGGTCATTGCTCCTCTGAACTGTCTGCTTGCATTCCTCCACCTTTACGACGGGCGCGTAGCACCCGTCTGGCAGCAAACTCTCATCCCTTTTCTGTCCAACTCTCTAATGGAAGAGTTAACCGTTACTCCCAGTCTTTCATTTATGCAACAGGTCAGTTCTGGAACTGTCTCCCTCTGTCTGTATTTCCTGCTGCCTATGATCTCCAGTCTTTCAAACGCAGCGTGTCCAGGCATCTCAAAATGATCGGATCTTGAATTCGGCTTTATTGTATTTTGTTTTTCTCTTGGAGGGAACTGTTATTGCGGGCTCATGGCCTTTGGTTCCTTCTTCCTCGCATAAATATATATATATATATATATATATATATATAAAATCACAGATAAAATGTGCAGCCTAGTTAAGATCACTTAATTTGATTTCGTTTGTATATATTTTTCTCCCCGTCTTATATAAGCACACACCTGTAACGAATGGGATTTGTATAAGGATATGTATGCATATGCAATTCTGTTTGAAAAGAATGGGCTGCACTGTACTCAATTATACAATATATATTTTTCTATGTATATTTCTGCTCATTCATATATGTATATGTCTATGTGCTTATGTACGTAGTTATGTAGCTGAGTTCATATACAGTATACGTCAAGGGTAGTATTTTATTTTTTTTACATGGGTCAGTGTTCATGTTACTATAATTCACACGCATATGTATAAATTATATGTGCAGTTGTCCATTAAGCATGACTCTGTATTTGATTCGATTAGTTCGCAAATTATGAGAGAGAGAGAGAGAGAGAGAGAGAGAGAGAGAGAGAGAGAGAGAGAGAGAGAGAGAGAGAAGTCTGGGTAGGTCAATAGGCCCATGCTTGATAATTCGCTTCCCACACCCTTGTAATCCTTCAAGAACTTAATGCTACGACACTCCTCGTTTTGCTTACCGTACGGTATATATATTATTCATTGTTATCTGTGTGTATATCAAGAATTATGTTTCATGTATGTAATATTATTCATTTTAATACTGTATTTATTTAGCTAGGAACAAGGATGTAAGTTTAGAAGAGTAGTATCTGTCAGCGACTTAGTAAGCCCCCATGGGCATTTCCCTCTTCTACTTTCTGTATAAAAATGACAGGAGTTCTCTCCTTCACTTTGCTCTGCCCTGAAGATTTGAATACACAAAAGAGCTCGAGATATATCGTGTTTCCTTTTCCTTGTGGATACCAGCATATATATATATATATCATCAGCTGTTTGAGTGTTCACTGCAGTACCGGCCTATCCCGACCCAAGTGGAGACGATACAGTCAATGTATCTCTACCAAGTGGCTCAGGCTGTCTGGTAGAGAGTGTATGCAGGGTCAGAAGTGCTTGTAAGTGTGATTGTAGTGTTGGAGTGGCTTTGGATGTGTGTGTAGTCTGTGAACCAAGTGTAATCACCCCCACGCAAATCGACTGGGTGCAAGCAGATTTTATAGTACTCGACACTGGTTCAACCACAGCACCCCTTATGGCCTCCAAAGCAGTATGTGGCCAGAAGAACGGTCTCAAAGTTTATTACCCTGGCGGGGCGGGAACCCTCGTTCTCCCATGTACGAAAACGCACGCACACTTTACCTCTGTGTATATATATATATATCTATATATATATATATATATATATATATATATATATAATTTATTTATATTTATGTACACTAATTTCCGCCAACCACGGGGGTTAGGTTTCTGAAAACCACCGTTGTTTGAGAAACCGTGGTTGGTAAAGTTAAATTTATATGGGGCAAATAGGGTTAAGGAAACCTTGGTCAAAGGTAAAAGGGATATATCATGAAAAATATGTACTGGTATTATTTGTCTGGTCTTTATTGCCCAATATTGCACAGTATTGAATCTAATAATAAACAAATAAACCAAAGTATGGTGGAAAGTTATTTAATATAAAATTATAGAATTACAAAGGCTATCAGCTGGCTAGAGTGCAGTGCTGGTGGAAGGCTGGGAGCGCGACCAGCTTACTTGGATGATGGCTTTAAGTAGCACAGGATAGATGGCTGCTTCATTTTATTCTGGAGATATTTCTCCACCTGTTTGTATGGATCCAATAACGTGTCCATTTCATGCTTGAATTTTACACTCCATTCCATGAAGCGATCTACATCAGTGACGAAGTCAACAAGACTCCTGGCCATGAGTTACCCTTTGCTAGGATTTGCAAGTGTCATTTTCGGTGATGTTTTCAAAGTTGGACTTCATTTCCTAATTTTCCAACAGGAGTTAGGTTAGGTTAGGTTAAATTATTAGGTACAGTTAAGCTAGGTTAGGTTAAGTTTAGTTAAGCACTTAGGCAAGACAGTTCTTTCCACTGCAAATCAAACTAGTTGTCACAGCAGAACAGCTAAAAACAACATGGAAAAACATACAAGAAACTTATTTACCATCCCAGGTAAAATAAGAAAAAATAAAACAGACTCTCAGTGGGAGGAAGGACTGATTTGGTTAGGTGCTTTTACTGCTTAACCCATACCATGTTAGGGACATAGATACATGTCCCAGTCTATAACACCAGCGACGTTGATCTACATCCTGCAACGTTGGAGTGTCCAGTACCTTGATAATATGCATCCTCAACAATTTTCTTTAGTCATAAATACCCGTATATATCTGGTATGCTGAGCCAGTTCCACACCTACAGTCACAGTCAGCTGACCGAGGTCTATGAACGCTTGAAAGTCTACGCACTTTATCTCGAAGATTTTGGGGTTTGCGTGGCACCTGCCTGACTCGATTCAAGCAACTTTCTGGCATTGGTGAGTACTTTTAATAGTGCCAGGACTTTATATTGATGTATTAAGCCATTTTAGACAGAGAAAAGTCCAAAATTGGCCTGCATAGAGGGATGTCATTTTTTTTTCCTGTAAGCTACAGGTTAAAGCATTATGTTTGCCTCATTTTATTACAGTACTGTCTTCGCTGTCATCCTCGTCATCATCCTCGTCCTCTCTAGACTTAACGTTTTGGGCCCATAATGAAATCAGAACAAGTAATAAGCTGATGGAGAGAAAAATTGTAATGGCACACTTAGTCAGCTCCATTTAACAACACAGACTGAACTGAAAAAGCGGAAAGGCTGTCAGAATGGAAGAATTTTGTTTCCAGCTGATGGGTACATGGGTTATATCAATTATCAGTTATATCATTTTAAACTATTACGGGTTAAAATTGAAATCTCTCGGTGCGGAACTTGGACATCACTTTCCCGGAGAATAATCTTTGCCTGATACATCCATCTCTCTCCTTCTGTCCAGTCACTTCCGTGCAAGCTTCAGTCATCCCATTCATCCCTCTTTCAACATCCTGAGTCACTTGGGCACCTCCAGTGGAGTCTAAAGAATGTTCAGAACCTGTTGATCTGATATAGAAGCAATGAAAGGACTCTTAGACTTGAGTTCAGTCCTCCAGTCAATCATGGAATGATAGTTCTTTGCTTGCCACTTGAGTTTGGGAGTCACTACTTTTCTTATGTTGACAACAGGAGCCACATTGTTATTCTCATCTTCATCATCACTATCCTTCTCCTCATCAGTGTACATTAACAAGTCCTCGTCAACAACAGCAGCAGAATCTTCTTCCTCCTCATCAGATCTCTCAGTGCTCTCTTCCGTCTGCTGATTCTCCTATCTAATTTTTCTTATTATTGAGACAGCTTTCTCTCTCAGTCTCGTCCTCATCAGCACACATACCAAGAAGAAGCTGATCCGTGTTGGCGAAGTAGGCGTTTCTCGGCACAGTCTTCTTTACTATCTCCTTCTCATTGTTCAGGTGTCTCATCAATTGCAAGGACTGGAAGACGTTCTTTGGACCGTGTGTGATGTAAGGGTGCAGCTTGATGGAGAACCACATTGGAGCACTGAACTTTACAATCATAATGACGATTCTTTTCAGCTCCTGCCTGGGTCTTGATGTTGCCACATACAGTCTGAGGTTCCTACTCCATAAAGTATTCCACCTCAACACACAAGGAGGACCTGGCACAATAGCATCCAAGTCATCATCAACCATACCTGTGATAACTCCTTTACAAATTCTATACAGGTATTTCTGGTCCCAGAACAGATCCTCCACCGCCTTGTCATTCAGGACAGGGAAATCTGTGAAATGGACTGGCTGGAAGGCGACAACTGGCAGCTCAGACAGAGGCTCCATGATCTTCTTGCCAAAGGGACCTCTCCAATGCCGAGGACCACTTGGCTTGGTGATAGAAAACAGCCCAGAATGGCAGCTCATTTCCATGAAGCTGACAGATGCGATAGTGGATTGGGTGACCAAGCAACATTTCAAGATGATGAATGGCTCCATTGTCAGCTCCTACATTTATGCTAATTCCATCACTACCAACACACAAAATGGGCTGCAGTTAGTTTCTGGTCCACCAGAAACTCATGGATAGCCTCGGCAATCTCCTTTCCGTGGCCAGACTTGTGATGACGTAATGATCTTCCACCACCATCTTCAGACTCCATTTCTTGGTCTTCTCATTCCTTGTCATCACACGAGAGGAGGTCTTCTTACTATCAAAATACAGTGACGTCATATTTTCGAAACTTGCCAGCTCATTTTCTCGCCTCTCCATTCGGTATGTGTCTCTCATCTCATAACTTCTGTGGTCCAATTATATATATATATATATATATTCAGAAAGTATCCTACCTTAGGCCCTTAAAAAAATACATAGCTATCCTGCTGAACTAGGACACCAATCCCCCTCAAAATAGGCCCATACTGAATTGACGCATATAGCCTAGCATGCTTTCCACAGCCTGAAACATTTTTCAAATTCAGTTTTCGGTATCCCCTGCAGGTGCTTCATTGCATTCGTCATGATCTCTTATCATCTCAAATCAGGAACAGTTCAGTGGAGTTTTGAGCTTAGGTAATGACAAAAAAATCGCACAGAGCCATGACTGGAGAGCAGGGAGCCTGCCGGACCTAGGGAATGTTGTCGTCAGCCAAAAATGACTGAATCCATAAGGAAGAAAGTACGGGGCGTTGTGATGATGCTTCTTCAAATATATTGCATTCCAAAAGTCTGGCCTTTTCCACTGAACTGCGTCATGAAGATGACGGACAACGTCAAGGTAGTAATGTTTTTGAAAGTCTGACCCTCTGGTGATAAACAACACCACGCTAGACGATGAAAACTGTCAACATGCGAGTGCATCCCGCCTTCCTGTGGACCTGCCTTGCTTTATTTGGCCAAGGCAATCCTGCATGTAACCACACCAATGATTGTGCTATGGTTTCTGGGTCTTGCTCATACACTCAAATCTCATCTCGTGATAATAGTCTTCAGAGTATATGGATTGTGAACTGCATACTCCAACGTGTATTGAGCAACATTCATCTGAGAGAAGAGATCATGACAAATCCGATGAAACACCTGCAGGAGATACCAAAACTGACTTGGAAAACAGTTTTAGGCAGTGAAAATATTGCTGCGCTACGTGTGTCAAGTCAGAAGGGGGATACTTTGAGGGGGGATTAGTTGTCCTAGTTCAACAGGATAGCTCTCTCTCTCTCTCTCTCTCTCTCTCTCTCTCTCTCTCTCTCTCTCTCTCTCTCTCTCTCTCTTTAGAATCGATGGTTGGATACTTTCTGAATAGAAGTATATATATACACACACCTACATGATCACATCTATATATATATATATATATATATATATATATATATATATATATATATATATATATATATATGCACACACATATATAGTCACGTTTTACGATGGGGTTACATCAGGCCATACCTTATCGTATACCGATTTTATCGTAAATCGGGAGATTGAAACACATAATAAAAGGGGGGTTACGTCAACTCAGCTTCCCAAAGTCACCAACCCAAGACTGATATAAAAATGACAGCCCACCTTAATCACTTCCTGTGTTGGTCCAAGGCATCTCCAAGACCAAAACAAACACTATCACACCAATACAGCCGGCGTTACTCACGTACAGTAAACTGTTGCAACAACACAACAATCACCTTTGCGTAACATTGGCCTGGTGCTACACAATGTATAGGCCTACTGTAGCACGATGCTTGGCTGAGAGGTGACGATAGCAGTGGGGAGGGCACACGTGAACGAGCGGAAAAGACGGGTTTGAAGGGACGGCAGGACCCCAACAGAACCAAAACAATGCTCTTCACACTGGGGCTGCCATCTTGCCTGAGACAAGCAGCTGTCGCTTTGCGTATGCCTGGCGCTTCATACGATTTTTTCCGAGGGCAATATCGTCATAGCTGGAAATTTATTGGAAATCGGATTTTGGGGTGGAACTTTTCTGTTATCGTTGTAGCGAATTATCGTATACCGAATCAGTGTAAAACGAGTAGTGACTCTCTCTCTCTCTCTCTCTCTCTCTATATATATATATATATATATGCATATATATTAGGGTGGTCCTTACACAGTAGGGCCAAAATTCGATTTCGAAAATTCAAATGCCATGCCTATTAAAACATTCTAAATAGGTTAAAAATACTGTATGTGAAATATTTTTGACAACAAACAATTTTTAGAGGTTGCTCATTGCCCTTGAATATCACTGTATAAGAGTCAACCTGTGTATATTCAGAGGATTTTGTATCTGAAACTTTCTGACCTTTATGAGTTTTTCAGACACGATATAAGCTCATAGAAGGTCACAAACAGTTAATTTTGGAAAAAGGTAGATACCAGTATATTTATGAACTAATCAAAATTGCTTCAAAGTAAGTTATAGATTTTTTATGAACACTTAATTGTAATACCAGTAAACGACTATCAATACAGTCACTTCTGCATTATTAAATTACGAATATGTCGCCAACAAAATCATTGACCATTCATTGCTCCAGGCGTCGCTTAACTGCATGAGGAACTCTGCATCTGTAGTCGGCTACAACTTGAAGGATGTAGTGCAACTGGTCTTCATCCTTCGTTAGACGACCGGAGAAGACCTCGATAAGTGCAACTGCTCATTCAGAGTGATCATTGGTTACTACGAGTTTCTGCGAACATGCAAGTGCCTTTCTGTATGAACGATCTTCATACCATTGGTCAACGGTTAACTTCAAAAAATCATCATCGATATTCAGTCTTTTGAAAAGGTTCTTTGTCTGCTTCGTAGCGAAATCAGAGACGGTCTTTCCTTGAATGCCACCAGTCGCAATGGTCACTCGCTTGGGAGGATCCTCCATACCATCATTGAAATTCATAGCTTGCACCATCTGTTTCTTGACTTCTTGACTGACGTTATCATCAAGCAGCGCAAGACCCACCAGCTCTTCATTCAAGTTCCACAGATGAGAGTAAATTTTCTGAACTGTTACTCTGGAAATCTCATTGTTGATGGCGGCATAGTCGACTAGGGCCTGCAGCAGATGCAATTCGTTCTGTGGGGCGCTTACTGCGAGTGGTGCTGTTATCCAGGCCTTGATGTAGAAGCGTGTGTAAAACACACACAGGTCATGGAGATCACGCTCTTCACTGATGGTCAAGGTAAATATGAACGAAACATCCACACTTTGAATGTGTAGATTACCTTTGACATCCATCATGCTTGATGCATCGCGCTGGGCTTATGAAAACGAGTACCTCCTGGCAGTGATGAACCGAGGAAGATGGCATCAGCTCGAGTAGCTCACGGTAATCATCTCGAGGCTGCTTGTGCAGAAGTGTAGTGAAAACAAAGGTCAGGACCTCCTCCTTGATATCTTCATGTTGAGCTACAACCACTTCATCAGATGATGCATCTTGGAAGTGCTCCTGGTCAACTGAACTCCAAAAAGTTTGAAATCGCTTGAAGAGCAGTACTTCTGGTGCCGGTGTATCATGCATGACTGCCTTGAAAGCAGTTCCTGCAAGTAGTTCTAAGACGTAATGCCGGCAGGCAGGGCACAAGAGTTCCCTGTCAAGTAGCTGTTCCACCATAATGCATGCTCCTTTGTGGCAACCTGTGTTTGCACTTGTTGTATCGAGACAGATGCCTTGGACCCTTTCTGCAACTCCCCACTGCTTAAGTGCTCTGACCACGGCTTGTGCTTGCTGCAAACCAGTCTCTGATTCTAATTTTGGAACTTCTAATAGCTGAGAATTACCACTTGACGAGATGATGATCGGAAGTCAGTCCACGTTTTAATTGTTGGTGAGGTCTGGAAGAAGCTTTCCATCCCACTGTATGACAATTGCTTTGTCCGGAGCGAACTCATTCATTATGCTCATCGCCGTTTCTGTGCACCATTTCTGTCGCTGTCGCCTGATGCTGCTGCAGTTCAGAATTAATGAACTGAGATCATGACCCAAAGCTTTTGCTGTTTCTCCGAGAATCATCAGAGCAGCGCAATGAGACAGTTGATATCGATCCAGAGTGCCCAACAAATTTTGACTCAGCACAACTTTCTGACCACATTTGGGTGCTGAAGGAAGACTTACATTTACTTCTTCTTTTACAGGAGTCATGCAGTTACCACTGGACTCATCCCCAGATGACAAAGTACTGCTGCTGCTGCTCTCCAGTTCAGCGATTTCTTGAGCCTGTGCAAATGCAGTGGCGGCCTATTCTCTTCGTTTGAACTCCTTATACTCACGGCGGCGCTTATTTGCTTCTTTGATACTTAGGGTCTTGTCAATTCCTGCCATTACCCCCGGCCGACCCCTCATACGCTGACTGATGAGAAACTGTTTGTCCTCTTCTACTGTGATCTGTTTCAGGGGGTCAGCATGTGCAATATTGAAAAGATCATCCAAAGTATCTTTAAATGATTGCTCTCCCTGGTCTTGTGCTGGTGTTATGTTGCTCTTGTTTTTCTTAAGAGATTGCCTTTGAAGCAAAATTTTCTCCATTTTTTTCTTGGAATTGCATGTTTGTCGAACTGGAATACGTGCACGCTTCCAGAACTGTTCCGCTTTTTCAGTTGTAGCTGTCACTGCTGTTTTGATTGTCTTGTTCTGCTCCAGGTGGAGGTGCAAAAGATAACCTAGGGCTTGGCAGTTTGAAGGCAATTTGGATCCTTTGATATCATCTTCCAACTTGTCGAGTAAGTAGACATCAGACCGAGTCGTAGACAAGTTCCTTGCTTTAGCATCAGTGCTCCCTTTCGTCGAAGCCATATTCGTCCAGAATCAACACAGTTCAACCAGTTATCAGTAATTATGTCAGATTGCCTGTAAAAGCAGAAAGCATACAATTAAAGGGTGCAATGAGATTGTCACTGTATGCTATCAGTACACAACAGTGACATCTCTACACACTTAACAAGTAAGTGAAACAATGTTATATACCAAATTGTCATTGAAATCTAGTAAATTATAGTCACCACGAATATCAGCAGCATAACCAAGTCATGAGGTCTAATGACAATTATCTAACTTAACACCCGGTTCACAGTAGGCAGCTCTGATTTGCCTAGGTGCTATGAATTTAGATCTTTTTACAATGCAGAACTGAGTAGTTTCAAGACACCGAAACTGTATGAAGGACATTTCTGTGACAACTATGTGGGACAAGCTGAATGTGGCGCTATGTAATAACATAAAAGGCCAATGAGGGACCTCTAAAAATAAATATTTTTGAAAAATATCTTGCATGACATGTTTTCGTGTTATATGGAAGGATTTCAAGGGGTATCATCCTAAAAATTCGCAAGATCGAAAATTAGGACTACCCTAATTATATATATATATATATATATATATATATATATATATATATATATATATATATATATATATATATATATCATCAGCCATAACTAGTCCACTGCTGAACAAAGGCCTCCCTCAACCTTTTCCACGAATTCCTTGACTGAGCCAATCTTTGCCACGTTTTCCCCGCAAATTTCTCTACCTCATCTCTCCATCTCCTGTCTGGCCTTTTACTGCAATGCTTACATTCTCTTGGTGGCCAGTCCGTCAGCCTCTTACTCCATCGGTTATCCCTTATTCTTGCTATATGGCCTGCCCACCTCTATTTCTGTACTTTTATAACTACTATAATATCTTTGACTTTAGTCTGCTCTCTCACCCAAGTTGATCGTTTCCTGTCTCTTAAAGATATTCCCAACATTGACCTTTCCATTGCTCTCTGAGAACGAATTAATTTATTTTCCATTGATTTTATCAGTTTCCGGATCTCACAACCATACGTCATAGCTGGAATTATACATTCGTTATATACTTTTCGTTTCATACAATCTGGCAAGCTACTTTTCATAATGTCTCTATGTTTATCGAAAGCTTTCCATCCAATTATAATGCGTCTTTTTATTTCGCTATCATGATCTTTCGTTAATTTTATTATTTGTCCCAAGTAGTTGTACTCCTTAACTTCTTCAAGAATTTCGTCGCTTATTCTGATAACGCTCTTTGGTGTTTGTGGATTAAACATTACTTTAGTTTTACTTCGGATCATCTTCAGTCCTACTTTCAGACTTTCTCTGTTCAGGTCATTTAACATTTCTTGCAATGCCTCCGCTGTTTCTGAGATTAGGACAATGTCATCTGCAAATCTTAAATGATTTAGCTTTTCTCCATCAATGTTCACTCCCTTTTTTTCCCAGTCTAGCTTTCTGGAAATACTTTCTAGGCATGCTGTACATAATTTTGGTGAAATTGTATCTCCCTGACGCACGCCCTTCTCAATCTAAATTTTTTCTGAGTCCTTATGTAATTTAACTGTAGCAGTTCCCTCTTTATATATGTTTTCGAGCAGGTTTACAGTGTTCTCATTCACTCCTTGTTCTCGCAATGAATTTATAATTCTTATGTGCTCCACTGAGTCGAAAGCCTTTTCGTAATCAACAAAACCTAGGCAAAGTGGTTTATTATATTCTATAGTTTTCTCAGTTAGCTGGTTCATTGTATGTAGGTGATCAATGATCGAATACCCGCTTCGGAATCCTGCCTGTTTTGGTTTTCCTCCAAAAATTTTTGTTATTCTGTTCGTAAGGACTTTAGTGAAGAGTTTGTAAATGGCTGATAATAAGCTAATGGGTCGATAGTTACTAAGATCTTTTGAGTCACCTTTTTTGTAGAGTAAAATAACTATCGCATTAAACCATGTTTTAGGAATTTTCTTCTGTTTTATACAGTGGGTAAATAAGTGAGCAAGCCTATTTTGTACTTCTACTCCGGCATCCAACAGTAAATCTGTTACTATTCCATCTTCTCCCGGAGCCTTCCCTCTTTTCATATTTTTAAGACAAATATTTACTTCGTCTGGTGTTACCTCAGGTATTTCACTTGTGTCAACTGAAAAGTTAGCTATTGGTACTACTGTCTTTGATGCATACAGTTCTTCGTAAAATTCTTCAACTCTCTTCACCATCTTATCTCTGTATTTAATGATTTCACCGTTTTTTTCTTTCAGTGATGTCATTTGTTGCTTTCCTAGTGCCATTTTACTTCGGACCTGTTTCAGACTTTTTCCGTTTTTGATGGTTTCTTTGATCTGATCCATGTTTCTCTTTCTTTTTTCTTCTCTTTGTCTTTTGTTGTTAAGCTTATTTAATTCTGCCCGTTCTATTTCGTCTTTGTTATACTTTCATTTCCTTTCGTTTTTTCATAAACTTGAGTGTCTTGTCTGAATACTTCATGGCTTTGGTTGCATTAGGTTTTCCTACTACCTCTGCTGATTCTCTTAGCACTTTTATTAGTCTGTCATTCAGCTCATCGATGTCACATTCAGCGTTACTTAGAGCCTGAAATCTGTTCCTTATTTCCAACTGAAAGGCTGCTTTGTTTTCATTTACTATTATTGGGCATATCTTTTTATCTTTAATCATCTTCTTTCTTTCATTTCTGAAATTGAATCTGGCTGTGCAACCCACCATTCTATGATCACTACCTATATTTACTTTATTGATAACTGTGACATTTGTGATTGTGTTATTCTTATCTGCTATAATGAAGTCGATTTCATTCTTTGTTTCTCCATTTGGGCTTAACTAGGTCCACTTTCTTCCTGTTCTTTTGTGGAAGAATGTGTTCATTATTCTCATGTTAAACATTTCAGCAAAATTTACCAGCATTTTTCCTCTTTCATTCCTTTCTCCCACTCCAAATTTTCCCATACATGCTTCTCCATTTTTTGACTTCCCAACTTTTGCATTGAAGTCTCCCATGAGTATAGTATATGTTGTCTTTTCTTCTTCCATAATCTTGGAGATGTCATCATAGAATGTTTCTATATCTTCATCTGGGCTTTGAGAAGTTGATGCATATACTTGTATGACTTTCATGGTATATTTTTTGCATAGTCTAATGACAACAAATGCTATTCTGTCAGATACACTGCTGAATTTAACAATGTTGTCTGCAAGATTTCTGTTAATTAGAAATCCTACACCACTAACTCTTTCATTTTCCTTTTCTCTGTAGTAAAATGGGTGTTTGCTGTCTTTGAGCTGAATTACTTTTTCTTCTTTTCTGTGGATCTCACTCAAACCTACAATATCCCAACTAATGTTTTCCAGTTCAGTCATCAGTTTATCAAGTTTGTAATCTTCTGCGAGGCTTCTTACATTGTATGCATAGATCTTCATCGATTTCATTTTCTTTAACATCCAAGAGTCTAATTTTCCAACACAGTGCCTACTCACTTTCGGTGGCACACTGCCCGTAAGCACAGGAGGCAGTGCAGTTGGACCTTTAGTAGATGATGATCCAACAGGAACGCCCGTCAAATCATTTGCAACAGAACTCATGTTTGGTTGGGAGGATTGTGGCAAATAATCTCACCTCCCTGCCACATAGTTTCTGATGAGATGTAATTTTTTGCCACCTTATTCGTTATATTTGGTGGAGCCCTATATATCTATAGGGGGTCCCATGGTCTGCGCCGTCTAAGACAGTACCTCGTATATCTATAAGGCCTTCCCCTATCCGCCACCCGGGGACGTGCCAGGTAGCGGTGGGATCCTGCCCCTGGATATATATATATATATATATATATATATATATATATATATATATATATTGTTACATAGCCCATGATTTCATCATCCTTTGTGTAATTTTAACGCACAGTATGCTGCATGTTTGATCACGAGCGTGTTCTGCCTCAGTCCCCCCCTTCTACCGTTATAGTAGAGTAAGTCGTCCTTTCTGTTGTTCAGAGCAGGATTGTCAGCTCTTTGTTCCCTATGGCTTCATTTGCGTGTCCTTCTTACAAGTTGTATCAAGCTCTGCTGGCCCCTATATAATGAGCTCAGTCTCTGCATTATTGCCATTTAGATCTACTCCTCATTTTGCTCACATCTCTGTCCTCCCCTGTACAGTTATTATTATTGTGAGTGCTCAGGAAGTCTCCAACCATCTAGCAGCTGTGTGTAATTTGAGTATAACTGTTGTTGCATTTTTTCTTGTACTGTGTAGCATAAGGTTAATTCTTGGGCCTAGTAAGGTTTTTGTATTTTATGTAGGGTTCTTGTTGTCAGCCATCATTAACAATATTTTGTATCTGTAATAATATATCTGGCATTCACTGAGTATTATCTGGTATCTCATTTTAACAGGGCTACTTAGATAAATTTACTCATGCTAATTTCGTGTTAATAGAGGCTATTGCATTAACCATATATTTAACCTGTTTTTGCCATTACATTATCCTTATGAGTCCTGAATGTTTTGTTGTTAGTTTGAGCATTATACTTTAACTTGTAATTTTACCTAACTCTTTTATTTTGAACCTGGAACTTTGCGGGACAGTAGTGATTTTTAGTATTCTCACTTAAAGTGTACATTATTTTTCTCTGTTCTGTAACATAAATTTGGCGACCTCTTATCAGGATACTCAGGATATTATCATAAGGATATTGCTTGATATTTTGTGACTGTGATTTATTCATGATGTCTACTAATACTACACTTGATGAAGCCAAAGATTTTTTGTCAAATGTGCAAACAGTGTGTGATGTAGAAAACAGAACAAAGAATGAACTTAAGCTTGTTGCTCAACAATTGGGAATTGCAGTTCACTCTCATCATTCTAAAGATCAAATTGTTGGCATGATTAATAAAAGCTTGTTTAATGCAACTCCTCCAAATCAGCAAACGCAGATTGAATTAGCTAAGTTACAGCTAGCTCTGCAGGAGGCTCGTGCTAAAGAAGCTGAATTTCAGGCAAATGCTAAGCAGGCGGAGTCTCAGGCTCGTATTCAGGAGGCTGAATTTCAGGCAAATGCTAAGCGGAGTCTCAGGTTCGTATTCAGGAGGCACAGATACAGGCACAAATTGAACTTGCCAGGATTCAGGCAGACCATGAGTATCGCATGAAACAAGGTGGAACTGGATCATCTAGCTCTGATGATTTTGATGTGGCTAAAAATGTTAAACTTGTCCCTCCTTTTAATTAATCTGATTTAACAAAGTATTTTCAGTTGTTTGAGAGGGTAGCTACAGGTTTTAATTGGCCCAAAAAGTATTGGCCAGTACTCCTTCAAACTGTTCTCACCGGTAAAGCTCAAGTAACTTATGCATCTTTGCCTCAGGATCAATCTGATAATTATGATGTAGTTAAGAGCTTGATTCTTAAGGCCTATGAGCTTGTTCCTGAAGCCTATAGAGTAAAATTTAGGACAACTTATAAGCAAGATAAGCAATCCCATGTTGAGTATGCAAAAATCAAAGAAGATCTGTTAGAGCAGTGGTTAAATTCTAAGAATGTGGATTCTGATTTTGGTAAATTTAAGCAGATGATTTTGCTGGAGGACTTCAAGAGGTGTATTTATAAAGATGTAAGCCTATATCTTGATGAGAAAAGAATAGATAATTTGTCTGATGCTGCAGTTTTAGCTGATGAATATGTTCTCACTCACAAGAGATATTCTAGAGAAAAAAGGAAAGCTGAGAGTAAGTACGTTGCCTCTACTCAGAGTACAGGTAACAGGAAAGAGAATAAAGATGATGTTTCTCAGGAAGTAAATACCAGCTTCACCTCTAGATTTCAGAAAAGTAAATGTACTTATTGTAGTAAGTTTGGTCATACTACGGAGAAATGTTTCAGGATACAGCGTGATGTGAACAAAAAGGAGTCTTTAAATATTCAGTCAATTGGTCTAGTGTCCACCCTTGAGAGTTCCCATAATTCTTTAACTGAGTTAACTGAACCTGCTTTGAGGGGTAACTTAAATTCTCATGATGGAGCTCCTCTTTTGAGCAGTAACGTGGGTGACACTCTCAAGAGTTCATGTGCTAATATCCTGTCTGATGGTTTTGTCAGTCCTCTGGACAGTAATGACAGGAAATCAGTTAAAATATATCGTGATACAGATGCTTGCCAATCCCTTATGCTGACCAGCGTTCTAGGCTCTAATGTTAATTCCTCTGATGAAAGTGTAATCTTACAAGGTGTAGGGAATAATTAATTCTCTGTCCCTCTGTGCAGAGTGAATTTAGAGTCTGGTTTTGCTAATGGTTCCGTTATGGTTGGGTTGGTTGAGACACTCCCAATGTCAGGTGTAACTTTCTTACTTGGAAATGATATTGGTGGAAGTCAAGTGTGTCCAGCTCCTCAGTTGTCTAGTGAGCCAGTGGCTGCGACCCAGGATTGTGATGTCCCCGATGTGTTCCCTGCATGTGCTGTCACTAGGGCTAAGTCTAAAGTTACTGGTGATTTAGAGGATAATGATGATGATGATGTTATCCTAGCTGACACTTTTCTTGCTAATTTGGACCACTCACCAGATGAGGCAGTGCCCCGTAATGTTGATAATTTGTCTCGTCAAGAGTTGGTTGAGTTGCAGGTTGCTGTCCCTGAGTTGAAAGGTCTTGCTAACTCTGCTTGCAGTGAGGAAGAGTCAGCTGGTGCTTCTACTTGTTATTATATAAAGTCAGGAGTACTTATGAGGAAGTGGAGACCCCCAACAGCATCAGCCGACTGTGAATGGGAGGTTGTACATCAAGTTGTCATCCCTCGTGTTTGTAGGCAGGATATCATTAGAGTGGCTCATGATTCCAGTTTGGCAGGACACCTTGGAGTGAGGAAGACTGTGGCACGCATTTTGAAACACTTCTACTGGCCAGGTATCTTCAGGGATGTTTCCTGGTATTGTAAGTCTTGTCACACCTGTCAAGTTGTGGGGAAGTGTAATCAGACCGAAAAGGTTGCACCTCTAGTTCCCATTCCTCCTTTTGAGGCGCCATTCACCCGTGTGTTGGTGGATATTGTGGGCCCTCTTCCTAAGACTTCTTCAGGATTTTCTTATGTGTTGACCCAGATTGATATGGCTACTCGTTATCCTGAAGCCATTCCACTTAGAAATATCTCAGCAAAGAACGTGGTTAAGGAAATGCTAGGGTTCTTCACAAAGTTTGGTCTGCCCAAGGAGGTACAGTCAGACCGGGGAAGTAATTTCATGTCAAACGTTTTCAAGCAGTCTCTGAAAGAGTTGGGCATCACCCAGATCACGTCTTCAGCTTACCATCCCCAGACCCAAGGAGTGTTGGAGAGATATCATCAAACACTCAAATCGATGCTCAAGAAATACTGTTTGGAACATCAGAAAGACTGGGATAAAGGTCTTCCATTCGTTGTGTTTGCTGCAAGAGAATCTCCAAATGAATCACTGGGCTTCTCACCTTTTGAACTACTGTTTGGCCATGAAGTAAGAGGACCCCTTAAGCTACTCAAGGAATGCTGGCTGTCGGAGGAAGATGACGTCAACCTGCTGGAGTATGTGATGAAGTTCAAAGAACGGCTGTCCACTGCTTTACAGCTGGCGAGAGAGAATTTAGGAGCTGCTCAGGAGAAGATGAAGACTTGGTATGATAAGAAGTCCAGGTTACGCCACTTTCAGCCAGGAGATCAGGTTTTGATTCTGCTACCGGTTCATGGGCAACCTCTTCAAGCCAAGTTTTGTGGTCCTTATTTCGTGGAGAAGAAACTCAGTGATGTCAACTATGTCATCGCCACACCAGATCGTAGAAAGAACAAGCAACTATGTCACATCAACATGCTAAAGTTATATCACAGGCGGGACGAAAATAACCCAGTCTGCACTGTAGCTGTTCCACCCGAGTCTGCAAGTGAAGTTCTCCCATGCAGCATGAGCCTGAGTGATAGTTTGGGGAAGAATCCTGATATCATGAATGATCTCCAGACTAAGCTTTCTCATCTACCTCCCGAGGAAAGGCAGGAGTTTTCGGCATTACTGCAGGAGTACCCCCAAGTGTTCCGTGCCACTCCGGGAAGAACCACTGTGTTGATGCATGATGTCGATGTTGGAGACGCAAAGCCAATTAAACTGCCTCCTTACCGTGTGAACCCAGTGAAAGTTCCTCTCATCGAGAAGGAGCTTGGCTACCTGTTGGACCACAAGATGATTGAGCCCTGTCAGAGCGAGTGGAGTTCTCCTGTCACTCTAGTCCCTAAGCCAGGTGGGTCACAGCGGCTTTGCATCGACTACAGACGTGTTAATCAGATAACCAAAACAGACACTTACCCTCTCCCTCGCGTGGAAGATTGCATAGACAAGATCGGAAAGGCTAGGTACATAAGTAAGTTTGATTTGTTAAAGGGATACTGGCAAGTACCTATGACTGAACGTGCTAGGGAGATCTCATGTTTTGTAACACTAGGAAAGACTTTTGCATGTTCTGTAATGCCATATGGTATGAAGAATGCACCAGCCACATTTCAGAAGCTCATGAATGTTGTAACAGAGGGTTTGGCAGGGTGTGTTGTTTATATTGATGATGTATTAATCTTCAGTGACAACTGGAAAGATCACCTATGCCATGTCAGTAAATTTCTTGAGCGTTTGGTTCATGCTAATCTTGTAGCTAATTTATCAAAGTGTGAGTTTGGTCAAGCTAAAGTTCAGTACCTTGGGTATGTAATTGGAGATGGACATGTTGCACCACCAGGAGCTAAGGTTCAGGTTATAAGTGATCTTCCCAGACCTAAAAGTAGGAAAGAGCTACAAAGATTTTTGGGAATGGTAGGTTATTACAGGAGATTTGTTCTTAACTTTTCTATTCTTGTATCACCACTTACAGACCTACTGAAAAAGGGAGTTAAATTTGTCTGGACCGATAATTCTGAATCCTCTTTCAACAAACTTAAAGCTATCCTATTAAATCAGCCAGTGCTCGCTACTCCAAATTTTGCTAAGCCTTTTAAAATGGCTGTTGACGCAAGTGATACAGGAGCTGGGGCTGTTTTGCTGCAAGAGGATGATCAGGGTATTAAACACCCTGTATCTTATTACAGTAAGAAGTTCACTCCACCTCAAAAGAACTACACAACTATTGAGAAAGAGCTTTTGGCCTTGATTTTGGGTTTACAGCATTTTTCATTTTATTTGTGTTCTGGTTTTGACCCCATAGTCATTTATACCGATCATAACCCACTGAAATTCCTTAGTAAGTTTAAAGATAAAAATCAGAGATTGACAAGATGGAGTCTACTTCTTCAGGAGTATTCATTAGACATACAGCATGTCAAGGGGAAAGAAAATGTTTTTGCAGATTGCTTATCTAGACTTTAGACAGATTGTTTTAGAATAATAAGAAATTTCCTTTGTAAATTTCTTTTTTCTTTGTGGGGAGGTGTTACATAGCCTATGATTTCATCATCCTTTGTGTAATTTTAACGCACAGTATGCTGCATGTTTGATCATGAGCGTGTTCTGCCTCAGTCCCCCCCTTCTACCGTTATAGTAGAGTAAGTCGTCCTTTCTGTTGTTCAGAGCAGGATTGTCAGCTCTTTGTTCCCTATGGCTTCATTTGCGCGTCCTTCTTACAAGTTGTATCAAGCTCTGCTGGCCCCTATATAATGAGCTCAGTCTCTGCATTATTGCCACTTAGATCTACTCCTCATTTTGCTCACATCTCTGTCCTCCCCTGTACAGTTATTATTATTGTGAGTGCTCAGGAAGGCTCCAACCATCTAGCAGCTGTGTGTAATTTGAGTATAACTGTTGTTGCATTTTTTCTTGTACTGTGTAGCATAAGGTTAATTCTTGGGCCTAGTAAGGTTTTTGTATTTTATGTAGGGTTCTTGTTGTCAGCCATCATTAACAATATTTTGTATCTGTAATAATATATCTGGCATTCACTGAGTATTATCTGGTATCTCATTTTAACAGGGCTACTTAGATAAATTTACTCATGCTAATTTCGTGTTAATAGAGGCTATTGCATTAACCATATATTTAACCTGTTTTTGCCATTACATTATCCTTATGAGTCCTGAATGTTTTGTTGTTAGTTTAAGCATTAAACTTTAACTTGTAATTTTACCTAACTCTTTTATTTTGAACCTGGACCTTTACGGGACAGTAGTGATTATTAGTATTCTCACTTAAAGTGTACATTATCTTTCTCTGTTCCGTATATATATATATATATATAATATATATAGATAGATATAGATATATATAGATTGATTGATAGACATATATATATATATATATATATATATATATATATATATATAGAGAGAGAGAGAGAGAGAGAGAGAGAGAGAGAGAGAAAGAGAGAGAGAGAGAGAAGATAGATAGGTAAATAGGCAGATATAGATATACACTGTACAAATAAACTCTCAAGTATTTGTTGTAGCTAAGCCTAGTCCAACACCCCAAAATGTGAAATGCTGGATATCGCATATCCGATGCAACATTCGGCTTTTAGCCGGATACTGTGACTCTATCAGTCTTGACCCTCCATCCTAAAAACTTTACCATGAATAAAAAATGAAAACCATCTATCTATCTATCTATATACCGAGGCTGCTATCCCCCCTCAAAAAGGGTAATAGCCGTGACAGGACAACACACTCCCAGTTTGCTCATCCACACACACTCACACATAGTTACTCGTATCTTAGTCCTAAGGGGAGAAGGGAAGATCCTCACCACACCACACCGCACGAGGGACAATTGAACAGGGCAATCAGTGACGTGTGCAGTAGGGTCCAACAGCAGAGCTGGTTTACCCATGACACATCATAATGGACCCACCCCCTTACCTGCATCTGACCTGATCAGCTGATCAGACCAAATGTGGGAGAATATCCCCTCGGGGCTGCATCACCATTTATTCATTCACAGTTTCTCTCCAGTCATCCTTATAATGCATAGCTCTTCCTCGCTCTGCTGACATCCCTTTCACATCTAACGCTCTCATCACACTACCCATCCATCCTATTTGTGGTCTTCCTCTCAGCCTTTCACTTCTCACATCTGATCCAGTTATCTTTTTCTCCAATAGCTCTTCATCAGATTTCTCCATATGCCCAAACCATCACAACACTATATGTTCAACTCCTTCAGCCATCTCACACATAACTCCAGCTTGCCTTTGCACTTCATCATTTCTCAATCCATACGCGTCACTTCACACATACTCCTCAGATTCCTCATCTCCATTACATTCAAACTCTTCATTTCTGCTACACCCTTATTTCATTTTTCAACCCCTTATAATACAGTTGGTACCACCACGCCTTCATACAGCTTTCTCTTCACATCCATTCTAAGCAAACACATCTACACACTTTTTTTCATTCCTCCCAGCACCTTTCCTACTTCATTCATTCTAAACTTCACCTCTACATCTATTCTTCCATCCACAGCAACATGTGACCCTTAAGACTTAACATAACCAACTATAACTATAGTTAAGTGCTCCCCCAGTGCCCCATCAGAATCTAGTGCATTTTACTCCATATTGGCACAGTTGACCAGCTTTTACCTCACTCTTACTATGAAATTTCTGTGTTGATTTTAACGTCCATCATTTGCATTACTCCATGTTTGATGACACTGATCCAGAGTGTGAGCTGTTTGATCGCTTCATCTCACACAAAGGGTAAAAAAAAAAACTAACCAGGAAACCAGGTAATCCTGGCCAGAGCGCCCATCCCTTGGACATATTCGTGACAGGTAACCCAAATCAATACAGAATATAGATACAATAACCACTTGGATCCTCCGACCACAATCTCATCAGAGAATCATTCGGCAATTGCCTCAGATGTCCCCCTTCTGAACCAGTCACTGTGACAAGATGGCACATTGATAAGGAAGACTGGAATGGTTTTAGAACTTAAGTTCCTGCACGCCACAAGGGGCAAAATGGCACATTTATATTTTCCGCAAATTGCCTTCAAAGCCTTGTGGTATTAAAAAAAAAAGTTCATAGAAATGTTATTTTTTAGTTTTTGTTTATAATTTCGACATAAGGTATAAAAAGATGAGTACCTTAAGGGCAGTATCTAAGATATTTGGCACAATAATATTTTTGATGTGATAATTACATCATCAACAGAAAAAAAAAAAATTGCTAGAGTCTTGCCAGACTTTGTGAGCATTTTGCAGCCATTTTTGTTTTGTTTTTCTTGTTCAAACCAATAAAGTTTCATATTCGTCCAATACTATGATAAAGGTAAGTTGTTTTTTAACCCGTCACGTTCCGAGGTTTTCCGCACCTCCGACATCCCCCAGTCCCGAGGTATTTTCGAAAAAAAAATTTTTGGCTAAAACCTTCGCTTTTGGTGAGAAACATCAAAAATTCATAGAGAAATCACTCACCTGAGGTTTAAAATACCCAATCCAGGTAGGAGTTCCTCCTTACCTGACTGGGTTTTCTATCATGCTGGCACCAAAGAAAACGAGTTCTATGGGAGGGTAACTATTTTATCCACTCATAAACGGTATTTATTTATTTACTTGGTACGAATGTATATGTAGTATGAGAGTATATTGGTTTTCAAGCAGTAATATAGGCATGATAAGCATTGTTTCACTCACTAACTGATCACCATACCTGACCTTTTTTTGCCACATTACCTGATCATTATTTCTGGCTGTTTCTTCTTCTAATGCTATGTAAACATTGTCCTCCACATTGTCATCGATTGGGGAATCACTCTGGCCCTGAATATCTTTACTAGCCAGGTCACTGGTAACAGGTCCATTGCCAAGACAATGGCATGAGGGGGGAAGGGGGGAGATTATGCGGTGTAAAGCATTGTCCCTGCTTGGCATCTTGTAGAGGAATAGAGGAAGGTGTCCCGTGTATACATACGAAAAATCACGTGCGAAAATTGAAAATTGTGCAAATTAGGGACCTTGCAATTGCACAACGTACTGGTACGTCGCTGGGACTGGCAAATGCAAATCGTTGCAACGTACCCATACGTCGACGGGATGGGGCGGGTTAAGGGCAATATCAAAGAAAACGGTAAAGTGCAAAGAGCCGCCCCAGTATCGGTGCTCAAAGGGCACCCAAATACATATCTGTCAAAGCTTGGGGTTTACTCTGTAAAATAAAAGAAAAATGCAAGGCACATTTAGTTTATTAGTTAACACGTGGATTGCGAGCCACAGCTCAGGCTGGGTAGCATTGTGTTGCAAGCCACAGCTTGCTGTGCATCTCCGTTAACTACTTGACCCCTATGAAAACTTATGCATGGCGCTAGGCAAAGATGGAGAGAGAGAGATTTTTTTTTTTCACCAGATGATGCCGTGGATGTTTATCTTCAAGTTTATGATAAGCAAAAACAACAAAATAATGTCATTTCATTTTTTCACGACTCCCTTACATAAACTTACACATGGCCATACGCAAAGACGGAAAGAGAATTTTTTTTTTTTTTTTCCACCAGGTGATGCCCTGGATGTTTATCTTCAAGCTTATATTAAAATAAAACTAAAAAAAATCCTTCATTTTTTGCACACAATGAGATGGGATAAAAAGGGTAATTGTGCAATCCATGGGTTACAAAGCACAATACCATTAATAAGCTGAAGGATGACTAGATTGATTGACAGATTGACGTACGAATGGACTTTACCCTTTGTGGCATATAACAGAGCCTACACTCCACACCAGGTGTGAACAAGGTCGCTTAGGGCACACTTCTCACTTCAGACATTCATCCTTATTGCACTAATTGGAATTGAGCAAAGCGACTTTGCACGGTCATAGGATAATGTTTGAGGGAGCAACTGATGGAAAAAAAAACAGGTTTCAGCAGGTATGGCTCTTCACACCTTGTGGCATGCAAGGCCTCAATTATGCTGCTAAAATTCCATTGCAGTCTGCCTTCTCCACTGACATGAATTCTGCTCAGTCACATAATAATGACTGAATACTAGCTGGTATGAAATATTCATACCAGGTCAATGATTTGCTAAAAGATCAGACTCACTTAAACGGTACAACAGCAACTGTGCCAGAGCAGACCCATAAAACTATTACTTAAATAAAAACTACTGAATCCCCCAAACAACTTAAAATTGTTAGAAACAACGAAAAGCAGAAATAATTTTCGGCAAGTCAAACCTTCTACATAACCAAGCATCTACATTAATGGATAATCTGTTAAATAATCCTAATGGAAATAGAATATTGTGGTCAACTGCCAGTTTGTTCAGAAGTACTGTAACACGACATCACCAGTCTCTCAATAAAATCTGCAGATGGAAAGACTGTAAATGACCCTCTTGGAAACGCTAACATTTATGCCACTATGTTTACCTGAACTTCTACCTTAGGGCGCATCTACAGTACACATTTCCTTGAGCATTTGTTGACGCTCACAGCTGGCAAAATGTTTGTATACATGTATGCAGCAGTATTTCGACAGATGTATGCACACATGTTTCAGTGCCACTTTGAACTTTCTGGCAATAGAGTTGATGTTGTAAGTGTGTCCATCAGAGACAACTGAGACTTCATCATGATGTTGCCAATATGATCTGGACACTACGGTGTTTGGAGCTTGTTCATCATTATGATGTTTTCATGTTTTCATCACTTATTCCAGCACATGTGTGGACACTTCCGAAGAATAAGTCAGACAGAACATTCCTGTACTAGAACGTGACCCTTCCAAAATTGCTCCAATAAAGGTATAGACTAGATACATAATATCTATCCTATGTAGTTTATCAGCCAACATAATTCCAGGTCCAGATGATACTCCGACAGTTTTGAAAAAAAAAAAAAAAGGTTCCCCAGAACTTGCTTCTGTTCTAGCTGTGATATTCTATGTATATGTACATTTTTATTCCCTAATTCTTGGAAAAGGAATCAATAGCCATTAAATTCTAAAGAGAAGTTCTTCCGATCCCTATGACTACATACAGTCACATCTTGGTAACGTATTAAAGATTGTCATTAACCTTTGCTGCACTGCTACTCATATGAGGCACACTGAAGGTCCGCACAGGTCAGGTTGTAAGCCTCATACGATGTCCAGTTTACAAGGGTTATAAAACAAAGATTAAGGAGAGGTGAACTACCTAGCAAAAAAATCAACGTAGCAGGGATTAGTACACACATTCATAAGCATCTTGATCCATCAATTTAATTAGTGACAGACAATATGGTTCTCGCCATAGGAGATCAACTATTGCTATACACAATTTCATTATTCATACAGTCTTTCATTCAGCTGACCAATATGGAGAAATCCATGCAGTAGTCCTTGATATTCATAAAGTTTTAGACAAAGAGTGACACTGTTATCCTAACTCTTTTGCTATGTCCTATCGTCTTTTGTTGCATGGATTTCCTCATATCTTAGCAGCAGGAGAGAGTTCAAACATACTTGACCCCTTCCTTATAACTAATCCTTCTACCTGTGCTGTTAGTCTCATCTCTCCATTACGCCCCTCTGACAACAGTCTTATCACCTTGACAGGTCTTATAACTCCATTAAGTCCTGTAGACCATTCCAGGAATCGGTGGCTGTGGCATATTGAAGCTGCTTATTGGGCAGCCCTAAGTTGGTACTTCTTTGTTTTTCCTTGGAATGAGTATAGCTTTCATGGCCGAGAGCCATCTGAGTGTGCCTTGCACATTACAGAGGTTGTTGTTTTGGGCGTGGTAGCATACATTCCTTTCTGTTATTCTATGGCTAATGAAAAAAAAAATAATGGTTTAATCACATTTGTTCTGTTGCTGTCCACAACAAGGAGAAGGCCTACAAATGGCACCACAACCGACTCACCATTAAATCCCATCTCATTTAGGTCTCTGCCTGGAACCATGCTAAGTGTGTTATTCACTCCATTCGTACTAAATGTTCCAAGCTCTCTGACTCAGTTTCTTCTTGCTTCTTCTGGCACCTTCCGCAAAATTTTCCTTACAACTATACTTCATTGTCCTTCCTTCCTCTGTTCTGCTGTGATGGCTATGTAGTTGTTTCTTCTACTGAAAAAGCAGATCCCTTTACTCACAATTACTCCTCCATTTCCACCTTAGATGATTCCGGTGCTGTTCAACATTTCCCTCCTCTGACTTCCTTATGACTGGCATTAAAATTTCTTCAATCGATGCATCATTTATCATCTTCTGTTAGGACTCTAAAATATCATAACACTACATAATAGCTAGTAACATACAAACGTAATTAGAGGTTAGATAAAAGTCCTGATTAGGGCTACAGGAAGTTGCGTTTGCACATTCTCATAGTCAGGAATGCCACATACAGGAAGGTGTGACACCTGATCGGAAAGCCCCCAGGCTCGGGAAAGTTTCACACAACTGTGCCTTACACGTGACACAACCAGTCATACGAGTATACAGTG
>NC_136993.1:52123497-52185997 GCF_032717465.1 Coenobita brevimanus | reverse complement strand
TGTTGATGAAATGCTAAACCTGGGTATTATTGAACCATCAGAGTCCCCATGGAATACCCCATTATTTTTCGTGCCCAAACAAAATGGAGAAATGCGTGCAGTAGTAGATTACCGTAACTTAAACCAACACACAATCCCAGACCAGTTTCCTATGCCATTGTTAAGTGACGTCTTGCAAAATATTGGACCAGAAAATAATGTATTTTCCACAATCGATTAGCTTAATGGCTACTACCAAATAGCCCTTGATCAAGATTCATGGATATACACTGCTTTTTTTTTCACAAATACAGGACATTACCAATATAAACGAATGCCAATGGGGTTCGGGACAGCGCCAGGCACATTTCAGTGATTGATGAATTATGTCTTATCTGGAATGCTAGGAAAGGGAATATTTGTCTACTTGGACAACATAATTGCAACACACGCAATAAATGAACCTCTACAGAAATTAGACCAGCTCATACACAAGCTAGCTGATGCTGGTTTGAAAATGAAGCTGTCTAAATGCAAATTTTGCTTTAAGGCAATAAAATTCTTAGGCCACAGACTAGATGAGGAGAGGATCCACACATCTGAGGACAAAATACAAGAAGTAAGGGATTTCCCTGAACCCACAAATGTTGAAGAAGGAAGACAATTTTTAGGTCTGACGGGCTATTACAGACCTTTCATTAATCAATTCTCTCATGTAGCACAATCATTATTCTACAGTATCTACTGATAAAAGAAGCTGTATTTTAGTGGGGAGAGGAACGAAAACTAGCATTTAATGAGTTAAAAGATAAACTTACAGGTGCACTTTGCTTGGCTTATCCTAATTTCACAAAACCATTTATAACTTGCACAGATGCATCTCTTAAAGGATTAGGGGCCGTACTGATGCAAGAAGATAAGCGTGGTAAAAAGAAGAAAGAAAAAAATTGAATTCGCTATCAGACTCATAAAAGGTGCAGATAAAAATTATTGCACTACAGACCTAGAGGCACTTGCAGTGGTCTTTGCATTACAAAAGTTTCGAGATTTGGTATATGGTTACGAAATCCACCTATTCACTGACCATAAACCGCTTGTGAGCATGTTCCAAGAAAAACTCCTCTCTGGGAGGAGAGCAAGATGGAAATGTACGGTTAAAAACAACAATGTACACACTGACTCTATCCAAGGCAAAGTAAATTTAGTCGCTATTGCACTATCTAAGAACCTGACAACAATTCATGTTGCGACATTAGGTCTCAAGGAAAACATCCCAGACCATGATGAAATCTTGAAAGCACAGAGAATTGATCCAACAATGTCTAAAGTTGTATACAAATTGAAAATTGGGGAGGACATAGAATTACCCAAGCTACATATACCACTCGAACAATTCACAATAGGCAACAATGCCTTATATAGGATCAACCCAGGACAACCAAACCATAGAAAAATTAATAAACAATTAGTGGTCCCTAATGAAATGATACCTCACGTATTAAGGACGATACACGAGAGTCCACATGCAGGACATCCTGACAAGGATAGGATAGTTAGACAAGCCCGGATGTTATACCACTGGCCATCGTTAGAAGAAGACATAGGCAGTCATATAGACAGATGTGAGCCCTGTGCGAGACACAAAGGCTACATGTTAACACTTGCACCCATAGGGAAATATCCTATACCCAGCCAACCGCGGGACGTTGATGCAGTTGACTTTCTTAAGTTACCCTTATCTTACAATAATAATATCTCTTTGTTGCTACAGGTCATTTCTCAAGATATGTGATTTTAGTCCCAATTAGGGATAAGACAGCAAAAACAGTGGCAAGGGCAGTCATAGTTAACGTCATATCCAGGTTCACTACCCCGAAGGTATTAGTAAGTGATAATGGACGTGAATATAAATCTGAAATCTTGAAAGAAATATGTAAACAATACAATATAAAGAAGGTAAATGTCTTAGCCTATCACCCAGCATCCAGTGCGCTGGTAGAGAGACAAAACAAAAAAGTGTTGGATGTGCTACGTCACTTTCTCAATGAAAATTATGCAAGCTGGGTTGATTGGATTCCCAGAGTGGAAGCATCAATTAATGGAGCAATTATTAAGCCTATAGGAGACACACCACATTTCATTATCTACGGGATAGACATGAAATTACTGGACGAAATTCTAGAAGGTGAAAATTTGTCTGTATACAATTATGACGTTTATCCTAAATTCCATTTGTGTGAATTCCAGGATATACACAAAATGGTGAAGAAACAATAAATTATCGATGTCCAAGGAAGAAATTACATTCAATAAAAAGGCAAAATAATTAACTATCGTTGTCCATAGTATCATTTACACTAGAGACAATTAGCTATCACCGAAATTTGAAGGCCCATACAGAGTAATTAAGAAGATTGCAAACAAGGTAGTAATTAGGTTACTGTCGAGTGGTGAAGAAAAACAAATTAATGTTGATCATTTAAAAAGGGTCCTAAGGAAGTTGTCCAGCATTCATACAACCTCGGACACACCGAAGCACCGAACACTAACAAAAAAAAAAATTAAGACTGCATAAAAAACACACAAAAACAGGTCTAACTGTTGCTACAACTACCACAGTACAGTATTTACATGAGCTAGATATCGATTTAAACGCCTTCTGTAAGTGAAACACTGAGCAAAGTTATTATTCTGCACGAGCCAATTGTAACGCGTATCATCACTGTCATCAACCTCAGCATGACTGGGTTATGTAATCAACAGATTTTTTTTTTTTCGGTAGGTAATGATGAGGGGACATAGACCATGGATTCTCATCTATATTGCAATAGGATCAGCTCACTTAGACCCTAAACATATAGAAAGGCATGGATGCTTCATAGCCCCAGTGGCCTCCACAGCAATCGTGAAAGATATCATGAGTACTGAAATTAGTTTGAGCATCATATATGAATTACCGGTAGTATCGGAGAACATTGCCAAGCCACTGAGGACAATGGAAGCTATGATAAGAAGTTCTGTTTCAGAAGCTCATAACACAAAGGAAGTGACTGAAATCATGGAGTTAGCGCAATGGAAACTAGATCAACCTAAAACAACCATGCTTGTCATGATCCATGATATCCCATCTCTTGGAAAGAAGGCACTTATGGACAGGAACAACATCACTTGTACACGTGAGAGGCGCGATTTGTTCGACCTGGGTGGTGCAATTCTAGGGAATATTTTTGGATTGGCTACTGAGGAAGATCTTCAAGAAATAAACAACAAATTTAATAAGATAGCTCAGGTATTAACGTATCAACAGAAGCTAGTTGACAGCAAAACACAGCAGTAATGACTGTTGTGAAAAATGTCAGAAAGGCAGAACGTATAACTCACCAGAGTGTGGACAAAATAAATGCAATGGAAGGAAACATGACACCTTTTCAACATTTGTCAGTAATCATGGAACATATTGACATAACAATACTCCAGTTATACAACACTAGAGCTCGTTACCAAGCTTTGATGAAAGGTACTGCAAATGCTGGTAATGGCAAGATCACCATTAACCTACTTTCAGTTCACGATCTACGTCAAATAATCAGTCACGGCCTACATAAACATGATTTGAAGCCTTTATTCCGGGGCAGGAATCTCATGCTATATTATCCATACTTAGAAGTGACTCTAACACCAACATCAGTAATAGTTCATGTACCATTCATAACATAATCTGTTTACAGTCCATCAAATATACCCTTTTCCTCCTAAGAATAATGACACCTTGGTCATCATCATCAACACCGACACTGAACTCATCATGGTCTCCAAGAGACAGGACACTGTCACTTTCGCTAGTGAATCAACGATTGAACGAAAGTGTTGTACATCCTTAAATGCTGTTCACCTTTGTCCTGTGTACATTGTCACGTTTCATCCGACTGGAGCAGTCTCTTGTGCAATGACTATCATAAGAAATCATGACATTCATCAGCATTGCAACTTTACATTTGCTTTAGATAAACTCACACATCATCAACGCATTGGGCATTCAGTTTTTCTCCTTCACTCATAACACATCAGTTTTCGTAATTTGCCCAGATACACCACCATCTCATACTTCAGCGTCAGGATTACACATAGCACCTGACTATTGTGTTGTACATACACCATCCATGTTCACCTTAGCTACAAATAATCACTATGCCATCCTTAATCACACCCACAAATACTTCCAAACACTACCTGAGATGGACTTACACATGAGCACAAGTATTAGGTTGACTTGACCTAAGTCTGAAACTATGCAGTTAATCAAACAACGAAGTCCTGGGAAGAACTAAGTATAAGTAAGTTCAATCCATATAATTTGTATAGCCCAGTTCCAATTGTCTATTTAATCTTCTCCACTGTATTTGATATAGTACTATTGGCGATGCAAAGAATGCAAACAAGGATTGCAAACTTGGAGTCAGTATTTACGGGAGGAAGAGTAAACATTCAAGTGAGACGCCGTAAGTGAAATGTGTATAATGTCAATAATGTAAATTATATGTATAAAGAAAAAATATTTAAAAAATGAAGGAAATTATGGGGTAACATAACATATAATATTAATCTGATCATGCATCAATGATAAACTGATATACATGTATCCAGGTCTTATGACAATATTATTATATTTCATCTCTCTCTCTCTCTCTCTCTCTCTCTCTCTCAACTGTATATATTTATATAAAAGTACCTTACATATATGCAAGTGACTCCTACTATAGTCATGGAATGGTACTGTCATTATATTACCGTTGCATAAATATACAGTATGCGTATGTCTGTTGTACATACACATTTGTGCCACTATATTAGTACAGTATGTTGTACAATATTCTATATTGAATGTTTTACTACCACGTACTTAATCCATTATATATACAATTTATTACTACAATGTATTGTATTTGTACAGTATTATTATGTCTCAGCAATATTGTTATGAATACCAATATTAATAGGTTATAATGTAATTAATTACTAGAGGCTGATGTAGGTAAGTCAGCTGGGACATGACTGAGCAATGTCAGGACTCTAAAATATCATGACACTACATAATAGCTAGTAATGTACAATCACGGACAAATGTGTTGACTCCTCTCCATCCTCACTGTGAACCATGATACTATGACGTGTGAACCCGAAGCACCTAGTAAAGATCACACCATACAGGGGCCACCGACGTAGGGGTTGGGGGAGGGAGAGCGGTGAGTGAAAGGGAGTTTGGCTAGTTGGAGGAGAGGGGGAGGGCTGGGATCAAGTGATTCGTCACGGCAGTATTATAAGCTTCCCTCTTGAGTTATTTTAATATTATTTGACGCGTTAATTTTATGAAATGTATGGTTTTATCTTTGTGGTAAACTCTCGTTTAATTCCTAATCACATAGTATGAGTGATGTTGGAATAAGTTATGCTGCCATCTGTGCGAGCTTTGGCAATCCCTGAACCTGAACCTATCATTTATGTGCAGGATGACAGTCCCATCCATACCAGCAGAATAGTGAAACAGTGGTTTGCAGAACACCCAGAGAAAATCTTTGGTCAAAAATGATTCAGGACTGGGATGTGGGAGAAGTGTGAAAACGCCTTGCCACTGAACATTAAGCATATGAGATGTGGAACTCTGTAAGACGCGGACCAAACATTTGCATGAATCTGGTAGAGGCTGTGCCAAAAAGACTAAATGAAGTTGTTGATGCGCAAGGTGGCTGGACAGGTTACTGTCCTAATAATATCAGCTTTCTTATAACTATGTGTTTGAATACAGTTATATATGATCCCTGCATCATCATTTACATGGATATTGTAGCAAGTCATTACTGACTTGCTGTATTTCTGTATCATGCATTATCTTCATTACACGGAGAAGCAACAGTCGTTCCTCAGTGTAAGAGATATCAAAATAACTGTCCTACATGACGTATCTCCTGTAACAAGCTCACCATACAGACCTGTGAACATTGTGAGATCTGATGTGATGATATCACTTATAATAGACCACTGATTAAAATAATGACGACCTAAACACCTAATAACAAATTGTGCATCACAAATATGAATCGCTAACTTCACATGTGCAAATGGGTAGTGCATTACTGTTAACTGACAGCATTTTCTGTTTCCTAGGTAACACTGTAATGTTTGCCCTGTTTTCTGGTGCATCTGTATAGAGAATTTGCATTACCGTTATAGAATGTGAGTTAACCTGCATCGTAATCCCTATACCTCAGTCACACCAAATAATTAAACTGCATAATGACTTGAGGCAATGTGTCAAGTGATGTGTGGAATGGAAGGGAACAAACATGCGGGTCCTGCCAAAGGATCGGGTAACCCAGGTTGGGAAGAGAGAATGAAGGATGGTGCGACCTTCAAGGTAATATGTGGTGGCATATCATGTTTGCAGAAATTTATTGGGAATGTACACACAGCAAAAAAACTATCGTTACAGAGGGGTCCGATGTGTTTCATACTGAACAACCTGGCTGTCTCGCTAGGGTTGGTAAGCCTGACAGTGGGTGAGTTGCCAAATAGGACGAGGTAGAAATATGCATGGGAGAAGCAATGGATATAGCTTATAATAAATATGCAACAAACACACGCAGGGATACCAATGGAGGAGGCTGTTATCAAAAACCTTCATTCGTGTGTCATTTCATATCGCGCAGAAGGTGTAACGATAGTTTTTTTGTTGTGTGTACATCTAACTTCATTTCACGATAACAAAACCAGCCATACATTTCATAAGATAAACATATCAGATAATAGTAATACAACTCTGGGTAGAGGCAAGCGTACAGTACTGTCGTGATGAATCACTTGAACCCACCCCTCCCCCCCATTCATCGGTCTCTTCCCCCCCCCCCCAAGTCGATGGCCCCTGTATGGTGTGATCTTTACTAGGTGCTTCGGATTCACACATCACGGTTTCATGGTTCACACTAAGGATGTAGAGGCATCAACACATTTGTCCGTGGATGCACATAGGTAATCTAGAGGTTAGAAAAAAGTCATGCTTATGGCTACAGGAAGTGGCATTCGCGCAATCAGTCGGAAATGCCACAGACAGCAGTGTGTGATGCCTGATCGGAAAGTCGCCAGGCTCGGGAAGGTTCCACACAACCGTGCCTTACAAGTGACACAACCAGTCATATTCAGGAGAAATGAGAGACAGGGCAGAATTGGTTTGAGAAGAGAGAGAGGCACGGTGGGAATGGCAGGAGGAAAGCTCGTGGCTCTCACCTCATTACGCTCTTGTGAGACTCACTCACTATTACTCAGTATTATCCTTGAGATATTTCCTTTGAAGAAAATAAACTACAATCAAACCCCAAACTCATCTATATCTTTATCTTCTCATCGACGACAAGTACAACAAACATTTTATCCTTTTGTAAAATCCCTACAAATCAACACACTGTGACAATAGCTTGAAAATCCCTACAAATCAACACACTGTGACAATAGCTTGATGACGACTACAGTATATTATATCTACAACTACGATATATTATATCACTTGCCTCAATACAAATGAGGCATATGGGCTCAATGAGGTTCCTGTTGTTGCCTTCAAGAACTGTGCTTCTGTGCTTACACCCTGCCAAGGTAAACTCTTTCGACTTTGTTTGTCAACTTATACCTTTCCTTCTTGCTGGAAGTTTGCACTCATTCAGCGTGTCCCAAGGAATGGTGGCCATTCCCAGCTCTCTATCTATCGGCCACTTGCTATAGCAACCTGCATTTCTAAATTTTAAAAGTCTTTTAACAAAGCAATTTAAAACACCTTTCTTATCACATCCATCTTCACTTCCAGTATGGTTTCTGCCAGGGACACGCCACTGGCGATTTTCGCACCTTTCTTTCAGACTCCTGGTCATCCCCCTTTTAAACTTTGGCAAAATCTTTGCCGTTGCACTTGTTATCACAAAGGCTTTCTGTCAAGTCTGGCATAAAACTTTAACTTCCAAACTGCTTTCTTACGGTTTCTATCCTTCTAGCGGCACCTGCATCTCTAGCTTCCGTTCTGGTTGTTATATAGCTGCTGTTGTAGACGGCCACTTTTCTTCTATTTTAAACTCTGTTCCCAAGAAATTAGGTATGCTATGCCTACTTCGTGCATTCTTTACCCCTGCACAGTTGTCTTTATACAGGAGTTTTATTCGTCCCTGTGTAAAGTACAGCTCTCATGTATGGGGAGGCTCCCCACATACAACTCTTCTTAGCAAGATGGAGTCAAAGGCTTTTCCTCTCATTAACTCTCTTCTTCATATTGGCTCCCTTCAACCTCTGTCTCTTCACCACAATGTTGCATCTTATGTCTTTTCCTATCGCTTCGTCAATGGTCACTGTCTTTCAGAACTGCCTGTCTGCACCCCTCCACCACTACACAGAGCAAGTAGCACCCGTCTAGCAGCAAACTCTCATCCTTTTTTCTGTCAAACTGTCTAATGCAAGAGTTAACTATTCTCCTAGCCCTTCATGTATGCAACAGATCATCTCTACTGTATAACTGACTTGCTCTGTATTTCCTATTGCCTATGATCTCAAGTCTTTTAAACGCAGTGTGTCCAGGAATCTAAAAATTAACGGTTCTTGAATTTGGCCCTCTTTTTTTTTTTTTTCTTTAATTGGAGAAGACTATCTTGTGGGCTTCTTGTCTTTGGTTCCTTCATCCTTGCATATATATAAAAATATTCCATTTTCCATCAGATAAATGCTGGTGTGCCACAAGGTCCAGTCCTGGCACCAACCCTGTTCCTCATACATATTATTGATCTCTGGTCTTGTATCCATTATCTCAGTTGCTCATATGGAGATGACTCAACACCTCAAAGTTCCTTTGCACATAAGCACCCATTCAAAAAGGTTTGTATCTCTACCTACCAACTCAGCACGACAATCTCCATAAAGCAAGGCCCATCTAAGATCACTGAACAGGGGCAAAATAACACCGAGTTAATGATAGAAAAAGAATATATATATATATATATATATATATATATATATATATATATATATATATATATATATATATATATATATATTAATGTTAATAATAAACTGGTATTGCTTGATTCTTTTGTCACCCTCAATCATTATTCCTGTCTCTAAATGTATTGAAAGTATCGGTGTTTTGTGTATCAATACCCGTACTTGGACGTTTCACGTCCGATCACGTGCTAAAACCATCTCAAATATATTTCGATTACTATACAGAATCCGTAACTTCATCACTGATGAGCAATTGTCTTTAATTTTCAAGAGTTATGGGTGCTCTCAGATCGAGTACTGATCACCCTTGTGGAGTGGAAGCACTAGAACAACAGGACAAAATTCAGAGCAAACCTAAAGAACACTTCAATTTCCCCCAATTATAAATGAACTGCCTCGTTTACAAGTAATATGGAATGTTGCCTCCCTTGCATTATTTTATAGATACTTTTATGGCAAATGCTCCAACGAAATTGCATCCATTGTGCCACCTCTCATCATGGGCATCTGACAGTGCCCATGACCTGACTCTCACACGACTATATTCCAGAACTTCTACCTACAAGAATTCCTTTATTCCCCGAACTGCGTCTCCCTGGAAATCGATTCCTCATATTAGTTTCCCCCCAAACTTTAACCTTCAGCAATTCAACTGGTATAGCTTTTTATGAGACGAAGACGCTCGTAATTTGGTGCATGGAATTTTCTACTTTAAAACGTTTTTCGTCTTGTGTAAATACAAAATCCCACTTGGACCTAGTTTATACCCAATGATTTATCTACCCATTAGTCAGATTGATTTTCCTCATATGAATCCACTTTCTTACTTGGAGCTATTTCTTCCATGAACCTCTTTTTTTTTTTTATACTTCTTGAGGCCTCTTTTTTCCCACATAGACCTATTTTCTTCATGGACCCATTATCCAATTTGATCTAACTTCCCTTTTCGACCTATTATTTACTACATATCTTTTGTGGGGAATGGACCGATTTTCCCTCAGATTACCCGATTTCCCCAATAACCTATTTTCTCTCCAGTGAGTAATTTTCTCCAGTGATATGGTTTTCCTCTTGGACCTGTTTCCTGCCCATTGGGACATAACAATATCCTACAGACGTTACATTTTCACATGTACCTATTTTATCGATTAGACTTGTGTGTCTGCTTCAGCACATTTCCCCCATGGACCTATTTTCCCACTTGAGCGTGTTCAAATCATGGACCTATTTTCCATTATCAACATAATCAAACCATGGACCTTTTTCCCATATCAACGTATTCCCACGACACCCATCTCAGCAGTTACTTCAACAAACAAGGGATGAGGCTATGGCACAGCTAATGTCTGACTTGGCTCGCATCTCTGACTGGGGTAAAAATAATCTTGTTTTTATTGCATCAAAGACTCAATTTTTAGACCTATCGACCAGACAAAATCTTCTACAGGAGTACCCACTAATGTTTAATAATATCCAGCTCAATCCTGCATCATACTTAAACATACTTGGGGTTTCATTCTCTCGGGACTTATCTTGGAAAGATCATATTGCATCTCTGGTAAAATCTGCTTCCAAGAGAGATATGCTCAGCTCACTCAGTACCTTCTTTACCCCTGCACAGTTGTTGACCTTATACAAGGGTTTTATTCGCCCCTTTGTAGAGTACAACTCTCATGTGTGGGGAGGTTCCCCACATACAGCTCTTCTCAATAAGGTGGAGTCAAAGGCTTTTCGTCTCATTAACTCTCCTCCTCTTACTGGCTCCCTTCAACCTCTGTCTCTTCGCCGCACTGTTGCATCTTTATCTCTTTTGTATCGCCCCTTCAATGGTCACTGCTCCTCTGAACTGTCTGCATGCATTCCTTCACCTCTACGACTGGCGCGTGCCACCCGTCTAGCAACAAACTCTCGTCCATTTTCTGTCCAACTCTCTAATGCAAGAGTTGACCGTTACTTCCAGTCCTCCATTTATGCAACAGGTCAACTCTGGAACTGTCTCCCTCTGCCTGTATTTCCTACTTCCAATGATCTGTCTTTCAAACGCAGTGTGTCCAGGCATCTCGAAGTGAACGGATCTTGAATATGGTTCTCTTTTGTATTTTTATTTTTTTTCTTGGAAGGAACAGTTTGCGGGCTCCTGGCCTTTGGATCCTTCTTCCTTGCATTAAAAAAAAAAATCAAATCATGGACCTATTTCTCACATGAACGAATTCAAACCATGGATCTGTCTCCCCACATTAACGTATTCTAACCATGAACCTGTTTACCATTTATACCTTTTCCTCAGTGAACCTTATGAACCTGTTTACCTTTTATACCTAATCCTCAGTGAACCTTATCGTATTATCCCCAAACCACTCATCCACCTACCCAGTGTAGTAGGCCCGTCTCCTGGCATATCATCCAGGATACCACATATCCACCCACCAGCCCACTTACACAAAGCCAATGTACCCCATCCACATACTCATTCCGACTACTCACCTATGAAACACCAGCCACCCACCACACTCCACTTCACCCACCAATCTACTCCATCCTTCCATCACATTCAGCCCACCATTCAGCACACCGTCTACAGTGACAGTAAGGAAAGGGCAGTAACACAGTGATATTAAAGTGTTCGAATTCATGGCTTACAGCAAGTATGGACCTAGATAAATAGATTATTATACAGTATAGTACTAAATTATGAGTGCTTTGAAAATTGTCTTAAAGTGGATAGACCATTTTCTCATTATACCAACTGGACCATTTTCTCATTTTACTAACTGTAATGTTTGGAATAATCTAACACTGATAATAATTATTATTACTTTTTCATGCAGATACATGCAGTAATAATGAGAATCTATCTCCTCATCGTGGTAGTAATCCTACTGATTGTTGCTGAGGCCAAACTGCCAATCGTTTCGCGTAAGTCTGTTAAAAAATAAAAAGGCTTGACTGCAATGAAAAATATGAAGTAGCACAACAAGAACAAAACTGTCACAAGTTACCAACAAATTTCTTTTCCACAGGTAATCATAGGAGTGAAACACTTACAAGCGTGATAAAAAATGTTGTTCATTCAACTAAAACACCTCTTGCATGTCCTGTCTGCATTCTAACTACCACACAAGAGATGTTCGTATCTGCAGCCATAGTAAGCACACAAGCATCATTTTGTTCGCATATCATTCTTATGCAAAATTAAAGTCCACAGTAGGCAGATTTGAGCAATATTTCTTGTACTGAAGACGATCTCTTTTAGTAAAACCTTAAGATTTCACCAGCACATTCCTAGGTTTTCCATATTTGTTGTATATAATTAGTGTTTTAACATTTTGCAACAATCTATGCTTCAGATATATCAGCAACTGATGCATGTTGTATGCGTGCTTGAAGTGCCCTGGGGTGGTCTGGTAGGAAATGAAACACAGGTTGAGTTCTCCACGGTTGTTGGACAGGTTCGTCTGGTAAGACCATTTAATTTGTTTGTAACCACCATATACCTACAGACTGTTGCGGATTTGTATATTAGTCACTGTTAAACAAAGATTAATAATCTTCCATATAACACTGAATTAGGCAGGTACAGTCATGGTCATAAATATTCACCTATACTCCGGAACCCCGTGCCTCAGGCTGGTTCCTTTATGTGCGGCAAATCAAACTGGAGTAAGAGGGGCTGAGAGGGAGGGGCCAGAGAGAGAAGGAAAGGTGGGTGGGGGGACGAGTGATGGTGCTGGGGTGGAGTGAGGGAGGGGAGGGAGGGTAGGTAGGAGAGGGAAAATGAAATGCGAAGTGGTGGCCGCACAATTTGTCATTCATTCAGGGGATGAAAAAAAGGGGTTATTATTCGATAGATAATGCTGGATTACACCTCGTATAGCGGCATCAGATGATAAGCTTTAGATAGGTGGTTATATAAAGGGCTGGCTCGTGAGAAAAATATACTGAAGTGACAGATCAAATATTAGTGCAGAGCCATCGAGATCGTGTAGGCCCTGATTGCCAACTTGTGGGAGCCAGAGAACGTGAAGACACGGGCCCGCCTCCTCCAGCACACTAAGATCGAGTGGGACCTGTTCAGACGAAACTAGCAAACCATCAACAACATTGTTTCCTCGGTGATGCGACGATTGACAAAGGTTATTGAGACAGGAGGTCACTGGACTACTTACTAAGGCTTTACCGGTTGCTCTGGCTTGACTGAGATATATTTTGGGAGTTTCGGTAGGATTTGTTTCATTTTCCTTCTAACCGGTTATGAGGGACAGTTATTTTATCCACCCATGTGCTCAGACAAATTTATTTACCTTTTATGCACCATTATTTTAAATAGCCTTTCCGCATAGAGATGACATAAAATAGTTGACATGGTGGTGACCGTATGGAAGGAGAGTATACCGAGAGGATGATCATATTTACTGTGGACACAGCCATGTCAGAGGTTGTATATGATATTAGTTTCAAAAATTAATTTCATAGAAGGGTAGAGGACATTTCTTACACAAACAGAACGGAAGTCCAGATTCCATTCTGCGTCCAAAGCAAGAAAAAAAATAACACGGATAAACACAAATTTCTGGCTTCGCACTAATGTTTGATTTGTCATGTCACTATATTTCTCACGAGCCAGCCCATGATATCAAAACTTTCAAGCTTGTTATCTGGCACTGCTATACAAGGTGTAATGCAGCAGTATGTACCGATTATTAATTCCTTTATATCATGCCCAGACTGAAAGAATATACTGTAGACAAAATATGGAACCACCACTTTGCAATCCATTCTCCCTCTCCCACCCTCCCTCCCTCCTCTCCCTCACTCCACCCCATCACTCGTCCCCCCAACCCACCTTTCCTTTTTTCTCTGGTCCCTCCCTCCCAGCCCCTCTTACTCCTGTGTGACTTGCCGCGCATAGAGGAGCCAGCCTGAGGCACGGGATACAGGAAGATAGGTGATTATTTATGATCACGACTGTAAGGTAGTTCCTAAAGTTGTCCACACACACACACACACACACACACACACACACACACACACACACACATGTGTGTGTGTATATATATAGAGAGGGATAGATAGATAGATAGATAGATAGATACATACATAGATAGATAGATAGATAGATATACATATATATATATTTATATATATATATATGTGTATATATATATATAAATATATATATATATATATATATATATATATTGTTGTGTTGTAAGGTGCTGTCACTAATTATTATTGCATAAGGTTTAAGTGAGTCTTCTCCCAACCCTAACCTACGAATTAAATTTGATTTCTCCCAGGTAATCTTATTTAGCTGATGAGAACGCTAACACATTTAGAACTAAAAGAAAATAGTCAAATAGTATTATCTTAATGTAAATGTTTAAAGGGGAAGAGCAAGCCATTATATCATTAGTACTCCATGTAAATCAATAACTGAATTACTAACATCAGTAACCCTGGATAGGCAACTATACTAATCTTGACATTTAGGAAACCTGGGGTACGATATACCCCACGGTTAAAAAAACAATATAAAACAGAGTTGTTATGTATTTAATGAGCTGCCAAAACACAGGTAAAACTTAGAACCACTGTGCATTCCTCTTAACCCAAAACTGAATATCAGACCATTTTCTAAGTATGGACAAAAATATATATTGTGCACATTCATATTATGGAGGTAGTGTTTCTCGGTACCGTGGATGGTAACCCGGGGTATAAAATTCCCACAAGCGCAAGCACCTAGGAGCTGGGGTACAAACAAGAACCCCCATCTGCAACTAGAGTCTAAGGGCGGGTGAAGGTACAGGGAAGCAGAGATGTGCAGCCCATTTAATTATCACGTGACAACCAGTGGGATATTATTACCGCACGTTGCCTATCCTGGTAAAATGTAACGTAGGGTATATAATTCCCACATGCAAAAAAAGGCATCTAGGAGCAGCGGTAGAGGTAAGACACCCCCACCTACAAAGAGGGTCTAAAGGCAGGTGAAGGTAGAGAGAATCAGATTTGCAGCCCATAGAATTACCACGTGACGAACAATGAAGCAGTTAATGTGAAATTATTACCCCAGGTTGCCTATCCAGGGTTAAAATAGTCAACCCATTGGATAAACAAAGTGACCTTTTCAGACAGGAGCTGTCACTTTTTGACTTACGGTGATGATCTCAGGTACGGCAGGTGTCGCACTGTATGACTGTGGTGGTGGTGAGTGACGACCCAGCGTTTCTTACCGCTACCTTTGACTCATCACTCAAAGGAGGCCTTTTGTTATCATCGACCAGGTGTATCATCATCACCCGTCTCTTAATCAGCCACCTGCAGGGCCTACCTGGCTTCCATAGCCTCCTCGCCAACAAAAACTCCTTACTGATCCTTATGCAAGATAATCTTCATGACACATTGTAAGCAGAGTACTATACCTTTTTATAGTCATTTCACATTACTTCTTTTTTTTTCCCTGGGTAATACACGAGAATTTTACGCTGCTAAGGAGAAATCTAAGGCACCAGAGAAGATAAAATAATCATCTTGATTGACGACCTGACTGAGAACAGAAAACTTTGTATTTATATATGTAATCAAGGAGACAGGATGGGTCCACCTGTTCTCAAATTACCATTTTATTTCTTCATCCTTGTCGTCAGTATAACTCAGCATAAACACTGGTATTGAATTTTCTTTTAGTTGGTAAATAATCCCAACATACATTATAATTTCTCGGCCATGTATACGATATTAATGCATTTTTATGCCCAACAAGTGATTGTAACAGCTGAGAAATGAAGCAGAGTAATATATATATATATATATATATATATATATATATATATATATATATATATATATATATATATATAAATATATATGACTCCACATTCTATGATACAATTCTACCCATGCAATTGATGGCATATTACCACATGCACACACTCAAAAAAGTATCGTTACACCTTCTGCACAATACAAACTGACACCACGAATGAAACGTTTGATAACAAGGTTCCTCCAGCCCTACCGAGACAGCTAGACTGTTCAGTATGAAACTCATCGAACCCCCTTGTAACGGTACTTTTTTGAGTGTGTGTACACATGGAAAATCTATGAACAAACACTTCACTTCCATTATCATACACTCACTAACTTGCAAAATCAATCTTCAAATCAGCATGTAAATGCAATAAGAACTGTTACATTTGCAAAGACGCCACTTCTGACACATTAGTTTGTTGTCTAGAAACCTACAACTGTCCAACTGTTACAGACACTTCACAAATGGAGGACGCCAGTAATCTGGTGTATGGATTATTATTTTTTTTATTCACTTGTTTTCCCTTCTCCTGTTCTGTTATTCAAGGAAAAAGCTTTTTATCAGATTTCTTCTAATTCATCAGGGCTTAGAAACAATAGTATTCTCGTCATTTAAGTAAAACTACATTGAGACATACAAAAAAAAATCTACCTAGGAACATCTGCTTATACAGGCGAGCAGAAATGGATACCCTCTCCTAGGACGTAACTGATTTTGTGTCGAGATGTTTGGCAATTGCTGAATCCCCGAAAATATTAATGTAAATTGGGCCAGACTTTGTGGCACAGTAGGCTACGGGAAACAATGATAAACATCCGAGAAAAAAAAAAAAAAAAAACAATCCGCTGCGTCATGGCAGATTCTTCGCCAATGACCCCCCCCCCCCAATCCCGGTAGATTTTTTTTTTTTTTTTTTTTTTTTCACTGAAACCGCTTTCATGAGAAACATCGAAAATTCAGAGAAAGTGCTCACCTGAGCTTAGAAGTGCCCTGAACATGTGCCCCTCCCCTCTCCTGGTAGGGGAGGGCGGTGATGGTTCGGACATTTTTTAAAAAATATATTTATAAAAATTCAGGTTTAAGCAGGAGAGTAATCTGGTTTATGTTATAATGTTGCCACATCATTTGGCTCTTTAGACTGATAACATGAAATTCTTAGCTCTTTTCAGCTTTAAGTTAATGAAACACAAGTGACTAAATAGTCCGAACCATCCTTACCAGTGGTGATGGTTCGGACAGAAGGGTGGGATGGTTCGGCCATAGGAATTACTCAGCATATTCTTAAAATTATGTGACTTGGATTGGATAAAACCAAACATTTATTAATTGAAAGTCATTTAATTTTCCTAAAGTACAATATTAAACTTCAGAATCTAAATGAACCACTTGATATTTGTTTTAAAAAACTAATACTTTATAACTGAAATAGCCTTCACCAGATTTATTAATAACTGACTTAACCTCTTACTTTCTGCTTCAAAATTATGCATAATTAGCCTCTCTCTCTCTCTCTCTCTCTCTCTCTCTCTGGAAGATTGACTTCACTTTTCACTATCTGTGCCTTATTTTAAACTGACTAACTTAACACTTTAAAGCATATTGCAGCCTGCAAAACTGAAATAGAAGTTGTAATACCCCTTCCATCTTTTTACACTTTGAGAAGTAGGTTAAATAAACAAAGCTATAAATATATATTCCCTGATAACTATGAAGAATGGGGTTTCACTGTGTATTCAAATATAAATGATCAAAAGTAGCGTTATCATTTGATAAGGTCACGACTTGGTACTAGTGGAGGGATAGTTCAGACTGTCCGAACCATCCCCCTCCTTAACTGTCCGAATCAATGTAATTAATTGACGGGTACTCTCAAGTTTCACACGAGAGAGTTTAACATTCGTTTTTCAAAGCAATATGTTCTACATGCAACACAGATTCATCCTGATAATGCACAGTTCAATGCTTGGCATATTCATAAAGGTAGAGCTTACGATATACACCCAAATTATTACATAAGAGATGCAAAAAAACATATAATCTGACCTGCATCAAAAAGTGAGGGGTTTCTAGCTTGCAGGTTCCGTGTGGCCAAAGTAAACAAACTCTCCCACTTTCATGCAAGATCACACGGCCCTAGGTCCCATACGTTTCTCAGGGAATGCACTATCCGAACCATCCCAGTGTCCGAACCATCACTGCCCTCCCCTACCGTGTTCTATGGAGCCGCACTCCAGAGAAGATATTTTCTATGGGAGGGGTAACTATTCCAAACCACTGAAAATAGGTAGATATTTTTTTATTTCATTCGAATGTATATGTAGTACAAGAATATATTGGTTTTCACACAATAATACAGGCACTATATGCGTTGTTTCAATCAACAAACACACCTACATAATGCACTTTCCTTGGCGACATTACCTCCTCATCGCTTCTGCACGTTTCTTCCTCTGACGTCATGTAATATTTGTCCTTCACATCGGGAATCACTTTCACCTTGAATTTCGTCGTTGGAGAGACCATAGCATGATGTGTCTTTACTGGCCAGGTCACTACTAACAGGTGAGTTGCCCAGATAATTGTGTGCGGGAGGAGGGGTAACGCAGGTCCAGGCAGTGTCGCCACCTGCCTGCGGGTAGAGGAAGGTCTTTCACATATGCCTAGCAAAAATCACCCGCGAAACTTGAAAAATGTGCAAATGATGGACCTAAACGTGTAAACACATTGTCAGGAGTCACCGTGACAAAATGTTGCAACATGTATACACGTTGATGGGATACCTTGGGTTAATTACTCCAGTCACGCAGGTGATTCCAAAGATATATTTAAAAGCTACATAAAAAATGAATGAAGGTACAGGATACAGCTATAAAGTACAGTTATACCAAAGAATGAAATAAGAAATAAAGAATATACAAAAGACAAGAAAATGATACAAGGTGCACTGACAGAGTACAGCTGTGTCCTTTAATTGGTATAAAGGCTGCATATTGAACTTCCTTTGGACCTTGGTGTTCGATTATTTGTAAGAAAAAAAAAAAGAATTAATTCATCCTTGCCTGACCCTTATCTATTCCACCATGTTTTGGTGAATATCAGATCAAGCCTTTTCTAAATGAACTTGCCTCGCGACTACAACCTTTTACTTGTTCTCAAAATTTAATCTGTCCATCCCTCCCTGACCTTAACCCTTCCAACAGGTTTGCTTCAAATAGAATCAAAACTGTTTGAGTTATAAGTCAGTTTTTGAACTTGCTCTACAATATTGAACTTCGGCTGACTGTCCTATTCACTCTCATCCATTCATTGCCCTAAAGCCTTCCATCATGTTTAGTCTATACCTGGTCAGTAATGTTTATGTAGCCCTTATGCTGACTTAAAACGTTGACTTAATGACTTTAAAATTAATGTGACAACGCACTGGGTGACTGCATCCATGCCACCAAGTTTAGTTAAAATCGTATAATAAATATTTGATTTTTTTTTCAGTCACAAGTAGTAAGGGATGCCTTCAACAGCGAGACGAGTAGTGTGGTAGCTGAACAGGAAGCTTTTGACAGAAATGTTAATGAACAGTACAAACCTCTCAAGAACAATATCCTGAGAGTTGCTGATTCAGTGTGTGAATGGACAAGGGACCCCCCAAGGCATAAAGTAACATGGTGGTGGGGTGAGGGTGTAGAGAAAAGAAGTAGTTTTGAGGAATGGGAAAAGGGTGTTAAAGAGGAATACTTGGCTGCCAAGGGCAGGACTAGAAACGAGATATACAGTGTAAAATCTTAGAAACATTTGCTGGACAACCTTAATAGGGTGGAAAGGAAGAATATGATATTTAAGGTGTCAGTTCAGATGAAGAGGGAAAACAATGATATATTAAGTGAACAGAATGATGAATGAAAGGTAGGAGTAAACAGTGAGGATATTGAAGATGCTCGGCAAGAGCAGTATTTGAACTGGTTGTCAAATGGGGAGTTTGGAACAGGGAAAGTTTGGAATCAGTAGATCCAGTGCTTGGACCTTGGCCTTTGATTAAAGCTGTTAGTATGGGCAGGGCAATAGGCAGGATGCAGGTGGGGAAGTTGGCAGATGTGGCTGGGTTAACTGCTGAAATGCTGAAGGCCTCAAGAGATATAGGAGTGAAGTTAGTTAATCATTTGATAAACATAAATAAAAATGAGTGTGTTGTCCCAGATGATTGGCTGAAGAGCATAGCTGAAAATGTGTACAAGGGGAAGGGTGATGCCCTGGATATATGGAATTATAGTGGCATAAAACTTTTAGACCAGAAAATGAAGGTAATGGAGAGGGTTCTAAAAGACATGATTAGAGAAAGGGTGAATATTAATGAGATTCAGTTTAGGTTCATACCAGGTAAAGAGTCCACTGATGCCATATTCAGTGTTCAACAGTTTCACGAAAAGTGTATAAGAAAGTGTATTTTGATTTTGTTGATTTGGAGAATGCCTTTCACAGAGTCCCTGGGGAGGTGGTGAAAACGGCAATGATAAAGCTTGGGATCGGCAAGTGGCTGGGAAGAGTGATTATGGTTATGTATGTGGGTGCTCGCACCCAGGCCAGAATGATGGAGATTTGAGTGAAGAGATTTCCGTGAATTGTGGTGTGCATCAGGGGTCAGTCATGAACCCCTTAATGTTTATTATGGTGCTTGTAGCCTTCTCACGTGACTTCAGAAATGGACTCCCATGACAGATGTTGTATGCTGATGATTTGGTGTTGATTGCAAAGAATGAATGTGAGAAGGGGAAAGATTTTAGAATTGGAGATATGGTATGGAGCACAAGGACTTGAGAGTAAATGCAGATTTAACAAAGGCAATGGTATCTTGGTTTGGTGGCGGCATTGTCAAGGAAAAGGGAGAGTGGACATATGCAGTTTGCCACAAGGGTGTGGGAAGGAATTCCATCTCACGCAGTGTTTCTGAGAAGTGGGTGCATAAGAGATTTAGTGGTATTAGAGCTACAGTAGACTGTGGGATAATGTTAATTTCGTGTATGTCGTGTGTCGGGGAGAACATGTGGAGATTATCAGGCATAATAGAACTGATCGTGCTGGTGAGTCTCTTGAGTGTTTTGAAGAATTGTGTTGCTTGGGAGATATGTTATGTGCTGGAGGTGGGACTGGAGCTAGCTCTGTGGCTAGAGTGAAGAAAGTTGGAAGGTCAGGGAGCTGTTGCCTCTCCTGACATTGAGGGGGCTCTTACTCCGTGCAAAAGGATCTTTGTATGCTACATGTGTTAGGAGTGAAATGCTTCACAGCAGTGAGACTTTGGCAGTAAAGGAAAAGGATATTCGGATGCTCAAATGTACAGAAGTGACAATAATTGGTTGGTCTCTAGTGCGTTCTTGAATGTGAGGTCTGGGGAGGGGGGACTAGTTTTACTGTGGAAGAGATAAGGGGAAGGATGGGACTGGAATGTATCGGCGTTGTGATAACGATAGGTAGATTGATATCGTTTAGGCATGTGGATAAGATGAGAGATGACAAATGTGTGCAGTGTGTGAGAAGTGTGAACGTTGGGGATAGGGTTGCGAGAGGGAGACTGAAAAAGATCTGGGAAGACGTCATAGGGTGTTACCTCGGGGATAAGAGAATGAATAGACAAGCTGCCAGAGATCGAGCAGCATGAAAAGCCGCCATTAGGTGACCAAAGCCGACGCATGCTAGCTTTTCGGGACCTTTAAACGAAATTCAATGCACACACACATACACACACACACACACACACAGTGTCCGCCACGCAATCAGGTGTGCTTGTACAAAAAATCAAGCTGAAAAGAAGAACCCAAATACTCTCCTTGCAGACAGCAAACGAAGAGCCTACTAATATTATGATTTTCTTTTACAAAATTTCCTGGTATTACCACACATTAACATAGGTCTTCCTCGGTGACACTTCAGTTGGGATGAGCATATGAACTTATCTCCCACTTCCAGTTATTTTTCACACAGTTGCAAGCACACATGCAGGACATAGCAACACACTGCTGCAATCCCCCATCTGTATACACAGCTCAGAGATACAATCTATCTGAGGTTGACAGTGACAAAGCAAGAGGATAAGATAATATGCCCTGCAGAATGCTGTAGGTCAGTTTTTATATTATATTCTTTTCTTGTTTTTCATTTTACAACTTTTCTCATAGTACAAACCGCAGAACATACCCATGAGTGTCTGCTGGCAAATAAGATACTAATTTTTTTATCTGGACACAAAATCCTCCAAGTTAAGAGAGAGTTTATTTCACTTAGACCCAGTTACCTGCAGAATATAAAACAACATTAATTGCAGGCGCATCATGGACAACTATGCCAGGCAAAATGTAATGATATGCTTAACTGCTTTCAGCTCAGATGCTCATGCAAGATTCAGCTACATCCTATAACTCCTGACGTTGCAAAGAAGAGGAACAATGTAAAAATTTGACAGAGGCACAAGATGTTCATGTCTTCCCTGGGAAAACACTTTAAACATAATCGAGAACAGTGCTGCCATGCTATCCCATTTCCAGTTACTTCTAGGGTAATGCAAGGCACTACTCTAATTTTTCCTCTCTTTCGTATATGGAGTCTCTGTGGTACAGTGGTAAATTGTGCATTTTCGTACACTGAAGAACGAGGGTTCGCGCCCCGCCAAGGTAATAAACTTTGGGAGCGTTCTTCTGGCTACGTACTGCATTGGCGGACACAAGGGGTGCTGTGGTTGAACCAGTGTCGCATACTAAAAGTATGCTTGCACCCAGTCGGCTTGTGCAGGCCGATTACACTTGGTTCACAGACTACACACACATCCAAAGCCACTCCAACTCAACAATTATACTTACAAGCACTTCTCACCCTACATACAATCTCTACTAGACAGCCTAAGCCACTTGGTAGAGATATATCGGCTGTATCGTCCCCACTTCGGTAGGGATAGGCCGGTCCTACAGTGGACACTCAAAAGGCTGATGAGATTATATATATATATATATATATATATATATATATATAGATATATATATTGATATATATATATATATAGATATAGATAGATAGATAGATAGATAGATAGATATATCTGTTCTGTGTGTGTGTGTGTGTGTGTGTGTGTGTGTGTTTTACAACTTAGAGTGTTGTTGATTTGTCGAGTGACACGTAGACTGGCCACACAGTTAATCAAAGGCAGCTGAGCACCTCTGGGTTTTATTCCTTCTAGGCACGGCTGTGGTACACTTGCAGAACACTCTTTTCTCTCCCACAATAACTCTGTTCTTCACTCACTACCACTTGGTCACTCTATGCTCTCTGTTGTACTGACTCTCACTGACTATCCAACTGACTACTCCTTTTTTCACTGATTACCTCTCACTGTCTGACCCACAAACTCTGTCACGGACTTTCTCTCTCTCTCTCTCTCTCTCTCTCTCTCTCTCTCTCTCTCTCTCTCTCTCTCTCTCTCTCTCACGGTCCATATTCAGCTGACTCACTGACTGTTCACTAACTGTTCATTGTTTCACTGCTTACTGATTTTCTGTTACCTACTTTCTGACTTTGCCTGACTGGCTCTCGCCCACTGACTCCCTATCACACAGAAACTAATGGTCTGCTACTCCCTGGCTCCCTGCCAAGCACCATCTCACTCTATCCTTTACTGATTGAACGGTCTTGGTGACAGAATGGCTGTTTAAATAACCCATTGTGGCTCCCACTTCTAGTACAGTCCAGAACATTTTAAGAAACTCACATTTTCTCACGCAGTGCAATTAATTGAACAGTGCACAATAACTACAGTATAAGAACTAATTTCAAAGGTAAGAGAGAGAGTAAATAACACAAGCATGGCGAAATCTCAAGAATGGTCCTCACATCTCGAGATACAAACATTAGCCTAATCCTGCAGTACAACACTTAATTTCTAGAATGTACCTCACATCTCCATATGTAAAACATCACCTTAGTCCTACCAGCCTAACATTCCCCCTCTCTAAAAAAGTGTGTCATCCATAACGCAACCTGGTAATCCTGTCTATATATAAGTATGTACAGCATAAACTTGCAGACTAGCATTTCGCTGCTGTCATCTCTGCTGTCTAGGTCCCATGGTGTGAAAAACTGGATCGCCAGTGCTGTCAATTTTGTTTTTCTTCTGGACCTTCCTTTCATCTCTTGTGTCCAACATGTCCTCAGCTCCTCTCCATGTGCACTTCCCTGGTCCAGGTCTCTCATAGAAAATTCATTTGTATACTTCACCATGAGCCTATTCAGTTGCTCCATCTGTGGGTTCTTCAGACATTCAAGGTAATGTGGTTAGGTAGTTCTTCCAGAAGCTTAACCATACTTCTCTTCCCCGCACTGGTTGTTGGCTCCTGATTGACTTCTTGGCCTAACCCCACAAAATAATGTGCCCTGATGTATCTTACTAGGACAAAGTGAAAGCATGGCCATGACACTGGATACTTCTGTTGTATGGTCAAATAAGGTCCCTCCCACCACCACTTCCTCTTCTCTCATGCCATGGTTCCTGTGCTCCATCATTCCCAGAGTAGTGTGTAGCGTGTTGTAAATCTTGCAGGGCAGCAAGGGAATTAATGTAATCAGTCTGGTTGTCACTAATAGATCAATGTTCCACGGCTCTTAGCAGAACACTTCATCCTACTAGCCACATTTGCATTCAATGGAGTCAAGCAGGCAGTGGCGGGACGCCAGGCAGTCCAAACCCAAAATGCAGGGTCCCCAATGTTGGCAACAGTCATGGCCAGTGTCTCTTCCTTACGTCTCTGCTTCATCCCAACACCCACCATTCCGCAAAGCCCAGCCCAGCGTTCTGTAACCACGCAGCTGCTACAAAGTCTCTGGAAGCTGCATATGACTCCCCACTTCCATCTCCCTCCGTGATCCTGTATTAATGGCCACTGGGCACTCTACTTTCTCAGTCTAACCATCTCTCTCCATGCACTGTCACTGGCACCTCATGGGTGTGCTGGGTGATGACCCTCATCCACACACTGTTCAAGGACTTCGACTCACACTTCTATTTCACTTCTTCTATTTTATCCTCCACAATGCAGGAAACCTCTTTTCTCACTTCTCTCATTGGACACTCATTCCCTCTACCTTGCTGTATGTCACATCTTGTTGTGCTTCTTTATATTTGTTTTATATTTCATGATAGTTATTTTGGTCCTTAAAATATTTCTTTAATTCTTTATGAAATCCTTTTTCTTCATCATGATATTTTTTCTGTATTTCGTACTGTGCTTCCCAATATTTTGTTTGTTTTTCATGCTGTGCTTCCCAATGTTTCTTTTGTTCTTCATGATTTTTTGTAAACACGACATCTCTCTTTGGTTCATGATCTGCTCCCAACACTGCAATTATATCTACCAGAGATACGTCCACCATTTTGCCAGCCTGTCCATGTGTCTCCAGTCTCTATCTCCCGAAACGTATCCCCACACCTGACAATAATTGTTACACATTAGAGTTTCGCCGATGTGTCGAGAATGACGTGTAGATGGGCTAGACGGTTAATCAAAAGCAGCTGAGCACTTTTGGGGTTTATTCATTCTTGGCACAGCTGAGATACACTTGTAAAACATGTTAACCTTGTCTTTCACCCAGTACTATTTGCTCACTGTCCGTTCACTGCTCACTGAACCTGACTGACTACTCTATCCTTCAGTGATTAGCTCTCAATGTCTGGCTCGCAAACACCTTGAAGGAATCATTGTATCACTATCCATACACCACTGACTCACTGTCTGACTCACTGCCTTCACTTACTGTTTTCACTGTGTCCCTGTTCACCGATTGTCCATTACTGACTCCCGGACTGCCTGACTGGCTCTTGCTCATTGGCTTACTATCACACACAAACTAATGGTCCACTACCCTCCATACTCTCGCTCACAGCCAGCTAAGGGTTTCTGTACTTCAAGCACCTCTCTGATTACGTGTAGTCCGAACAACTAATAAAGGAATGGTACAGTATATATCATAAACCAAGTTAGGAAAAGGTTTACTACACTGTGTGTGTGAGAGAGAGAGAGAGAGAGAGAGAGAGAGAGAGAGAGAGAGAGAGAGAGAGAGAGAGAGAGAGAGAGAGAGAATATTCTGCTGTGATTAAATGTTGCTGAAGTAGACACCTATTTTTCACACACACACACACACACACACACACACACACACACACACACACACACACACACACACACACAGAATATATCTGATGTGATTAAATGTTGCGGTAGTAGACACCTTTTTTACACACACACACACACGCACGCACTCACTCACACACACACACACACACACACACACACACACACACACACACACACACACACACACACACACACACACACACACACACACACACACACACACACACACACACACACACACACACACACACACACACACACACAGAGGAGTTACAAGGAAAAGTTAGGATGTTAATGACTATGCAGCCCATACCGTGGAGATACTTCTTTTTTGCCTAGGAATGCATATCCAATTCACATTTACTCTAGTGTATGATCCTGCCGATGAATCCCTTAAACTTCTCTGCTGTAGTGTTAACGTCCATGTTGAGTCAGGTCCATGTGGAGCAGATCTTGCATGTGAAAAAGTTTTCACGTAATTCTGCTGGTAAATTTTTTCATTTACAGTGTTGTGTGCCGAGTCCGTGTTAAGAGTAAGCAACTTTCTATGTAATGATTGTGAAACCCATTCAGATCATAAACACTTTAACTAGTTGACCTCGTAGTCTACGAGTTCCTACCAAAAAAGTCCCACAGCCCTCAGGCGAACCTGATGCCTTAGTCTCCTGAACTCTTTTTAAGTCGACGTATGTCTTTTTCAAGTGACCAAAATTCCACAGCAACTCAGGAAGTGGCCGTATTAAGGAAATATAGACTATGAGAACAATCTCTTTTTTCCTAGAGAGAGAGAGAGAGAGAGAGAGAGAGAGAGACTTGGAATAGTAAGAACAATCAGGAGAAATACTGATAAAAAAAAGTGAGTGAGAGAAGAAACTGAAGGAGAGAGGAAGAAAACACGCAGGTGGAAAAATAGAACAGTGTTATAGGAGTGACACACACACACACACACACACACACACACACACACACACACACACACTTTCTGAATATTTGTCGACCTATATGTCTGTGCCTGTCTGTGTACTGCCCCCCCCCCCTCTCTCCCTCTCTCTGGATCCTTTGTCTCATCCCCAGTTTCCTTTTCCCTCCTTCCTCTTTCTTTATAGCTGTCTGCTCAGTCCCTACCTTCCTCCCTCTCTCCTTTCCTTCGTCTCTCTCCCCCTCTGTTACTTACTCTTTACCTCACTCATCTTTTCTTTCTCCCTCGCTGTGTCACAACTTTGTCATACTTTTTTCATCTGTCACATGTCTAACCTTTTTTTCTCCATTACTCTTTCCGTATTTCTTTCCTTGTATTAAGTCCATTTCCTTCACTGTTTTCTTCCCCCAGTAATAACTGCATGCTCTTTTTCTCTCTCCTCTCTCCATCTTTCCCTGTCACTCGAAATCTCTTCTTTCATTTCGCTCTTCCCACTGTCTTTCCCAAATTCCCTCCCTCCCTCCCTCCCTCCCTCTTCCTCCCCTTGTCATCCGTTCTTAACATCCCCCTTCTCTTTCTTGCCCCCCAGATTAACCTATTTTCTTCCCACCCTTAATCTCTACTTTCTCTCCGAAAAATTCTCTGTTCCTCTCCCTCCCTTTTTTCTTGAATGTTACATTCGTTCTACTCAGCCTCAGTACTTTCGTCTTATCATGCTTAGTTCTTTCCCTGCGTCCTTGCCAGAATAACACACTTTCTTCCTCCTCCCTGTTACCTTTCCTCCTTTTCTATTTTTTCTCATTATCGTTCTCGGTATTTCGTTTCGTAGCTCTCTTTCCCACTTTCTCCTTTTATTATCCCTATTCCTATGTTTGCTCCATTTCCCTTTTCTCTCAATTGTCTTCCCTTTTGTCTCTACTTCCTGGACTCCTGGTATTTCTATTCACATGTCCCTTTTCTCTTTCCCTTTCACACTGCTTGTATCTCATTTCAGCTCACTGTCTCTTCTCCTCACTCTCTGTTTCTTTTCTTAGCTCTCGTTGTTCTCTCCTTGCCTCTCCCCTTCTTTTTTTTTCTCTGTAACTGTCCTCTCATTTCTCATTTTTCCTCTTGTTCTCCCTCTCCGCAAGTCGCTCCCAGTCTTTTAACTCTCTCTCTCTCTCTCTCTCTCTCTCTCTCTCTCTCTCTCTCTCTCTCTCTCACACACACACACAGTATAGTAAACCTTTTCCAAACTTGGTTTATGATATACTGTATACTGTACTATTCCATTATTAGTTGTTCGGACTACACGTAATTAGAGAGGTGCTTGAAGTACAGAAACCCCTAGCTGGCTGTGAGCGAGAGTATGGAGGGCATCGGGTGGGGTTATGGGGTCGGAGAGAAAAGTTGGGGGGTTGGGCGGGAGTGTGGGACTATGAAAAAGGGAGAAGGAGGGGATAGCTCTCCATCGAGCAGTGTTACAAACACCTTAGTCCACGGAAAAGGAAACGAACTTATTCCGACTTCTGTACCTATAATATTATATATATATATATATATATATATATATATATATATATATATATATATATATATTCCTACAGTCCATATCCCCTCTGGCACTATTCCTCACAGAACCTCAAATCTCACCCTCTACCGAAATATCCCCATTTTGTTTCCTGGTTACCATCTCATCACTAACTTCCGTAACAAGGGCGGCACCTGTTGTTATATCAAATCCCAAAATGCAGTTGACACTTCTAAACTTTACTTCATCCAGTTTTGATTATTCAACTGAACAGTCTAAATATTACCAAATATATCTGTGTGGTCTATCGCTCCCCTAGTGCTCCTTCAGAACCCAGTGTATTTGACTACATGTCCACACAGTTGAGTAACCTTAACCTCGCCCTTAGCTCCGAAAATACCATTTTGGATGATTTTAACGTACCTAATGTTGAATGGTTATTGCATTCTGCCAGGAGTGACGATCCTGGTCTAGAATGCGAGCTGTGTGCAGAATCGTTTAATCTCATACAGCTGGTAAAGTAGCCAACCAGAACACCAGATAATCCTGACCATAATGCCCATCTCTTGGCTCTATTCCTAACAAATAATCCAGATCAGTACAGGATGGAGTTACTGTCACCACTTGGATCCTCTGACCACAATCTCATTAAAACCTCATTAGTTAGCCCCCAAAACCTCCCCATTCTGAACCTGTCAGGGTGACCCGATGGCACTTTGATACGGAAAACTGGGATGGATTTAGAAATTATCTTGCTGACATTCCATGGCAGTCTTTCTTCTATAGTGATGCCAGTTCTACCCACTCCCAATTTTGCGACTTAATGATCGCTGGTATGGATATATTAACACCAAGTCAAGAGTTCACTAAAAGATTGAACTCCCCAAAATGGTTTGATAGCAACTGTGCCACAGAAACAGCCCAAAAGTCATGAGCATATAACTCTTACTTAAAGTCAAAAACATCTGAATCACTCTCTCAATTTATAAATGCTAGAAACCATGCAAAAACCGTAATAAATCTCGTTAAATCAAAGTTTCTTCGAAATCAAGCATCAAAACTACTTAATAACCCTAATGACAATAGAATATTCTGGTCAACTCTCAATTCTTTCAATAATAACTTAAGTCATTATCCAGTTCCCCACTAAAAATCTTAGGATGGCAACATTACAAATGACCCGTGTGGGAAAGCAGATATCTTTGCCAGTACATTTGCCAGAAATTCTACCCTAGAGGAAGTCAGCCAGAACGTCCTTGTATTAGAACTTGACTCTCCCAAAATTGATCCACTTAAAATACGGACAAGATACATAAAATCCATCCTAGATAATTTAGCTACCAACAAAGCTCCAGGCCCAGCTGGAATTCCTTCAATTGTTTTGAAAAAGTGTTTCCCAGAACTTCCTTCTGTTTTAGCTAAATTATTCAGGCCATGCATACGTACTTCTTCATACCCTAATTCATGGAAAGAAGCCAATATCCACCCAATTCCAATGAAAGGAAGTTCGTCTGACCCCTCTGATTACACACCAATAGCTGTTACATCTTCTCTTGGTAAAGTATTAAATTTTTTTTTTATATGAGCACATAGTTAAACACCTTTAACCCAACAACTAATTAATGATAGACAATATGGCTTTTGCCACGAAAGATCCACCATTGACATATTCAATCTCCTGACTCATACCATCCATCAATCAATCGACCTACATGGAGAAACTCATGCAGTAGCCCTTGATATTTCTAAAGCTTCCGAAAGAGTATGGCACCGTTCCCTGTTGTCCAAACTCCATTGCTACGGACTAACGTCTTTTGTTCCTCTGCTTTCCTCATATCTCACCAACAGAAAAATAAGAGTAAAAGTAGATGATGTATATTCCAATTTCCACTCAATTAATGCCCGCGTGCCACAGGGATCTGTTCTGGTGCCAACCCTGTTCCTGGTTCATATTAATGATCTCATATCTGTCACCCACAGTCCCATCCATTCATATGCAAATGACTCAACACTTCATAGTAACACTTCATAGTTCATTCACACTCAGACACCCATTTACAAAGTCTAATATCTCTAACTTTCAACTCAGTATAGCCATCTCCATAAATCAAGACTTATCTTTAATCAGTGAATGAGGACAAAACAAACTTGTCTCATTTAATGCTAGCACAAGCAGATATATGCAATTTACTAGTAGATAAATATTGCCAAATTCGTATATTACCTTTAGTGCTACTAATATTCCCATCTCCAAAAGTACTGATATTCTCGGCATGTCACTTAACAATGCCCTCAGCTGGACCTCTCATGTCAGATCACTTGCTAGAACCGCCATAAAGAATCTTAGATTGTTGTACACAGTCTATAACTTCTTCACTGACGAGCAGTTAGCTATAATTTATAAGTCATGTGCGCTCTCAGCTTGAATATTGCTCACCCTTGTGGAATGGATGTGAAGACGTTGCATTAATACAACTAGACAAAATTCAAAACAAAGCTGACCCTGCTATTATAAATAAACTGCCTCCACTACAAGTAAGAAGGACTGTTGCCTCCCTTGCATTATGTTACAGATAATTTTATACCAAATGGTCAGACAAAGGTGCGTCCATTGTGACACATCTCCATGCCTTCCCTCGTGCTGCACGAGCATCTGGTATCGTTCATGACTGGAATGTTACTTAGCTATATTGCAGAACTTCTATAAGAATTCTTTCATTCCTTGAACTGCATCTCTCTGGAACTCGCTTCCATAGAGTTGTTTCCCTCCAAACTTCAACCTACAGCTGTTCAAGTCCAACTGTTACAGATATTTTATGAATGGTGGACACCAGTAATCTGGTATATGGATAATTTTTATTCATTTGTTTTTCCTTCCTCTCTCCTATTATGTAATATATATATATATATATATATATATATATATATATATATATATATATATATATATATATATATATATATATATATATATATATATATATATGTGTGTGTGTGTGTGTGTGTGTGGGTGTGGGTGTGGGTGGGTGGGTGTGAGTGTGAGGGCCGGTGGCGTGATCGAATGTTTGGCAGGCAGGGGAGGGGTCCAGCAGTGCATCCCAGCTGATACAGTCACAACACCTCAGCTGGTCTGTGGCAGTCAGAGTGGGAATATATTTAGATGTTGCCTACTTTTTTCACTGACCCCATGTTTCTGATGTAGCAGCCATATTATTCCTTATTTTTTTTCTTGGTGGTCCTTCATGGCCAATAAATATCTTAGCAAGGAGAAGAGAGTATGCATACTCATTTTTAGGGGACAGAGTATCCTAGGTATGGATATTTGTGCCTATGTGTGACACTCAAAAGACGCCATTTGGCCAGTGCTCGCTGCCACCAGGAATCTACCACCTGTTGTGACTCATGCAAAGAACTGCATTCCTGTGAAGACTTCTCCACATACACACCATATCATAATGACAGAAGTGATGAGGGGGTCCACAGTTTCGCCCACTTAGATAAAACAAAATAATCCCAAGCTCCTCAAGAACATTTCCACCCAGACCATATGTCATTCCCTGCAAAAGGAACTAGCCTGCCATTCCATATGCTGGTCAAAAACTGCTTATAACATAAATATGCAGCTGAAGATACTGGATTTTAACCCTATATATATATATATATATACAGTATATATAATGGATTTTAACCCTATATATATATATATATATATATATATATATATATATATATATATATATATATATATATACAGTATATATAATGGATTTTAACCCTATATATATATATATATATATATATATATATATATACACACACACACACAAAGATTCCACACATGATATGTGGGAACATAAGATGTTCATTGACGACTGCACATTCAGATGTATATGAAGCGGGCGGGGAAAGGTAAGGTTGCCATCATGCATGAGCATGTGTAACCTCCACTATATTATCAAGACAAACACCCAGACTTGCTCATGATATGAGGTTTCTTCAGTTGTCTGAAGTGATGGGGGGGAGAGGTCTGTACTTCCCTGCACTCAGCACTACAATGAACACCGGCCACTTCGTTCATGTGTTGGAGGAAAAATTTCTCCCAGATTACGAACCTCAAGGGAGCAATTTTTCATGCAGGGTTCAGCCCCATGTAACAAGTCCAAGAAGACCATAAAGTGTCTCTCAGACAATAATATGGCAGTGTTTGACTGGCCAGGTAATTCATCCGACCACATCCCTATCGAAAATGCGTGTGTGAATATGAAGAAGTACCTAGAAGAAAAGGACACCTCGTCAGGCCTCCACCTGATAGATGCTCTGCAGCATAGGTTGACTACTTTGTACCTCCAGAATTTCAAGAATCACACTAGAAGCATGCCTACAAGACTCCAGAAGATCATTGTATCCTGTGGTCACATGAAGAAGTACTAATTTTTCATCTCTTTTTTAACCATTCTATGCCAAATTTTCATGTGTTGATTGCAAGGCCTCAAGATTTTTTGCCAGTATTGTATGTTATTGATCTCCCATTCTTACTGTCCTCTAACAATATACTTTCTCGAGAAGCTACTTTTTTAAAAACTGAAATGACATTAAAAGCTCCTGATGACTGGGATGTATATTAATGTCATTCAGAATTGACACTTCATGAGATCATATTCCCTCATTCCTTTCCAGAATATAATGCATAACAGTACGTTAAAAAAGGTCCATCACTTATGTACTTGCGTCATGTTGATGATGGTACTTAGTGTACAGCAATGCACTGCAGGCAGTGGGTTAAAAGTATACAGTGATTAAGTGAATCAACATCTTCCTTTAATGATATAAACCTGAGGCACACCAATAATGAATTGGCTTTGTTTATAGCTTAACCCGTAAGACTCAGGAATCTAGTGAGCTGAGCCTGTCCCATATGCATTTTTTTAACGATGTCTGATTTAAACCAATCCTAGTTCGGCAACTGTAGCACCTAGATATTTCAAATAAAGATCATAATACTCAACAATCCTTCATTAACTTTAGCAATTGTCATCAGGGCTCTAGGTTGAGGCCACAGGGAGGTAGTAGGTGATGAATGGAGATAACTATTGGGGTTGTGGTGTGCTGCATCCGTATGAGGTGATGCGTCGGTGGCTTGGGGGAGCTGGCTGCATACTAGCCTGGTCTAGATGGGGTTGCCCCGGCTGCAATTTTTTTTTCCGGGTATAAATGGTCATCCAGTCAGACTGACAACATCAGATCCAGTGCCTTGAGCAAAGACTCGTCAACGTCACCGCTTCATCTCAGGTGGGTGGAAAGTGTCAAACAAACAAAAAAATAAAAAGGCATAGAGAGAGGATATGTACACATTACATAAATATTTCCTTACCTATGTCAGACAAGTAGTCCATTTGTTGAGTTCTTTATTAATTCAAATAAATAGGTTATAGGCTCCTGTTTTGTTATTAAATCTGGCTGCGAATTTATGTACTGAACAACATCTGAGAACCAGAGAGATGACAGACTTGTCACCACGATAGCATCCTGACACTTTAAAGAAAGTTTGCTGAGAAAATGTAATGCCAAGTTCAGAACAATAATCAGGAGTTAGTGCTGGTTATTGCCTTGGTGGTCATCTCACGTGGCTTCCACACTTATCCTTTTTTCAGCAAAATCTACCATTAAAAATTGAGTGTGTGCGAGAGAAAAGAATCATGACCGTACACCAAATAATGTGATTTGAGGTAAGGTTAGGTTTGATGGTATTGATAATATTATAATTAGAATATATACATTTAGGTTAGGTCAGGTTGTTAGGTTTGTCTTGGTTTCGTTACATTCAATAAACTTTAAATAGGTGAGGTTAGAGCATGATAGGTTTGGTTATATTTGATGAAATTAGATTAAATAGGATTATGTTAGGTTAAGTAAGATAAGGTTATGTTTGGCTATATTAGATAAGATCAGAGTAGTAAGCTTTCTTTTAGTTAGTTAAGGCTAGATGACCAGGAGGCATTATATTCATAATGCAGTTATAAACAACCATTCGGTAATGATATAGAGGTCATCCAAATAACAACACATTTCAATCCACATTTTTACCTTGAGTGTCAGTGACGTCTTCAGATTTTATTCTTTCTGATTCTGCTAAGCCAAGCAATATGATTCAGACACTTTAAACCACAGGTTCCGAAATGGCAAACAATCCGTAAATATCGGTGTAACACAAGATGATGACATTGTGTTTACATTTTAACTTCTGATCAAAGTGAAGGTGTGATGTTGCCGAATCATTTCTCAGTGAACTCGCTCGGACAATGCCAACATGACTGGATGACTAAGTGTAGTGGAAGAAAAAAATGCGACTGGGCATTCACTCACCAACCCAACTACCCTAAAAAACTACCCCAAGCCACTCCGCACACCTCACCCCATCAACCCACCCTACGCTGACCAACCACCAAGGTCATCCACCCTGGCAATTCAACGGACCACGACACCCACCAGTTCAACCCCATACACCCCACTCACCCATCCGACTGACTTCGACACACACACACACACACACACACACACACACACACACACACACACACACACACACACACACACATTAACACACGCACACAGATACACACACACCAGACACACTCGCACACACACAGACACACATGCGCAAAAAGAAACATGCACACACACACACACACACACACACACACACACACACACACACACACACACACACATACGTAAAACAAAGTAATATTTCGTTTGTGCTTTCGTGTTTTTATGAGTATGGAAATATACCGTAAAGTGTCATCACGACAGTATAACTAAAGGTGGAGAGATAATTATGTTCAGCACTTAATGTGAGGGAAAGGGAAAGCAGCTCATGTGGTCAGTGTTACATGTTGTACTCAAGTGCGTGTATGACTGCAACCACACTGAACAGTATTATGGATATATAAACATCAGACACCATTTGAATATCTGTTGACATGCTGTCTCTTTTGCCATGCAGGAGTATTTTCGCACTCCGATGAGTCAAAAGGCAGGTTAAACAAATTTACCATAATTTATGCTAATATACAATTTAACTTATAACAGGTGTCCACACTAGTAATATTGAAATCCTACTTCATAAAAGATTATTTGCTTGTGACACATGAGACTGCTAGGCCCCAGGCCAGAGGCTAATTGGTCAATGGCCAAAGTCGGACATTTAAAAAATACACTTTTAAATTATGGATTATGTAAACCACAATGGTGGGAGTATCAATAAGCATAATTATTATTAACTGCATACAACACTGATGCCTCCCTACCTAAGGCATTAATAGAAACTTGAAAATTTTAAAGCATGTGAGGGCATTCTAAGCGCTGAGACAGACAGGTGAAGCCGGAAAGGCGAGGCGGAGGGCTGGGAGCAGATGAAGGGAGAGGTGGGAGGATTGGGGGATGGTAAGGGGAAGAATGAGATGTGGAAATGTCTTATAACAGAAGCTTGAACAGTATATTGACTCTCGAATCGTAGACATACATCATTTATTGCAGCTATGTTATGGATGTATTTCCATAAAGATTTGATTATATGCTATCCAATAGGCAAAAGAATTAATGAAGGAATAAATAACGAATAAATTAATAAAATATGAAATATCATATTTATACAACTTTCGTTATTACTTGTTGTTCGTATTGATGAATGATTAGTCAACCATCAAACATTATTTCGTAATACTTGGGACCAATCTTCCCCCAGGTATAACAAGCACAGAGGATGATTAGTGGGTGATGTCGTTGTGAACTCTCTCTCTCTCTCTCTCTCTCTCTCTCTCTCTCTCTCTCTCTCTCTCTCTCTCTATATATATATATATATATATATATATATATATATATATGTATATATATATATATTTATTGCCAGACGCCTTGATCCCGTTTGGGGTGGCCACAAACAAATCGCCTCCAAGTCGCCCTGTCCCCCGCCATTTCACTGCCCTGCTCCCAACTCACACCCCTCTCTCTCATATACCTCTCCACCCCATCCCTCCATCTCATCCTCGGCCTCCCCCTCCCTCTTCCCCCCTCCACCTCACTCACATACACTCTCTTCGTCAGTCTTTCACCCTCCATCCTCTCCACATGGCCAAACCACCTCAGTGTGTTCCTCATAATGCTTCCACATCAACACCACAACGCTCCTTTATATCCTCATTCGTCAGCCTGTCTCTCCATGTGACTCCACAGGCTCCTCTTAAATAACTCATTTCCACTGCTCTCACTCTTGACTTGTGTCCTTCCAACAACGTCCAAGCTTCACTTCCGTACGTTAGAGTTGGTATCACAATACTGTCATGTAGTAACTTTTTCACTTCCATGCTCACTTCCCTGTTTCTTATCACTGCTTTCAAAGAACCAACAACCTTTCTTCCCTGCTGTACCCTTTCAAGCACTTCACCCTCCAAACCTCCATCCTTACTCATCACACTACCCAAGTACTTAAACGTACTCACATTTTCCAATTCCTCACCATCCAACCTAGCTGTACATTCACTGACTTCACCTCTCTCAAAGACCATCACTTTACTCTTCCCTACATTCACCTTTAGTTTCCGTTTCTTACACACTCTCCCAAACTCATCCACCAAGCCTTACAGCTCCCCTTCGTCTTCATTCAACAACACAGTATCATCTGCAAACAACAGCACAGGGAGCTTCCAAACACCACCCCCTCCCACCAGGGCCACTCCAACATCCACCACCCTACCCTGTACCTCTTTTATTACCCCATCCATGAACAGATTGAACAACCATGAAGACATGACAAATCCCTGTTTCAACCCAACTTTCAAAGAGAAAAATTCACTTAGTTCACCATCTACACGCACTGCAGCCTTCGCACCATCGTACATACTCTTCACAGCATTCAACAACTTCCCATCTACTCCATATATTCTTAACACTTTCCACAATCCTTGTCTATCCACCCTGTCATATGCTTTCTCCAAATCCATGAAAGCCGCATACAACTTCTTTCCCTTCTCTAGAAACTTTTCCACTAAAGATCTAAGAATGAATATCTGATCTACACAACCTCTTCCTTTCCTAAAGGCTCCCTGTTCTTCTCCAACTAATTTCTCTGTTCTTTCTCTAACTCTGTCAATAAGTATCCTACCATACACTTTTCCTATTATACTAAGAAGACAAATGCCCCTATGATTACCACACACTTCTTTTTCCCCTTTTCCTTTGTACAAGGGAATAATTATACCTGACTTCCAATCCTCCGGGACTCTACCTTCCTCCCAGGCCAATCTGCACATCTTCCACATCCATTCTACTACTATCTCTCCCCCATGCTTCAGCATTTCACCACACACTCCATCAATTCCTGGGGCTTTCCCCGATTTAACTTTCTTCATTGCTTCCACAACTTTTATCCTACTGATTTCTTCCTGTCTTCTCACCTCCCTCCTTCTCCCAGCCATTCCCCAGCCACTTATACTCGCATTACTTCCATCCTCTACGTTCAAGAATACCTTAAAGTATTCTCTCCATCTGCTCACTTTTTCTCCCTTCTCCACAAGTAATCTACCATTTTAATCTTTCACTCCCCTGCTAACTTTACTTCCACCCTGTCTTACTCTTTTCACCTCTTTCCAGAACATTTTCTTACAGTCCCTCCACTTTACACTCAAATTCCTTCCAAATTTCTCATCCACTCTCTTCTTACTCTCTTTTACTAATCTTTTCACCTCTCTCTTTCTTTCCACATATAACTCTGTCTTCCGCCTCTCAACTTCTTCCACGCCCCTATTTCTCATCCATTCATTGTATGCTTTCTTCTTTTATGCCACAGCCTGTCTCACCTCTTCAGTCCACCACTCTGTTCCTTGCACCCCCCTCCGTCTTCTCTTCCTTCCACACAGCACATCACATGCTGCACATATTTCTTCTGTAAATATCCTACACACACCTTCCACGTCTCCCATCTGCTCCAATTCATATTTGCCCAATCGTTCCTCCACTTCTCTCTTATACTCTGCCTTTTTCTCATCCTCTTGTAACCCTTCTTACTTGAATTCTAATTCTGGCCACCAACAAGTAGTGGTCAGAAAGTCCACTCCCCCAGCCTCTATAAACTCTTGCATCCATTACACACCTTCGCATCCTTTCATCCACACACACATAATCAATCATTGCCTTCCTTTCATTCAGTTCACCACCCATCCTTCTCATCACACGCCATGTATACCTGTGGATCATTTTGTGCCTGAAGAGGGTATTGGCTTTCACCCCTCCCAGCACAAATGTCCACTAACGCACTCCCATTCTCATCTATCTCAGCAGCCACACCCCACTCACCAACTGTTCCATCCACCTTCACATTCCCAACTTTACTATTCATATCACCAATCAAAAACACTCTCTCATTCCTTCCAAACTTTTCCATGCACAATTCTACATTTGTCCAGAACTCTTCTGTCACTCTTCTAGCACGATCTTGCGTTGGCGCATACACACACACAATCGCCCACATTTGTATTCCAACTTTCAACTTTACCCACACAATCCTTGACCCAACTGATCCATACTGTCTTATGCTCCTCTTCCATCTTTTACTTACAACTATACATACTCCTTCGTTTGCCCTCTCATTCTCACCTACTCCTGCACATATACCCCATCCATACTCCCATTCTCTCACACTTTCTCCTCTCCATTTTGTTTCAGTTATTCCACATACATCCACTTTCGCACCCTCAAGCACCTGGACAATCTCTCTCTCTTTCACCTCATCATTCCCTCCCCTTACATTCCACGTTCCGATAACCATGTCCTTTGTCCGGTCCTTGGTCGTCATCGTTTGGTCAGTCCTTGTCCGAGGCTTATTGTTTTTTTTTTTTAGTTAGTTGTTTTCCAGGGAAGGGCACTAACCCTCCGCCAACCCTATTAGTCGTCTTTTACAACAAGCAGGGATACTGGGGGAGTATTCTTGAAAAAAAACCCTACCTCCAGGAGTATATATATATATATATATATATATATATATATATATATATATATATATATATATATATTTCTGTCTGCATCTCTGTCTATCTGTCTCCTTGTGTGTGTGTGTGTGTGTGTGTGTGTGTGTGTGTGTGTGTGTGTGTGTGTTGTGTGTGTGTGTGCGTGAGTGTGTGTGTGTATCCCTCCACGGATGCCACCTTGTCGTGGTTGGGTCTTGTGTGCCCCTGTAAACGTGGTGGGCTGTGCCAGATGGGGGAGTTCCCCCTGGACTCAGCCGGAGGACAGGGTTACCCATGCTGGAGGGGCCTTGTGGACTGCCCTTGGATGGGTCAAGGCTATGGGCATAAACCCTGAACAAAAAAATCCATTAGAGGTGTCCCAGGGAAGGTGGGGCTCAACAGACATGGCTTCTGGATGACTCCTGCAACCCTGCTTAGTAGGTGGTCGTCGTGAATCTTCATGCCTCCATCACAGGCTGAAATGGATCAAGTCAAGTAGTGGTAAGGATTACATTCCCTCACCTTCACACGAAATCCATTCATAGTGCAAGCCCACTGCTATACTCACTTCCCATCTCATATTTCGCCAAAACAAAATGGTGACAGGATAGGATGATAGTGACAGGTCATGGATGTGGCCGAGTCGCTAGCTCGAGTTCTACACATACGCGGCACTGGCCCAGTGATTGCTGGCATGATGGCATAGGAGCAGGTCATGCATTCATTAGCATCCAGTGCAACTAAGCAGCCGAAAACAGATGCCCAACTGCTTACTCCTAACGTGGGGAGGTTTAGAAAAGGTAACCTAAACATTTGCTGCTCCACACCACCTGAGCAGATAACCGTGTTTGTCAAGGTATCCCACATTGTGGTCGAAAAACCAAAACAATCCCTCTGAATCTTGTAACCTGGAATGTACAGTACAAACCTTTCTAGGGACTGACCCCGACACGCAACCACACCGTAGAACTGCCCTTATTCCTCATGGAATGAAAATATACAAAACTGAAGTTTCTGCCTAGTCTGACACTTGCTTTTCAGGAGAGGGGTAAACGTATTTTTAGAGGGGATACCCAGACAATGTAAGAAGAAACTATGGTGCTGGATTTGCCATACGCAGCAACCTTCTACTGAATATCCAAGAAACATCTGTGGGTATATCATAGACGCTGATGTCTTAGCGCATACCACTCTCTAAAGGCCAGTATCCAACATTTATCAGTGTCTCAATGCTTGATTATGAGGACACCTTCATAGATTCCTTATATAACTCTTTGGGTGCGAACATTTGCACAATACCACCTAATGACAAACTGATCCTGTTTGGACATTTTAGTGCCAGAGTAGGAAAAGATAATCACCTCATGCAAGGCTTTGTAGCAGCCATGTGTTGGTCATTGTGAATTGTCATTAGGATGTGTGTGTGTGTATCAGAACTCCATATTATAATTACAAATCATAATAGATAGATATATAAATAAATAGATAGATAGCTCTATGCGAGCCTGGGAATAGGAAATGAGCTTGCAAATTACACTGAGGAAAGCTGACGACAGTGGCCAGTAAGGAGATGATGCAGTTAGTTGTCAGCAATCCACCCGTGAACAAAGCCCTGGTGACCATACACACACATACACACATACTCACACACAGGCTTCTTAAACTTTCCATCCACAAGGAACACACGTGATACGTCTCCTGTTTCACCAGAATTTAGGAAAGAGAGCTCAGAAGGAGAGAGGCCTTAGAAGAGACAGGTCGCAGGGAGAAGGGCTTGGTAACTTGAGAGAGAGACAGAGAGAGCGAGACAGAGAGATAGCTAGCGGGACTGGACTCTATACTTCGCTTTGTGTGAGAGACTTGTTAATATTTCCAAGACAAATAAAAATAGTCCCATACTATTCTTTACCTCTCCTGTCACTACATGACAAATGGGAAAGAAGATTATCTACTACAAGCTACTCCAGTATAATAACCGCTCGTCCACAAGTCTAATATATATATAACTCAACCACAAAGGAACCACAAAGTCTTTTATAACATTTGGTGGCAGCGAATCTACGGACATCGTCTCCGAATCAAAAGCAAATTTCTACAAAAGCAGGCGAGACTCTACAAGATTAGCTTCAGTTCTACAGTGAATCCCTACAAAATACAGCCTACAATGCAAATAGTCTACAAGTCTACAAAACAACTCTATAATCTTCACGTAACTTCAAGCAGCAACAAGAAGAATATAAAACAAAGCAAGTAAAGAAAAGGAAAGACCAAAGCAACAAGCACACAAACCCCCACCACTCTCTCCCGCCTACGCTGACGCAGAGGTCAAGACGACGAAGCAAACACCAAGTCCATATTCACAACTCATCTTACTCACCCGTCTTCACTCAAGTTACTCATCGCTACTCATTCACTCACCACAGCTACCAGTGTGGGAAGCCGATGTCACCATGCACTGAGATGACATCACAACGCGAGTCTGCCATGCCAAGCAACGTGTGACTGACACCAGGCACTTCTCACCCACTACTCATTACTCATTATTCACTTAGCTCCTACTCATACGCATTTATTTTCACAGTTAAGTTGGAAATTCGACGTTCTATGCTGAGGTTTGCCTGGGACAGCTGTTAACCACCACAAGCACCAGGCCATGGAATTTCCTGAGTAATATCGTCCATCAACACACCACTAGAATTATCAAGAGATCTTCAATCAAACCTGTATTTTTCTTCCGAGATCGACTTTTGTATCGACACACCTCTACAATCTGTATGAAGTGGGTAAAATTATACTTACTCATTTCTTCTCAGTGCTAAAATTAGCTATATTCAACTTATTTACTCATCTATTTTGCTAGGACATAAATAAACAAGAGGCGTATTTCATAACACCATATCTTAATGACAGGAATATTTTCGCCACCACCCACATTAATACCAGATGACACACAAATTGCCACAACATCAGACTCACAATTAAGAGAGCCTCAAGGCAGCCCACCCCTTGTACAAACCTCACCACACACTAAATATCGAGAAACAAATACGGCAGTTTCAGATGATGAGTGGGAAACCCCCTCTGACATAGAGAGTGTGGAATTTGCCGCTGCCTTGCACACGTATGCCAATATACTTAACAGAGTTCACCGGTCCGGTCGTACATATTCCACCATTCCCTCACACAACGATAAACACGTCCAAGTTGAATTAATTGGGCAAACAGTAAAAATGGATCAAGAAACAAATACCGCTGATCTAACAACCACACCTCACGTGTTTGTGTATCACGAGGATAAAACTGCCCCAAAATTCTCTGGCACAGACAAAGATCGCATTGATGTCATTTCATTAGTCAGTCAGTGCGAACAAATGTTCATCAAGCGCCACATACTAGATGAACAAGAGAAAATTGCTATTTTTTCATCTTGCATAAGCCAGGAAAGATGTCCAGCAAGCAATTCATTGCGCTCAGATAAGCTCCATCGTGCTAGGACATATGATGAATTTAAAACTGAATTTCTGAAGAAATTTTCTGGAGGTATGAACTTCTTGCCAGGTATAATTCCAGAATTACATAAAATTGTAGATCTTGTAAGAGAGCACACTACAAACCATGTGCTCAGTGAAATAACTGCTGATGTCTCCACAATCAAGAGAACTTTATTAGCTACATTGGAGAATTCTAATTGGATAACAGATGATGGAAAGATGTCCCCAGACCTCGTCGTGGACATCATTGGTTATGAAGCTGCCTTGTGTAAATTACCTGATAGGACCCTTAAGATCGCCAAGACGATCGCGTACACCCCAGGCATGTGCTTACTAGACTTCATGAACGAGGTAGAGATGCAGTGCAGTAAAGCAGGTGTGGTCGACACACATGCACATTCTGGTAGAATCAGGGTACCTGAGACAGTATCAGCTGTGAAAACATCTACACCGACCCCAAACAGAGAACAAAATCGATCGCGACCAGAAATCAAGCAGGCCAAACAAGCAAATGTGACAAGGCCTCGTTCCCAGACGCCTTCCTACAGGCAGTTTCATAAGTTTTCGCGCAGCCCGAGCAGGTCTCGCGCCATAAACAACACTTCTTATGGGAAATCACCTCGTAGGTCACAGTCAAGGGATAGGTCCATTCTATGTCATTATTGTGCAAAACCAGGACACACAAGGTATGAATGCTTTACCAAGGCAAAAGAGGACAAACAAAAGACACAAGGATTTGGTCCTTACTGTAGGCATCATAGATACCAAGGGCACTGGACTAGTGATTGCAAAACAGTAGAAAAAATTGTGTCTATGTTCAAATCGGGGAAGACCAAGTCATGACAAAAAACGAACAAACGTAAAGAAGAACAAGGCTAAACTTCACATAGGAGGCATGTTGGGAAATGAGTGTATCTTGATACCAGCTGTATGTGAGGATCAAAACGTTTCCTTATTTTTAGATACAGGCTCTCCAGTGAACTTAATAACACATGAAGAACTAAATAGAATTCTTAAAAATAAAAAGAAAGTAACTTTTCTGGATGAAGCTAATTTAGATTTATACACAGTAGATGGACAAGAGATTACAGTGAAAGGTATGATAAGATTAAATCTCAGTTTCACAGAAACTACAAGACCATTCTCTGCATTTTTCTATATCGTTGAAAACTTAGCAATTAAAGCTCATATGTTACTGGGCTTAAGATCCATGAGAGCTGAGAACATAACTATACTCCCACAAATGAATGGAATAGACTTTGATAATGAATTCATAGAGGAAATAACTTCAGAGCCCTCACCGATTGGTAGAAGAGAGCCAAAAAGAATTGGTAATATTAAAGGCTTAAACAAACATACACAAACAGATGGGTGTATAGATCCACTCCCACCACCAACCCCATCCTCCAGAATTAGTGACCCAGATAACAGTACTGATTTATCAATTTTTCCAGCCTATCTCACTAATGATTTAGTTATACCACCTAATTCATACATGAAGGTTACCATAAAGAGCAAATTACGGAATAGTACTGTTCTTGTCTTAGAAGAATTATGTAAAGTAAAGGGATTGTCAGTAGAAAACGCATTATGTCATACGAACGACGATGGGTGTGTGTGTGTGTGTGTGTGTGTGTGTGTGTGTGTGTGTGTGTGTGTGTGTGTGTGAACTCCTCGTAGGCTATTTCATGGATCTGAGTGAAACTTTCGAGGTTTGTTCGTCTGGTTACTCTGAAGATCTTTTGACCGTAAATAATTTTCTAATCTTGATTCTAAGGGGATTAGTCTCTGCACCATATTACAACTCATAAACAATGAAAGGAGGGTAGATATGGTTATGATATCTTATTACTTGTTGTACAATGGACTCTCAACCATAATGCGATATTTGGAGACCGTAACCTTTCCTTCCGCCATGATTCTTGAAGGAGTTTGCACCCTTTCCAAAAATAAAAACAGACAGTAGTAGGGGAAAGTGAGCACATGGGTTTCAATCATGCTCCTCAGGTCAGTGTGTCTGGTTCTTTGATTATGTCTTCCACTATGTAAACTTTCAGCAGTTACTTTTAGAGGCGTCAATCCACCTCCAAAATTTATAAAGGATACGAAATAACCGATGGAGGGCATATGCCTATATGATATCTGGGCGTATGACTATGCGATATCTTCGTTTACACTACTAAAAAAAAAATAAAAAAAAAAGTATCTACATTGGAGATCGATGGTTTCACAATAAACATAGTTCTCTTCGACTACGAGAGTATGTTTCCATCCCTGTTTGTTTGTTAGTTTGTGTGTCAGCAGGATAACTCAAAAGCTAAAAGAGAGATTTGGACCAAATATGGCGAGTAAATGGCCCATGTCCCAGGGAACAGTCGATTATGGGACTGAACCCGATCAATTTGAGATTCTGGCTCCGGAAAGCACTTTTTTGCGAAACCCTAATCAATGACGGGAAAACCTAACTCATAATGAAGAAAGGTTTGGAAATTACATTGCCCTTGTCGGACAAATGCGCTCCACTGATTGCCCCTGTAGCTGCTGTTTGCGTTTTCTTCATAAGGGAAATAGTTCGACATGAGAGATTACTTCAAACATGTTATAAACTTCACGTTTTATGTTTGGTTAATAAACATAGCTTAACACAGAAATGAGGAATGACTAGAGATGATTTGCAAATCACTCTTCAGTTATTTCATAGCTTAAAAACGGCAAAGTGTAAACATACATTTTGATCGTGTGTACATGTTGTGGAATGGGCTACCATCCGCTAACTGCTACTACTACTACTACTACTGCTGCTGCTGCTGCTGCTGCTGCTGCTCCTGCTGCTGCTACTACTACTACTACTACTACTACTACTACTACCCCCACCACCACCACCACCACCACTACTACTACTACTAGTACTACTACTACTACTACTACTAGAATAATAATAATAATAATAATAATAATTATTATTATTATTATTATAATTATAATAATTTGCAGTTCTTTCAAATCGGCATACGTGTCACAAGGTTGGGTATGCAGTTCCATTTTTTCTCAGAATACACAGGAAGAAACTGCATATCTTCAAAAGTAGTGGTAGCAGTAGTATTGGTAGTATATAATAGCAGAAGTGGTAGTAGTAATATTTATCACCATTAATTAGTTTTACTTGGCCGCTAGTTAGTTAAATTAATCAATAATTGCACTATCTTTTATCTTTCTGTCACAGGGTAAGCATGCTGGTGCATCTGCCTTACTCTCCTCCAGGGTCAAAACTTCGGCAAGTGGCAACCTGGGACAAACAAGAAGGGATCACACTCCACTCTCACCTTCCTCTCTTCCCAGATAAATTTTCAAAGTAAGCATGCAGGATGAAGATGAAATATAGCATTAGAGGTGGTAAATACTTTATTGAGAGGGAAACAGTTGTTATAAGGTTTTTTGATACGAATGAAATAAAACGGAAGGGGGTAGGCAGATTGTTTGGGAGTTACAGAAAAGGAAGGACAAGAAAAATCATTTATAATCATTTTTAAATGGTTCTGATAGTTTGAAGGAAGGTGAAGAAGAGTGTTTTCTCGGAGTGAGTGGTATAAACACTGATTTGTCAATTAATCTGAACTGATGATAGAAGATTTCGTACGTGATTTCTTTTACGACTCAAATATTTTCAGTTTTATGAGAACAGACGCCAGGGAGAAGCGACGAAAGTTATGGACGTGATTAAAAAGAATATACCGGGTGATGCAGGATTTGAAATCGATAAATTGCTTGTGTTTGCAGTACAAACAAAGTTCGAGATCTCTTGCTTTCTAAGATAAGATACTGTAACCACTGTGACTTTCAGCATGAGAAATTTACATATAACTGAATCAAAATTCCAGAAAGAGTTCAAAATTAGTAATGTGATTTGATATTCCGCCAGTTTCTTTCACGACTTTGGTAATGTACTGTAAAGCGAATATTCATTGAGGATTTGCTTTCTTAGTGGTAGGTGGTGGCGACCATCATCCACTCACTTGATGTAGTTCTGCCTACTTCCTCCTTAGCCTTTATCATTCTTTTTCTGTCCCTGCCCTCCTCTCTTCCTATTTCCCCCATCTTTCCTGTCACTTCTTATTGCCTTTCTTTTCTTTACAGGTGGCCTTACATTTAATGACAAGCCAAATGGTTTCCTGTAAGCCAAGAAACCATTAACAACGTTGGATGGTAACCATATAACCAAACCATACGTGCTCCCTAAATGTCAACAAGTGGGTTCGTGGAGGGTTAGTGCCCCTCCCCGTATAATAAATAACTCAGAGTCAAATGGCCACCCTTTACGGGATTATGGCGTCTGGCAATAGATAGATAGATTTGCTTTCTCGATCAGTTCATAATATCTCAAAAAAGTTATTCAGGCAAGGATAAAATCTGAGTTGATATATTCACATCAAGCTGTGTGTGTGTGTGTGTGTGTGAGAGAGAGAGAGAGAGAGTTTGAGAGAGAGAGAGAGAGTTTGAGAGAGAGAGAGAGAGAGAGAGAGAGAGAGAATTACATTAACTCATTCTGTAATATAATTATCTTTCCAATACACAGGTTCATGGTAGCACCCAAACTAGTAGTAGCCATCGAGAGTCTCCCTAATAACAAGATATTTTGGGTGAACGATCCTATGGCTCCAGAGGGTAGACGGCTAGAGTTCGAGGGAGCTGTGAACAACGTTGTGGAATACTTAGCCCAAGGAATGAATTTTACGTAAGTGTGAAAAATGCCATCCTGACTGACTCTGCTTATTTTTGTATCACACGGAATTTTAACCAATAGATGACTTCCAATACGTTAACATGTCATCAGGTTGGGATTACATTTTCTAAACTCATCTTTGCAAAATCCAGCATATGTGGCAGTCGGTATACTTATCCATAGCCAAACGTCGTAATTCCACAGTTGCTGGCAAGGAACAAACCCCATCGACGTCGCCCTGTCCTTCATCAACAGATTGCAATACCTCCATTACACACCACTTTCAATAACTTACCTCTCCACTCCAACTCACATATACTCTCCTAACCACTCTTTCACTCTCCATTCGCTACAAATAGTCACACTACTCCAGTTGCTTCACTTAACTCATTCCAGTGCATCCGCCTAAACACCACACCTCTCCTGAACTTTGTAATTTGTTGGCCTGACTCTCTTTGCTGCCTACATGGTCATCTAAAACAAGTCATTTCCACTTCTCTTAGTCTTGATTTGGATTCCTTCTGCTAAATTCAAGCTTTGCTTCCATACAATAACGTAGTCATTACAATATATTTGTGTCACGAGTTCTATTCTTTCATGCCCACCTCATTATTCAATTAAACCACCTGTAATGTATCTCCATCACTCCTTCCCTGTTGTATCCTCTCTGACACTTCATTACGTAAATTCTTTTCCTTGCTCATCGTATTACCATGACCCCTCCATGGACGCCAGCCTCGAACGATGCTTTACCGGGGTGTGGCCGGTGGCCTCACTGCAGCGCGATCTGTACAAAAATGTGAACAATTTTGGGTTGGGAACGAAGGTCTGGGAGATATTGACACAGACCTGCTCTTCCCTCCAAACCTTTCAGGTGGCCAATACATCTCGTGAATCAGTCATGAGTGGATATCCATCTTTTACTCCCCTAAGTCTTCGGGACCAGGTCCCGACCATCCCCCTTTGCTGAACTTTCTCAATGTTTCAGTACCACAGAGAGATGACCAGCATGCTCTCCAATACAAGTTTCTCTAACTATCAACACCAGACTACGTGCACAGTACACACTACATCTCCTTTTCCAAAATAAAAAATAAACAAAATCATGGCAGCTCAACACGTGGCCTCCGAGTCCCCAGGGGAGGGGACCATAAATGCCCCCACCATCCGCTCCTCTCCCGGCGACGACTCGAGCTACTTGGAACAACTGTTTAACTCTCTTCGTCTTCATTTCTGCAACATTCGCGGCCTTTCCTCTAACTTTCACTCTGTTGAGCACCACCTCTCCTTCTCTAAACTTCACCTTCTTTTTCTAACAGAGACTCAGCTGTCTGAGGCAAATGACAGCTGACCCTTTTCTGTTCCTCCCACTTTCTCTATACTCATTTTAAAGCCAAAGGTGGCTGTTGTGTATATATACGCAACGACTTGTTTCGTGTTCCTGAACTCGATTCTTCTGAATTCTCTACACTCTGGCTTCAGCTTTCCTGTCATTCTCTGACTAAATATATCTGTGCTGTTTACTTATCTCCTAATTCTTCTGACTATCAAAAATTCTTTGACTGTCTTACTTCTACGATGGAACACATCCTATCCATTTCTCCTTTCTTTGAAATCTCCATTCTAGGAGATTTCAATGTTACCACAACCTTTGGCTCTCCTCTCCTTTCACTGATCCACCTGGTGAACAAGCCTACACCTTTTCTACCTTAATGACCTAGAGCAGCTTGCACAGCATCCTACCTGTATCCCTGACCGCCTTGGAGAGAGCTCCAACATACTTGACCTCTTCCTTACAACCAATGCATCTGCTTACACTGTTAATCTTTTCTCTCCGTTGGGCTCCTCCGATCACAACCTCATCACCTTAACTTGTCCTATCGCTCATGTACGGCCTGTGGACCCTCCAAAGAAACGTCGTCTGTGGCACTTTGGAGCTGCGGATTGGGAGGCCCTCAGGCAGTACTCGTTTGATTTTCCCTGGAATGATTATTGCTTCCATGGTCGGGTGCCATCTAAGTGTGCCTTGTGCATTACGGAGGTTATTCTCTTGGACATGGAAGCATACAATCCTTTCTCATATCCTTTGACTAATGGAAGCAAGTCTTGGTTTAATCACACTTGTTCTAATGCTGTCTGCAACAAGGAGAGGGCCAATAAAGGGTAACGGAGCCAACCCACCCCTGAATCGCATCTTTTATACGTTTCTGCCCGGGATCGTGGTAAGTCTGTTCATTGCTCTGCTAAAACTAATTTCATCCGTACTAAATGCTCTCAACTATCCAACTCGAATTCTTCCCGCTCCTTCTGGCACCTTGCCAAAAACCTTTCTAACAACTTTACCTCATTATCCTTCCCTCCCTTTTTCTACTCTGATGGCTCTGTAGCTATTTCTTCTACTGATAAAGCAGATCTCTTCACTCAGACTTCCCTCTCCAATTCCACCTTAGACGATTCCGGTGCTGTTCCTCCATCACTTCCCCCATCTGACTTCCTCATGGCTGACATTAAAATTTCTTCAGCTGATGAATTTTCTGCCATCACAGGCCTCAATACTAATAAGGCATATGGTCCTGATGGAGTCCCTCCTGTTGTTCTCAAGAACTGTACTTCTCTGCTTACACCCTGCCTAGGCAAACTCTTTCACTTTTGTCTGTCACCTTGTACCTTTCCTTCTTGCTGGAAATTTGCTCTCATTCAGCCAATCCCAAAGCAGGGTGACAATTCCCAACCCTCTAACTATCGTCCAATTGCTTTAACATCTTGTATCTCAAAAGTTATCGAATTAATTCTTAATAGAAAAATTTTAAACCATCCTTCCTACCACAACCTTCTTTCTGATCGTCAGTACGGTTTCCGTCAGGGACACTCCACTGGCGATCTTCTCACCTACCTTTCAGACTCCTGGTCATCCTTCTTTCGGGACTTTGGTGAAAGCTTTGCCATTGCACTTGACATCTCTAATGCTTTCGATCGAGTCTGGCATAAATCATTAATTTCCAAACTGTCCTTTTACGGTTTCTATCCTTCTATCTGTGCCTTCATCTCTAGCTTCCTTTCTGGTCATTCTATAGCCGTTGTTGTAGACGGCCTTCATTCTTCTCCTAGATCTATCAACAGTGGTGTTCCTCAGGTCTCTGTCCTATCACCAACTCTCTTCCTTTTATTCATCAGTGACCATCTAAACTGTACATCTAACCCTATCCACTCGTACGCTGATGACTCCACCCTTCATCTTTCCAATTGGTTCCCACAATGTCTATCTCAGAAGTTACTTCAACAAACAAGGGATTAGGCTATGGCACACCTAATGTCTAACTTGGCTCGTATCTCAGACCGGGGTAAAATTAATCTGGTTATTTTTAATGCGTCAAAGACTCAGTTTCTACACTATTCAACCCGACAAAATCTTCCAAAGGTATACCCACTAATGTTTAATAATATTCAGCTTAATCCTGCATCATCCTTGAACATGCTTGGGGTTTCATTTACTCGAGACTTATCTTGGAAAGATTATATTACATCTCTTGTAAAATCTGCTTCCAAGAGATTGGGTGTGTTAAGCCGACTCCGTTCCTTCTTTACCCCTGCACAATTGTTGACTCTATACAGGGGTTTTATCCGCCCCTGTGTGGAGTACAACTCTCATGTGTGGGGAGGCTCTCCACATACAGCTCTTCTCAATAGGGTGGGGGCAAAGGCTTTTCGTCTCATTAACTCTCCTCCTCTTACTGACTCCCTTTAACCTCTGTCTCTTCACCGCACTGTTGCATCTTTATCTCTTTTCTATCGCTACTTCAATGGTCACTGCTCCTCTGAACTGTCTACATGCATTCCTCCACCTCTGCGACGGGCAGCAAACCCTCATTCCTTTTCTGTCCAGCTCCCTAATGCAAAAGTTAACCGTTACTCCCAGTTCTTCATTTATGCAACAGGTCAGCTCTGGAACTGTCTCCCTCTGTCTGTGTTTCCTACTGCCTATGATCTCCAGTCTTTCACACGCAGTGTGTCCAGGCATCTCGAAATGATCGGATCTTGAATTTGGCTCTCCCTTGTATTTTGTTTTTCTCTTGGAAGGAACAATAATTGCGGGCTCGCGGCCTTTGGTTCCTTCTTCTTCGCATAAAAAAAAAATATTAGTGTAAAAATGAATACGAATGCAAGCAAGTCAAGAAAAGGAAGAGTGTGTGTTTCCCAGACAGAAACTGCTTATCACTGTTCGCTTTTCACCTGGGAAGGGAGGGGAGAGACACAGGCGTCTCTCGCGCTCGCTCTCTCTGCCCACTGTACAACCCACAACCCTACAAGTATAACAGGTAAGTTGTTTTTCTCCTTTACTAATTTTACTTGTGTAATTATTGATTTTATTGTACTGTTTTCCTCTTATATATGGTATCTATCTATCTATCTATCTGTCTATCTATCTATCTATCTATATATATATATATATATATATATATATATATTTGCTGGAAGTATTTTCATATTTCTTTTTTATTGTACGCTTATAACTATAACTTACCTCATCATCATTAAACCTTCCTCCACCAGCCAGCCGTGGTTATCTCTGGCCATATCGTTCTTTGACAACTGCATGACCGGGGGGGTTGTCGCTACACACCTGCTCCCATTATCTTTCTCCTCTCTTTCCTTCTCATCTCTTTCCACACAAATTATACAACCCATAATAAAAAAACAACTCCATACAGGCATATAGATGATAAAAAAAGAGGGAAAACATTCGTAATTATACTTTTATTTATCAGTATTGTTGTTATGAGTCCATATTATATTTACAAATCATAATAGATAGATAGATAAATAGACAGATAGACAGCTCCATGTGAGCCTGGGAAAGGGAAATGACCTTGCAAGTTATCTGAGGAAGAGCTGACAACAGATTAGGAAGTAGCAATGTCAGGAGATGATACAGGTAGTTTGTCAGCGAAATAGCAGGGGAACAAAGCCTAGTGACATACACACATACTCACACACAGGTTTCTGGAACTTTCCAACCACAGTGTAACACACGTGACACGACCCCTGTTTCATCAGAATTTAGGAAAGAGAGCTCAGAAGGAGAGAGGCCATAGAATCGGCAGGTAGTAGGGAGAAAGGCTTAGCAACTTGGGAGAGAGAGAGAGAGAGAGCGAGACAGGGAGGTAGCTAGCGGGACTCTACTTATACTTCACTCGTGTGTGAGAGACTTTGTTATTATTTCCAAGACAAATAAAAATAGTCCCATACTATTCTTTACCTCTCCTCTCATTGCAAGACAAAAGGGAACCAAGATTATCTACTTAAAAGCTACCCACGTATAACAACCGCTCGTCCACAAGTCTAATATATATATAACTGAAGTACAAAACTTCTCTACAAGTAACTACAAAGTCTTTTGTGACATTTGGTAGCAGCGAAAGAACGCACCTCGTCTTCGAATCAACAGTGAATTTCTACAAAAGCAGGCGACACTGTACAAGATTAGCTTCAGTTCTACAGTGAATTCCTACAAAATCAAGCCTACAATGCAAATAGCCTATAAGTCTACAAAACAACTCTATAATCTTCATGTAACTTCAAGCAGCTGCAAGAAGAATAAAAAACAAAGCAAGTAAAGAAGAGGAAATATTAAAGCAACAAGCTAACATACCCCAACCACTCTCTCCCGCCTACCTCCATTGCTGACGCAGAGGTCAAGACACGCAGCAAAACACCAGAGCCACATTTATAACGCGACTTACTCATCTTTCTTCACCCAGCTTAAGCATCGCTACTCAGTATTCACCACAGCTACCAGTGTGGGAAGCCGACGTCACCATGTGCTGAGATGACATCACAACGCGAGTTTGCCACGCCAAACAACGTGTGACTGACACCAGGCACTTCTCACCCACTACTCATTACTCATTATTCACATAGCTCCTACTCATACTCATTTATTTCCACAGTATTGAGTTGGAAATTCGACGTTCTATGCTGAGGTTTGCCTGGGACAGCTGTTAACCACCACAAGCACCAGGCCATGGAATTTCCTGAGTAATATCGTCCATCAACACAGCACTAGAATTATCAAGAGATCTTCAATCAACCCTGCATTTTTCTTCCGAGATCGACTTTTGTATCGACACACCTCTACGATCTGTATCAAGTGGGTAAAATTATTTTTACTCGTTTCTTCTCAATGCTAAAATTAGCTAAATTCAACTTTTTTTTACTTATTTCCATATATACACTTATACACTCACTATCTATCATATATTTCAACTTATTTACTCATATATTTTGTTAGGACATAAATAAACAAAAGGCATATTTCATAACACCATATCTTAATGACTGGAATATTTTCGCCACCACCCACGTTAATACCAGATGACACACAATTAGCCACAACAACAGACTTACAATTAAGAGAGCACCAAGGCAACACACCAGATGACACACAATTAGCCACAACAACAGACTCACAATTAAGAGAGCACCAAGGCAACACACCAGATGACACACAATTAGCCACAACAACAGACTCACAATTAAGAGAGCACCAAGGCAACCAACCCCTTGTACAAACCTCACCACAAACTAAAGACCAAGAAACAAATACGGCAGTTTCAGATGATGAGTGGGAAACCCCCTCTGACATAGCAAGTGAGGACTTTGTCGCTGACTTGCACACGTATGCCAATATACTTAACTGGGTTCACCGGTCCGGTCGAACATATTCCACCATTCCCTCACACAACGATAAACAAGTCCAAGTTAAATTAACAGAGCAGTGAAAATGAATCAAGAAACAAATACCGAGGATCTAACAACCACACCTCATGTGTTTGTGTACCATGAGGATAAAACTGCCCCAAAATTCTCTGGCACAGACAAAGATCGCATTGATGTCATTTCATTAGTCAGTCAGTGCGAACAAATGTTCATCAACCGCCACATACTAGATGAACAAGAGAAAATTGCTATTTTTTCATCTTGCATAAGCTAGGAAAGATGTCCAGCAAGCAATTTATTGCGCTCGGACAAGCCCCATAAAGCTAGGACATATGATGAATTTAAAACTGACTTTTTGAAGAAATTTTCTGGAGGTATGAACTTCTTGCCAGGTATAATTCCAGAAGTACATAAAATTGTAGATCTTGTAAGGGAGCACACTACAAACCATGTGCTCAGTGAAATAACTGCGGATGTCTCCACAATCTAAAGAACATTGTTAGTTGCTTTGGAAAACTCAAATTGGATAACAGATGATGGAAAGATGTCCCCAGACCTCGTCGTGGACATCATTGGTTATGTAGCTGCCTTGTGTAAATTACCTGATAGGACCCTTAAGATCGCCAAGACGATCGCGTACACCCCAGGCATGTGCTTACTAGACTTAATGAACGAAGTAGAGATGCAGTACAGTAAAGCAGGTATGGTCGACACACATGCACATTCTAGTAGAATGAGGGTACCTGAGACAGTATCAGCTGTGAAAACATCTACACCGACCCCAAACAGAGAACAAAATCGATCGCGACCCGAAAGCAGCCAGAGCAAACAACCAAATCTGACGAGGCCTCGATCACAGATGCCAGGCTACAGGCAGTTTCATAAGTTTTCACGCAGCCCGAGCAGGTCTCGCACCATAAACAACACTACTCATGGGAAGTCACCTCGTAGGTCACAGTCAAGGGATAGGTCCATTCTATGTCATTATTGTGCAAAACCAGGACACACAAGGTATGAATGCTTTATCAAAGCAAAAGAGGACAAACAAAAGACACAAGGATTTGGTCCTTACTGTAGGCATCATAGATACCAAGGGCACTGGACCAGTGACTGCAAAACAGTAGAAAAAATTGTGTCTATGTTCAAATCGGGGGAAGACCAAGTTATGACAAAAAACGAACAAACGTAAAGAAAAAAAAGTCTAAAATTCACATAGGAGGCATGTTGGGAAATGAGTGTATCTTGATACCAGCTGTATGTGAAGATCAAAACGTTTCCTTATATTTAGATACAGGCTCTCCAGTGAACTTAATAACACATGAAGAAATAAATAGAATTCTTAAAAATAAGAAGAAAGTAACTTTTCTGGATGAAGCTGATTTAGATTTATACACGGTAGATGGAAAACAAATTACAGTGAAAGGTATGATAAGATTAAATATCAGTTTCACAGAGACTACAAGACCATTCTCTGCATTTTTCTATATCGTTGAAAACTTAGCAATTAAAGCTCATATGTTACTGGGCTTAAGATCCATGAGAGCAGAGAACATAACTATACTCCCACAAATGAATGGAATAGACTTTGGCAATGAATTCATAGAGGAAATACCATCAGAGCCCTCACCGATTGGTAAAAGAGAGCCAAAAAGAATTGGTAATATTAAAGGCTTAAACAAACATACACAAACAGATGAGTGTATAGATACACTCCCACCACCAGCCCCATCCTCCAGAATTAGTGACCCAGATAACAGTACTGATTTATCAATTTTTCCAGCCCATCTCACTAATGATTTAGTTATACCACCTAATTCCTACATGAAAGTTACCATAAAGAGCAAATTACGGAATAGTACTGTTCTTGTCTTTGAAGAATTATGTAAAGGGATTGTCAGTAGAAAACTCATTATGTCATACGAACGACGAAGGGCAAACTCAGATATTCATAATTAATCACATGAATGGGGAAGTTCAGTTGAAAAAGGGGACTTGCATAGTTAATATTGAAAAGTGTCCTGCCCCTGTGAAGGAAACAGTTATAGCTGGAGTGACAAGTGAGATAAAATCTACGGATAGAGAAAGAATAAAAGAGAATTTAATTCACTCAGGTGAATTTAATGAAAAAAATGATTTTTTAACCCTGCTGGAAACACACAGGGACACCGTAGCATTGCCCGGAGAACAATTAGGGTGTACTAACTTGAATAATCACAAGATTAATGTGCACCCAGAAACACCACCAATTTTCGTACCAGCTTACCGCATACCACACTCCCAAGGTACACTTGCAAATCAGTATGTCGATGAAATGTTAAAACTTGGAATTATTGAGCCTTCAGTCTCCCCTTGAAATGCCCCATTATTCTTCGTGCCCAAACGAAATGGAGAAATGCGTGCGGTAGTAGATTACCGTAAACTAAATAATCATACAATCCCAGTCAGATTTCCCAGGCCATTGCTAAGCGACGTTCTACAGAATATTGGTCCTGAGAATAATATATTCTCAACCATCGATCTCCTAAACGGCTATTAACAGATTCCGGTATCTAAGGAGTCACGTAAATACACTGCCTTTTCCACAAACAGAGGCCATTATCAATATACAAGAATGCCAATGGGACTGAGGACAGCCCCAGACACTTTCCAGCGTCTTATGAATTACGTATTATCCGGAATTTTAGGACAAGGAATATTTGTTTATCTTGACAATATTATAATCGCACCGAAGAATATTAAGGATCATCTCAGGAAATTATACTTACTCTTACAAAAGCTTAGTGATGCTGGTTTAAAAATTAAACTTTCTAAATGCAAATTTTGCTTTAAGGAAATAAATTTCCTAGCCACAAATTAAGTTCTAATGGTATTCACACCACTGATGACAATATACAGGCAGTGAGAGATTTTCCTGAACCCACTACGACTGACGAAGTTAGACAATTTTTAGGTCTGGCTGGGTACTATAGGTCATTCGTACCACAGTTCTCTCATATAGCCTTTCCTCTATTCCAACTACTCAAAAAAGATGCTGTATTCCAATGGGAAGAAGAACAAAAAAGGGCATTTAACAATCTACAAATTAAACTAGCAAATGCACCTTGTTTAGCATATCCAGATTACACAAAATCATTTCTTATTTGTACAGACGCATCAGTTAAAGGATTAGGGGCTGTACTGATGCAGGAAGATAAAAGAGGAAAAAATCAACCAATTGCATTTGCCAGCAGACAAACAAGAGGTGCAGAGAAAAATTATTGCACTACAGACTTAGAGGCACTTGCAGTGGTTTTTGCATTACAAAAGTTTCGAGATTTGGTATATGGTTACGAAATCCACTTATTCACCGACCATAAACCACTGGTGGGTATGTTTAATGAAAAACTCCTTTCTGGGAGGAGAGCAAGATGGAAATGTACAGTTGAAAACTACAATGTACAAATTCATTATATACAAGGTAAAATGAACATAGTAGCTGACGCATTATCTAGGAACCCGAACACAATTCAGGTCGCGGCATTAGATCTCAAAGGAAATATCCCAAACCACGATGATATCGCAAAGGCACAAAGACTTGACCCAATATGGTTTAAAGTTATATACAAGTTAGAAAGTGGAGATGACATAGAATTACCCAAATTGCATGTCCCACTCGAACAATTCACAATGGTCAATAATACATTATACAAGATTAACTCTAAACAACCAAAACACCAAAGAAACACTAACCAGTTGGTAGTACCTAATGACATGATACCCCAAGTATTACGAACGATACACGATAGCCCACATGCAGGACATCCTGGAAAGGATAAGACATTCAACCAAGCCCAGCTGTTATATTACTGGCCTTCATTACGAAAAGATATAAACAATCATATAGACAGATGCGAATCATGTGCGAAACACAAAGGATACCCAATCACACCTGCACCGATGGGTAATTACCCTGTACCACATCAACCATGGGACGTTGTCGCTGTTGATTTACTCAAGATGCCATTATCATACAATAATAACCTATACTTATTCGTAGCAACGGATCATTTTTCCCGTTATGCCATTTTAGCTCCAATTAAAGATAAGACAGCAGAGACAGTAGCAAAGGCAATAGCAGATAATGTAATATGTCGCTTTACTACCCCAAAGGTACTAATAAGTGATAATGGAGGAGAATTTAATTCTGAGATCTTACAAGAAATATGTAAACAATACAACATCAAAAAGGTTAATGTTTTAGCCTATCACCCAGCATCGAATGGGTTGGTAGAGAGACAAAATAAAAAAGTATTAGATGTGCTACGACACATTCTCAGTGAAAATTATGCAAGCTGGGATGATTGGATTCCCAGAGTAGAAGCCTCAATTAATGGATCTATAAATAAATCCATAGGTGACACACCACATTTCATTATATATGGAACAGATAAAAAACTACCATATGAGCTCCTAGAAGGTGACAGTATGCCCATATGCAATTACGATGATTACTCTAAACTCCGTTTACGTGAATTCCAGGACATACACAAAAGAGTCAAAAAACAATTAACGATGTCCAAGGAAGAAATGACGGAGGCATTTAACAAGAAGGCAAGAGATTCACCTATCAGCTTAGGAAACATTGTTTACGGTATCATTCATACGAGACTAAATTATCCCCAAAATTTGAGGGCCCATACAGAGTAATTAACATAAAAGCAAACAAAGTTTTAATTAAGTCACTGTCAAGTGGCGAGGAGAAACAAGTTCATATTGACCATTTAAAACGAGTTTCAAGGGAATTATCCAAAAATTATTCAGCCTCGGATACAACCGAACAGGCGAACGTACCTCAAGAAACCAAGCAAGAAAACAACAATGATTACAAAAAGAAATTAAGGTCATATACCAAACAATCAAACATAGGTGTAACTGTTCCAATCAAATCTACAGTACATCATTTACGAGAATTAAATATCGATTTAAACTCCTTCTTTAAATGAAATAACAATCAACCGTAACGCACATCATCACTATCATCGACCACAGCATGACCATATTAGGAAATTATTATTATTATTTTTTTTTTTTTTGGTAGGTTACGATGAAGGAACTTATGCTATGGATTCTCCTCTACATAGCAAGAGGATATGCGCATTTAGACCCCCAACACATAGTACGACAAGGATGCCTCATAGCTCCAACGGCCACGACTACAATCGTTAAGGACGTCATGAGTACTGAAATATGACTAGATTACTTGTATGAATTACCTACTTATCTAGACAGTCTTGCGAAGCCGATGCGAACTCTGGACTTCATTATAGGAAATTATGTTTCACAAGCACATAACACAAACGAAGTGAATGAAATGGTAAAGTTAGCGAAATGGAAACTAGAACAGGCAAAGTCAACTATGCTCATCATGATCCAAGATCTCCCATCTTATGGAACGGAGGTACTGAGCGACAGGAACAACATCACACGTACTCGCCAAAAGCGCGGTTTGTTCGACCTGGGTGGCGCAGTTCTTGGGAACATCTTTGGATTGGCTACAGAGGATGACCTTAAAGAAATAAACAACAAATTTAATAAAATAGCTCAGATACTAACATACCAAGATAAATTCATCACAGGACAGAACTCAGCAATGAAGACAATTGTGAAAAATCTGAAAAAGGCAGAAAACATAGCTCTCGAGAGTGTAGATAAAATAAATGAAATGGAAGGAAACATTACACTTTTCCAACACTTCTCCATCATCACAGAACATATTGACACGATTCTACTACAATTAGACAACACTAGAGATCGTTTCAGGGCACTTATGCAAGGAATTTCGAATGCTGGTGATGGCAAGATCACAATTGACTTACTCCCAGTTCATGAGCTACGTCAGATAATTATTCAAGGCATACATAAACATAAATTGAAGCCGTTGTTCCGCAGTAGGGAATTCATGCAATATTATCCATATTTAGAAGCAACACTAACCCCAACATCATTAGTAGTTCATGTACCATTCATAACTGAAGACCTGTTCACAGTATACCAAATACATCCCTTCCCCTATAAAAATAACAACACTTTGGTCATCAACATCAACACAGACACCGAACTCCTCATGGTCTCCAAGAGACGGGACACTGTCACTTTCGCAAGTGAATCAACGATTGAACGAAAGTGCCGCACATCCTTACATGCTGTTAATCTTTGTCCTGCGTACATTTTCACGTTTCAGCCTACTGATACAGTCCCTTGTGAAATGGCTATCATCAGAAATGACAATATTCATAATCACTGCAACTTCACTTTTGCTCCAGATAAGCTTGTACACCATCAACGCATCGGACACTCACAGTTTTTTTATTTCACTCATAACACATCAGTTTACATAGTCTGTCCAGATATACCACCATCTCATACTTCAGCCTCAGGATTATACATAGCATCAGACTACTGTGCGGTCTTTACACCAGCCATGTCTACTTTATCCACCATCAATCACTACGCCATTCTCAATCATACACACAAACATTTCCACCCACTGCCTGATATGGACTTAAACATGAGCACAAGTATTAAGTTGCCTTCACCTTTTAAACTATGCGACTGATCAATGAAACAATGAAGCCCTGGGAAGATTTGAGTTTGAGTATGTTCAGCCCATATTATGTGTATAGCCCAGCACCTACTGTCTTTATAATCTTCTGCATTGTATTTGCAGTACTGCTGTTCGCAATGCACAGAATGCATGCAAGAATTGCTAATTTGGAGTCAGTATTTAGTGGGGGGAGAGTTTACATCCATGTTAACCCCCCTGAATGAAGTGTACATATTTTGTATATAGTATTAATTATATTTAAAAAAAAATACAAAGAAGAATGACCCATGTATGGCATACCAGTACCATTGTCTTTAAATGAAATATTAATAACTCTTACCATAATCTTAATTTTAAACTATTTTTTTTTTCTTGGATGTATGCATTTCACTACAATAACCCAAGTACATACTGTATTACAGTTAAATAGTTTACTTTTAATGCATTTATTCAAATATGTATACAACTTGTTTAAAATGTAATATTACTGGATAATTACTATTTACTATGAATGTTATATGTATACAATATTATAATCAATATTATGTACTAATAGATTAGCATATGTCAATGATAACTGCTGTCGGAGGACCTTCAGCGGCGCAGCCGAGCAATGTTATGAGTCCATATTATATTTACAAATCATAATAGATAGATAGATAAATAGACAGATAGACAGCTCTATGCGAGCCTGGGAAAGGGAAATGATCTTGCAAGTTATCTGAGGAAAAACTGACGACAGATAAGGAAGTAGCAATGTCAGGAGATGATGCAGGTAGTTTGTCAGCGAAATAGCAGGGGAACAAAGCCTAGTGATATACACACATACCCACACACAGGTTTCTGGAACTTTCCAACCACAGTGTAACACACGTGACACGACCCCTGTTTCATCAGAATTTAGGAAAGAGAGCTCAGAAGGAGAGAGGCCATAGAATCGGCAGGTAGCAGGGAGAAAGGCTTAGCAACTTGGGAGAAAGAGAGAGAGAGCGAGACAGGGAGGTAGCTAGCGGGACTCTACTTATACTTCACTCGTGTGTGAGAGACTTTGTTAATATTTCCAAGACAAATAAAAATAGTCCCATACTATTCTTTACCTCTCCTGTCATTGCAAGACAAAAGGGAACCAAGATTATCTTCTTACATACTATTCACGTATAACAACCGCTCGTCCACAAGTCTAATATATATATATAACTGAAGTACAAAACTTCTCTACAAGTAACTACAAAGTCTTTTGTGACATTGTATTTATTCAGTTTACATATTTCTTGTTCTGCTCAGGCATTTCAGCAACATATGAAGTGTTTTCATGGTGAATAAATGGATGTAAAACCTTCCCTTCCCTTCAGAAGAATTCTCTCATGTGAGGTGATAATTGTGTGTCATAACGAATATTAGACGCTGCGGTTCAGCCTATACACACACAGGAACACCCTTATCTGGTTAGAGTCTAAAAATAGCATATCTAACCTCTCATTTGACGCAAAGTACACCACATAGACTACAAAAATAGCGCGATACTTACATAAACACTCATGAAACATGTGCAAATTCATAACTTTTTTTTTTTT
>NC_136993.1:51865997-52120997 GCF_032717465.1 Coenobita brevimanus | reverse complement strand
GGAGGAACTGTCGCATAAATTAAAATATATAGTCAAAGGTAATGTCCAAATTACGAGTGTCATCAAATCACAAACATAAACATCTAAAAGAATATTCTTATCCACATTTAAATCTCTAAGCAGAATGAAATTCAGGTGGGAAAACAATGTTGTAAGCGTAAAAATGTGAGCGCCGTGAGCAACCGGTGGAGCAATAAAAAGCAACAGAGGAGTATCCACTGAATTTAGTGAAAAAGAGAAAGTATTAGAGAACAGCTATTCCCTTTTACCTTAATCTGGCCCAGATTTTCGTCCTTTCGCAGTTTATTTCACGTAGTCCAGTGGAGGCAGAAGACAGTACTATGACTCCACAGTATTTCCATGGCACTTCTTTCTGACTAGCCTCATAACTTAAAATTCTATCTATCTATCAATCAATCAATCTATCTATCTATCTATCTATCTATGTATAACTCGGTGATCAAGTTGGGGATATGGCAATATTAAACCAAGTAAAAAGGGTTGTAATTTTTACTGACGATGAAACTTCATCATGTAATACAATCTATAGGGCAGTCTCATGAAAGAAGATGGAAAGGAGGTCAAAAGCAGGTGACAATGAAGAGAACTAAATACGAGTAAGTTGGTGGGAAAACATGGGGGTTTGGAGCTGAATCGGTAGAGAGGCGGCCAGCAGTCCTAATAGACCCAGGATCGAATCCCGGCTGGCTCAGGGAACGGTTTAAGGATTTGAATATCCTAAAAGCAGACTTTCCCCATCTACCAGATGACCTGCCGACATGTTGTAAAAGTACCCCCGCTAATATCAATACACCAGTCCTGTATTAGACAGCCCTAGCATGTATTCAATATGGATGGTTGGAGTTAGCGCCGAAGTGGTGACATGTGGACGTGTAAGAGGACTACTGGCCCTTGGGATAGGTCACTGCCCCCGAGAAATAGACCCCTGAAGCCTTTGCCCAAAGTCGGACACGTAAAAAAAAAAAAAATAACATGACTCTGAAGGACGGAGAGATACAGTAGATAAAACCCCTATCATTGCGTGATCGTGACTGACGTAATCAGTGTTGCCAGGTGACAGCCCTAAAATATCTGAAGTTTCGGTCAGAAAATTTCTGTAGATTTAGGGAAATTTCTCTTTACCAAAAGTGACCATCATGACAAGAAAATACACAAATAATGGTGATTATGAATGGCATGACTTTATAAACGCAAGATAATTTTAATATGCAAAATGAAATATGACACTTGGCCTGTGAATATCTTAATCATTACAAAATTTATGGAGCCAAAAAAAATCCATCTAAACAAATATTTCGTGACATACCCGTTATAATTTCAACGTCTATATCTCAATCAATACACAATCCACGGAAAAAAAAAAATCTGTAAACATAAATTACGTATTTTGTGACTAATAACCGTGATAATTTTAACGTATACCTCAGAATATAAACACAGCTTGGTGTGAGTGAGTCTCAATCATTAAAACAGTTAGGGAAATAAAAATTCCATCAGTAAATACATATTTGATATTTGGTGATTAATACCTTTGTAAGTATTGTATAATAAAAATTGAAAATAAAGTTCTCTTTACTTTTCCATGTTTCAAAAAGACGACACTCGACTCTATTATTTTTTTCAGTTCTTCTACACATTATTCACATCAGTCACTACCTCGAGTCAAAGACTGTGTACTGATATTTAGTCTCAGATCGATTAAAACCACGATTCATGTGTATTTTGACTGTTTTCAAAAATCTGTCAGATTTCTGTAAACTTTTCTGTAGATTTCCAAAATTTCTGTAAATTTTGCTTTAAAAATCTGTTTTTCTGGATAAACATCAAAATATCAGTAGAAATACAGATATTTCTGTAGACCTGGCACACTGGACGTAATTCCTTGTGCGGTGAGCCGCTTGCGACGCTTGGGAGGGACTGGAAACGTGCCAGATATCGGTTAATTTTAAACTATTGTTATTAATCAAACATACTGAAGACGAACCTTAGTTATAATTTCACAAGGTCAACTTTCTTTTAATTCTTCAACACTATAAATTAAGTTTAGAGGGCAGGCAAGTAATGGAAAACAAACGAAAACAAAAATAGTATTGTTGTCTCAGATTTACTCTCCAGTGAAAGATTCCCAGACCCAGGGAGTTTTGTCCAGAACTTAACCCACGGGCTGCGACTCCGGGTCTGCAAAACATTCCCTATGGTGCGGCACAATGGCAGTTATGGTCACTCTTACTGATTTCCGTGAAATGTTTATCAGTGACTAGGAAAGTGCTACCCAAGGATTTTATTTTATTTTATTTCATATTTTTTTATTGGCCCTGTTTTGGGGAAAATTTTTTCAGAAATTGCATTTATGTCAGGAACATGAAAAGATGTTTAGAGAGAGAGAGAGAGAGAGAGAGAGAGAGAGAGTATTGCATATTGGAGAAGAAGAGACAGGCAACAGACAGACTATCGCCAGGCACCACAGTCACCATGTGGGTTGACAGCTTGCTCTGCAAGCTGCAGTATCAGCTTAGGGGGCTACTTTTACACCCACTATTAACCACCCAACTTCTGTTCCATTACCTCCTATTGACTTACATTAGATTTTATGTTATTCTAAGAAAAAAAAAAAAAAAACTGACCCACAACTACGCTTCCTGGGACGATCATATTCCGAGGAAATGCATTACGAAGTGTGTGCTTTTGAGTCATTGTTGCTGGTACAACTTAGCAACTGGGTTCATGATAGGGGGTGGGCAGGATAGCTACTAGTTACCCTGATACCCTATAAATTTTGTGTAATGCTGATGCCTCTGAATCCTTTATGGTGTATTGTTGCAAATCACGCTCATAAGAGGTATGCCGCAGCTTTCCAGGACACCCCCATAAGAGGAAAGTTGCTGTCCACACATTAAAGAGAGTGAGTCGTGACTTCATTGGGCATTGTATGCACTTGTAATGTCTGATTCTCCAATATATAAATATATATATATATATATATATATATATATATATATATTTATATTAAGGTGGTCCAACTTACTAGGTCAAAAAATTTAAGTGATCACGGACATTCTCCACAAGCATGTGTTTTGTCCACATGGACTGACAAAGCTGTGGGCGAAATTTCAGCATGATTTAATAATATTTAGAGGTCTCATAAATATGCATAATGTGATAATCATGGGCTAACAGAGCCCTGTGTATACATGTTACTTGCATTTTACTTCCCAGTAGAGCATTTTAGGTGATGTAGCAGTCTCTTGTGTTTTTCTTAATGACTTCATCACGAATACGATCATCATCTGAAAAATAGTTTTTTGATCGAAAGTAAAACCATAAATTTGACCATATTTAGTGATTTTTCATACTCTGATATGATTTCCGACCGGAAGCAATACCAAACTTGTATCTCTTTTTCAGGTCATATGGTTGAAACTAGAACAAATCCTGGCGTGCGGCTTTTAGGGAAGCCAACTGAAAACCTGCCAAGATAAATTACTTACATGGTTGGACGCACTGCTAGTGCAATACCACCATATTCATCAAGCACAAACAATACCAATGAATTTGAATCTGACTTGCCAGGCAGTTATGGAGATCTGGGACCTGGCTTGAATCCCAGCTCAGTGGACCGATGCTTGTGTCCAGACACTTTCAGAGTTTTTCGGTCGCTACCTCGCACTAAAGAAGCATAGGACCAGGAAAAGTGATAACAAAAAATGAACCAAGATATCTTCAAAGCAGACGCTGTGGAACTATTCGACACTGTAGCTAATGATGCCATGAGCTCCATTGCCAACAAGGAAAATAGGAAATTCTTATGCATGCAACAGGAAAATGTCCATTCTTGTAGCATGGCTGGCACTGATAAGGAAACCACTGTAAGAGAGAAACGGAGAAGATCCAGATTGGAGAAAAACATGACAGGAAAATACAGCTATCAATTGAAACACAGCCAGCTGGAAGGAACAAACATCTCAGTAGTTTTTGCTGAGTCCTCATCATCCTCTTCGGAAGACGAAGATGAATTTAAACCTGTTGGTAGCACTCATTCTCTAACTGATGCTCCTCACTCAAAACGTTTTATAATGGATAACACCATTAACATTTCCAAACTGTCAGAAGTTATAGGAACATTGAATCAAACAAATGCTTCAGGCAGGAATGCAGCTTTCATAACAGGTGCTGTAGTACAGGCATTAGGACATGATCTGTCCAGGGTGACATGTTTTCGAAGCTCTATTCGTCAATACAAAGAAAGTATGTAGAAACAAGTGACTCAGGAAAATATAGAATCATTCTCAGCAAAAGAACCTGTTCTCATTCCCTGGGATGAAAAACTTCTTTCAGCTATTGAAGCACATAAGAAATATGTAGAGCGTTTTGCAATCCTGATTACATTCAATGGCCAAGAGCAGTTGTTTGGCGTCCCAATGATCGAAAGAGAAACCGGTGAAGCTCAGGCTTAAGCATATCTTTAAGTTATGATGCAATGACACGTAGACACACATGAAAGAGGTCTGGTTTAAGACAATACTGCATCAAACACTGGCATGCATAGTGGAGCTCGTGTTAGAATTGAAGAGGCACCGAGTCACAAGCTTGTATGGATTGCCTGTCAGCATCATATTCTTGAAAATGTCCTTGTTGCCGCATTCGCCCCAACTTTTGGTCCAGCAGGAAGTCCTGGAACAAGCCTCTTCAAGTGATTCCAGAAGGTATGACCATCCATGTCACATGAAGAGCCTGTCTCACCACCTGACAGTTTATTTGAAGTTCATGGAATTCAAGATGCCAGAAGAAAGATGCTGGCCTATCTGCCAGAGGCATGTCAGGCCTCCCAGCACAGTGATGACTGCAAAGAGTTCCTTGAACTATCTTTGCTGTTCTTGACAGAGCAAACTGATAAATACCTCTCTGTCCGAGCTCTGAGTCCCATGCGTTATGCCAGGTGGATGGCAAAGGGCATTTACTCTTTAAAAGTATACTTGTTTCGGCAATAATTCAATCTAACATCATGTGAGGAACGCAAAGTAACCCACATGGCTCTGCTTGTCATCTTGATTTACATCAAGTACTGGCATGAAGCACAAATGGGTACAAGTGTTCCTGTCAATGACATCGACTTGCTGAACCTACTGGACAATCACCCCATACATGAAATTGGTCAGCAGGCTATGAGAGCTCTAAACTGACACCTGTGGTACCTGTCAGAGCACCTAATTGGGTTAGACTTTTTTTATGACAGGGCTGATTGCAATACTAAGAAAAGAATGGTTCAAAACCTCCAGCACCCCCAAAATGGTGCATGTCCGAGAAGAATCGAAAAACCCACGTCAGGTATCCAAGCTGACCTGGTGTCATATGTCACAAAGAGGACATTTACCTTTCTTGATGCCTTGAAGGTTGATGGGCAAGAAAGTGCACACCAGTTCCTTCAAGAAGGACCCAAAGGAATGGTGCGGGGATGCTCACTACAGAGATCTTGAAAGACGTGCACAAAACATGAAGGATGTCAAAGATGTTGCGGAGAGTGGTATCACTCTGAGTGTTACAATACCACCTTGACCCGAAATGATGACCAGAAACAGTATCTACTGCAACTTGTGGCTAACAACCGAGAGCAGTTGCCCACAGCATCCAAGAAAACACTGATGAGTGGAAAATAGCCCAGTTGATGAAAGAACTTTATGGTCACATTTAGATATGTATTTTTTTGTAAGTTGTAATAAATGTTATGTGTGTTATGATGAACCAAAGTAGTTGAATGCAGGAATAATGCCAAGTTGGGCGACCTCAAATTTTTCATAGAATAGTACAAAATTTTGCAGAAAGGCCATACAGACTGTAAAACATGAAAACAACCTTGTGGCGAAAATTTGAAGAGAAAAAAAAAATGGACCACCCTAATATATATATATATATATATATATATATATATATATATATATATATATATATATATTGTTACATAGCCTATGATTTCATCATCCTTTGTGTAATTTTGACGCACAGTTGCTGCATGTTTGATCACGAGCGTGTTCTGCCTCAGTCCCCCCTTCTACCGTTATAGTAGAGTAAGTCGACATCTCTGTTATACTTTGCGGGATTGTCATCTCTTTGTCCCCATGGCTTCATTTGTGCTGTCCTCATTACAAGTTGTATCAAGCTCTCCTGGCCCCTATATAATGAGCTCAGTCTCTGCATCATGGCCACTTAGATCTGCTCCTCATTTTGTTCACATCTCTGTCCTCCCCTGTACAGATATTATTATTGTGAGTGCTCAAGAAATCTCCAAACATCTAGCAGCTGTGTGTAATTTGAGTATAACTGTTATTGCATTTTTTCTTGTACTGTATAGCATAAGTTTAATTTGTAGGCCTAGTAGTTTTTGTGATTCGTGTGGGGTTCTTTATGTCAGTCATTTTTGATAATAGTTTGTATCTGTAATTATTTATCTGGCATTCACTGAGTATTATCTGGTATCTCATTTCATCAGGGCTGACTTAGATAAATTTACTCTTGCTAATTTCGTGTTAATAGAGGCTATTGCAGTTAACCATATATTTAACCTGTTTATTTGCCATTACATTATCCTTATGAGTTCTGAATGTTTTGTTGTTAGTTTGTGCATTAAACTTTAACTTGTAATTTTACCTAACTCTTTTGTTTTGAACCTGGAACTTTACGGGACAGTAGTGATTTTTAGCATTCTCACTTAAAGTGTACGTTATCTTTCTCTGTTCCGTAACATAAATTTGGCGACCTCATATCAGGATATTCAGGATATTATCATAAGGATATTGCTTGATATTTTGTGACTGTTACTTATTCATGATGTCTACTATTACTACACTTGATGAAGCCAAAGATTTTTTGTCAAATGTGCAAACAGTGTGTGATATAGAACAAAGAATGAACTTAAGCTTGTTGCTCAACAATTGGGAATTGCAGTTCACTCTCATCATTCTAAAGATCAAATTGTTGGCATGATTAATAAAAGCTTGTTTAATGTAACTCCTCCAAATGAGCAAACGCAGATTGAATTAGCTAAGTTACAGCTAGCCCTACAGGAGGCTCGTGTGAAGGAAGCTGAATTTCAAGCACGTGCTAAGGAGGCTGAGTCTCAGGCTAAGGAGGCGGAATCTCAGGTTCGGATTCAGGAGGCACAGATACAGGCTCAGGCACAAGTTGAACTTGCCAGGATTCAGGCAGACCATGAGTATCGCATGAAACAAGGTGGAACTGGATCATCTAGCTCTGATGATTTTGATGTGGCTAAAAATGTTAAACTTGTCCCTCCTTTTAATGAATCTGATTTAACAAAGTATTTTCAGTTGTTTGAGAGGGTAGCTACAGGTTTTAATTGGCCTAAGGAGTATTGGCCAGTACTCCTTCAAACTGTTCTCACCGGTAAAGCTCAAGTGACTTATGCATCTTTGCCTCAGGATCAGTCTGATAATTATGATGTAGTTAAGAGCTTGATTCTTAAGGCCTATGAGCTTGTTCCTGAAGCCTATAGAGTAAAATTTAGGACAACTTACAAGCAAGATAAGCAATCCCATGTTGAGTATGCAAAAATCAAAGAAGATCTGTTAGAGCAGTGGTTAAATTCTAAGAATGTGAATTCTGATTTTGGTAAATTTAAGCAGATGATTTTGCTGGAGGATTTCAAGAGGTGTATTTATAAAGATGTAAGCCTATATCTCGATGAGAAAAGAATAGATAATTTGTCTGATGCTGCAGTTTTAGCTGATGAATATGTTCTCACTCACAAGAGATATTCTAAAGAAAAGGGAAAGCTGAGAGTAAGTACGTTGCCTCTACTCAGAGTACAGGTAACAGGAAAGAGAATAAGGATGATGTTTCTCAGGAAGTAAATACCAGCTTCACCTCTAGATTTCAGAAAAGTAAATGTACTTATTGTAGTAAGCTTGGTCATACTACGGAGAGATGTTTCAGGAGACAGCGTGATGTGAACAAAAAGGAGTCTTTAAATATTCAGTCAATTGGTCTAGTGTCCACTCTTGAGAGTTCCCAGAATGCTTTAACTGAGTTAACTGAACCTGCTTTGAGGGGTAACTTAAATTCTCATGATGGAGCTCCTCTTTGAGCAGTAACGTGGGTGACACTCTCAAGAGTTCATGTGCTAATTTCCTGTCTGATGGTTTTGTCAGTCCTCTGGACAGTAATGACAGGAAATCAGTTCAAATATATCGTGATACAGGTGCTTGCCAATCCCTTATGCTGACCAGTGTTCTAGGCTCTAATTTTAATTCCTCTGATGAAACTGTAATCTTACAAGGTGTAGGGAATAATTACTTCTCTGTTCCTCTGTGCAGAGTGAATTTAGAGTCTGGTTTTGTTAATGGTTCTGTTATGGTTGGGTTGGTTGAGACACTCCCAATGTCAGGTGTAACATTCTTACTTGGAAATGATATTGGTGGAAGTCAAGTGTGTCCAGCTCCTCAGTTGTCTAGTGAGCCAGTGGCTGTGTCCCGGGATTGTGATGTCCCTGATGTGTTCCCTGCATGTGCTGTCACTAGGGCTAAGTCTAAAGTTACTGGTGATTTAGAGGATAATGATGATGATGATGTTATCCTAGCTGACACTTTTCTTGCTAATTTGGACCACTCACCAGATGAGGCAGTACCCCGTAGTGTTGATAATTTGTCTCGTCAAGAGTTGGTTGAGTTGCAGGTTGCTGACCCTGAGTTGAAAGGTCTAGCTAACTCTGCTTACAGTGAAGAAGAGTCAGCCGGTGCTTCTACTTGTTATTATGTAAAGTCAGGAGTACTTATGAGGAAGTGGAGACCCCCAACAGCATCAGCCGACTGTGAATGGGAGGTTGTACATCAAGTTGTCATCCCTCGTGTTTGTAGGCAGGATATCATTAGAGTGGCTCATGATTCCAGTTTGGCAGGACACCTTGGAGTGAGGAAGACTGTGGCACGCATTTTGAAACACTTCTACTGGCCAGGTATCTTCAGGGATGTTTCCTGGTATTGTAAGTCTTGTCACACCTGTCAAGTTGTGGGGAAGTGTAATCAGACCGAAAAGGTTGCACCTCTAGTTCCCATTCCTCCTTTTGAGGCGCCTTTCACCCGTGTGTTGGTGGATATTGTGGGCCCTCTTCCTAAGACTTCTTCAGGATTTTCTATGTGTTGACCATGATTGATATGGCTACTCGTTATCCTGAAGCCATTCCACTTAGAAACATCTCAGCAAAGAACGTGGTTAAGGAAATGCTAGGGTTCTTCACAAAGTTTGGTCTGCCTAAGGAGGTACAGTCAGACCGGGGAAGCAATTTCATGTGAAACGTTTTCAAGCAGTCTCTGAAAGAGTTGGGCATCACCCAGATCACGTCTTCAGCTTACCATCCCCAGACCCAAGGAGCGTTGGAGAGATATCATCAAACACTCAAATCGATGCTCAAGAAATACTGTTTGGAACATCAGAAAGACTGGGATAAAGGTCTTCCATTCGTTGTGTTTGCCGCAAGAGAATCTCCAAATGAATCACTGGGCTTCTCACCTTTTGAACTACTGTTTGGCCATGAAGTAAGAGGACCCCTTAAGCTACTCAAGGAATGCTGGCTGTCGGAGGAAGATGACGTCAACCTGCTGGAGTATGTGATGAATTTCAAAGAACGGCTGTCCACTGCTTTACAGCTGGCGAGAGAATTTAGGAGCTGCTCAGGAGAGGATGAAGACTTGGTATGATAAGAAGGCCAGGTTACGCCACTTTCAGCCAGGAGATCAGGTTTTGATTCTGCTACCAGTTCATGGGCAACCTCTTCAAGCCAAGTTTAGTGGCCCTTATTTCGTGGAGAAGAAACTCAGTGATGTCAACTATGTCATCGCCACACCAGATCGTAGAAAGAGCAAGCAACTTTGTCACATCAACATGCTAAAATTATATCACAGGCGGGACGAAAATAATCCAGTCTGCACTGTAGCTGTTCCACCCGAGTCTGCAAGTGAAGCTCTCCCATGCAGTATGTGCCTGAGTGATAGTTTGGGGAAGAATCCTGATATCATGAATGATCTCCAGACTAAGCTTTCTCATCTACCTCCCAAGGAAAGGCAGGAGTTTTCGGCATTACTGCAGGAGTACCCGCAAGTGTTCTGTGCTACTCCAGGAAGAACCACTGTGTTGATGCATGATGTCGATGTTGGAGACGCAAAGCCAATTAAATTGCCTCCTTACCGTGTGAACCCAGTGAAAGTTCCTCTCATCCAGAAGGAGCTTGGCTACCTGTTGGACCACAAGATGATTGAGCCCTGTCAGAGCGAGTGGAGTTCTCCTGTCACTCTAGTCCCTAAGCCAGGTGGGTCACAGAGGCTTTGCATCGACTACAGACGTGTTAATCAGATAACCAAAACAGACACTTACCCTCTCCCTCGTGTGGAAGATTGCATAGACAAGATCGGAAAGGCTAGGTACATAAGTAAGTTTGATTTGTTAAAGGGATACTGGCAAGTACCTATGACTTAACGTGCTAGGGAGATCTCATGTTTTGTAACACTAGGAAAGGCTTTTGCATGTTCGGTAATGCCATATCGTATGAAAAATGCACCAGCCACATTTCAGAAGCTCATGAATGTTGTAACAGACGGTTTGGCAGGGTGTGTTGTTTATATTGATGATGTATTAATCTTCAGTGACAACTGGAAAGATCACCTATGCCATGTCAGTAAATTTCTTGACCGTTTAGTTCATGCTAATCTTGTAGCTAATTTATTAAAGTGTGAGTTTGGTCAAGCTAAAGTTCAGTACCTTGGGTATGTAATTGGTGATGGACATGTTGCACCACCAGGAGCTAAGGTTCAGGTTATAAGTGATCTTCCCAGACCTAAAAGTAGGAAAGAGCTACAAAGATTTTTGGGAATGGTAGGTTATTACAGGAGATTTGTTCTTAACTTTTCTATTCTTGTATCACCACTTACAGACCTACTGAAAAAGGGAGTTGAATTTGTCTGGACCGATAACTGTGAATCCTCTTTCAACAAACTTAAAGCTATTCTATTAAGTCAGCCAGTGCTCGCTACTCCAAATTTTGCTAAGCCTTTTAAGATGGCTGTTGATGCAAGTGATACAGGAGCTGGGGCTGTTTTGCTGCAAGAGGATGATCAGGTATTGAACATCCTGTATCTTATTACAGTAAGAAGTTCACTCCACCTCAAAAGAACTACTCAACTATTGAGAAAGAGCTTTTGGCCTTGATTTTGGGTTTACAGCATTTTTCATTTTATTTGTGTTCTGGTTTTGACCCCATAGTCATTTATACCGATCATAACCCACTGAAATTCCTTAGTAAGTTTAAAGATAAAAATCAGAGATTGGCAAGATGGAGTCTACTTCTTCAGGAGTATTCATTAGACATACAACATGTCAAGGGGAAAGAAAATGTTATTGCAGATTGCTTATCTAGACTTTAGACAGATTGTTTAGAGTAATAAGAAATTTCCTTTGTAAATTTCTTTTTCTTTGTGGGGAGGTGTTACATAGCCTATGATTTCATCATCCTTTGTGTAATTTTGACGCACAGTTGCTGCATGTTTGATCACGAGCGTGTTCTGCCTCAGTCCCCCCCTTCTACCGTTATAGTAGAGTAAGTCGACATCTCTGTTATACTTTGCGGGATTGTCATCTCTTTGTCCCCATGGCTTCATTTGCGCGTCCTCATTACAAGTTGTATCAAGCTCTCCTGGCCCCTATATAATGAGCTCAGTCTCTGCATCATGGCCACTTAGATCTGCTCCTCATTTTGTTCACATCTCTGTCCTCCCCTGTACAGATATTATTATTGTGAGTGCTCAAGAAATCTCCAAACATCTAGCAGCTGTGTGTAATTTGAGTATAACTGTTATTGCATTTTTTCTTGTACTGTATAGCATAAGTTTAATTTGTAGGCCTAGTGAAGTTTTTGTGATTCGTGTGGGGTTCTTTATGTCAGTCATTTTTGATAATAGTTTGTATCTGTAATTATTTATCTGGCATTCACTGAGTATTATCTGGTATCTCATTTCATCAGGGCTGACTTAGATAAATTTACTCTTGCTAATTTCGTGTTAATAGAGGCTATTGCAGTTAACCATATATTTAACCTGTTTATTTGCCATTACATTATCCTTATGAGTTCTGAATGTTTTGTTGTTAGTTTGTGCATTAAACTTTAACTTGTAATTTTACCTAACTCTTTTGTTTTGAACCTGGAACTTTACGGGACAGTAGTGATTTTTAGCATTCTCACTTAAAGTGTACGTTATCTTCTCTGTTCCGTAACAATATATATATATATATATATATATATATATATATATATATATATATATATATATATATATATATATATATATATATATATATACCCGTGTGTGTGTGTGTGTGTGTGTAAGTTAGTCTAAAATTTTATGAGCAGCTCGAAATGAAGTTGTCCAAAGTTCTAGCTTCCTTTCTTTTTAGTTCCCTATGGAAGAGAGAGTTTTTCAGGCTCTGAGCTTGGCTTTCCGTCTGTTTGCACAAAAAAAGGCATAGGCTCTCAGAAATACCCCAGAAAATACATTCAGTCATATGCAACATTAATCGATGTTTAGGTCTTCAATTTCCTTTTCAGATTATACAGTCTCTACTCATAGTATTCATTCAATAATTTAATGTCAACTGTCACATCTTTGTATATTTTCATAATGAAAACAGTACGAGAGATAATTACATTGATTTCACGTATATAATATAATCAAAAACTTTGGCATTGTTCTGTGATCTATGGATACATGGCAGGTAATTGAATCAGTTCACATATAAGTATGATAATTAACCGGGAAGTATCTGTGCTTGAAATCGGAATCATTTCCAAAAAAAATTGCTTATTAGTGTAAGAATAAGATTTAGCTGACTGTAAATATTACATTCTCACCAGGTACACTTACGTACGACCCAGCGTGGGAACATTTGGAGTGAAGTTGCCAGATGGCTCCTGGAATGGAATGGTGGGCATGGTAATGAGAAAGGTAATGACTAGTGAAATAGAACTTATCAATGGAAAGGGTTGGTACATTTTTATTTTTTTTTTACATCGGGTAGAGATTACCAAAAATATTAACTTTAGTATCGTTTTGGTATCGCTTGCTCAGCAGATAAATATTTTTTTATACGGATAATATATAGCAAATGGACCCCCCCCCCTTTTCAGGGGGAAAGGGGGGCAAGCTGACACAAATACTGTAACCCTGGTAGTAGTTTATGTCTGACCGACTATTTTTATATAGTATTTCTGACTGGGTTCTACATGTTACAGGAAGTTGATTTCGCCCCTGGCCCCTTCGTACTGACTGCGGCACGAGCTGAAGTAATCCAGTACACTTGGATAGATGGCACAGCAGTAATGAAAGTGGTGGGGGCTGTGGGGCGACCCGAGGTGAATCCCTGGGGTTTCGTTCTGCCTCTGTCACCTCTTGCTTGGACCGGCATCATGGTGTGCATCATTGCCATACCCAGTATCCTGTTTCTTCTATCAACATTTGTTTCCTTCACTGCTGGCCAGAGTGAAATGAAATTTCTTGATTCATTTATTTTACTTCGTGTGTTACTGCAACAAGGCAAGATGGTCGCTGGAGAATATTATAATTAAGGCATAGGTTAAATAGGCATACAGTATAATATAAGCCTCTATCATTACTCAGATATTTCAGTTTCTGATTCCGTAAAATAACATATATATTATTACATGGGGTGTACACCACACACACACACACAAAGGAGGAGGAATTATAATATTAACAGAGAAAAATCATTAAGTCAAAGAAATGGAACTAGATATACCCTCACAAGTAGAACTGATTGCAGTAGAGATTATTACATCTGAAGGGAAATTAATTGTCACAAATTTATACATGCCACCCAGATCAAACACATGGTAAAGAGACGAATATGAAGATCTGGCAGAGAGTACAAATCACAGGTTAAGAGCATTGCTACATACAACAGAAGAGAAATCTGAGAGAATTATATTAACTGACGATTTCAATACAGATATAAATTGGAATATTCTAGATGTAAGAAGCCATGAAAGCTTTTGGGATCAAAAGCTCCTGGACCGTGTGCAGGAGTTTTTCCTAACATAACATGTAAAGGAAAACACCAGAAAAAGAGTACTTGATGATCCATCATTACTAGATATTATATTTACCAGGCAAGAAAATGATATTAACAATATAAAGTATCACCCTCCATTCGGCAAAAGCGGCCATGCAGTATTAAATTACAACTTCAGGATTGCATATGACATAGTTAATGGTAATGAAAGTTACAAAAAGAGCCTAAACTACAAAGAGGGGAACTACCATGACTTAAAGAAGTGCTTCCTAGAAACAGATTGGGAAAAGGAGCTTGGAGGACATTTAAATGTTATATATAGAAAATTCTGCGAACTTAATGAAATAGGAGTTCAAAATTACATCCCACAGCTCAAAGAAGCAGAAAAAGAAAATAAGGAAATAGTTTAATACAGAATGTAAAAGAAAAATAAGAAAATAGAGACTTGTTGCGGAATAGATACAGAAGACACAATAGTGTGAGGGCATATAATAACAATAAACAGGCAAGAAATAATTATACAAGGACAAGGAGAGAAGCCCAAAGACAGTTCGAGGAAGACATTATAAATAAAAGTAGTGATCAACCAAAGCCGTTTTACAACTACATCTGAAGCAAAACCAAAGTTAAAGATAAAATACAGTCCATTACGGACGAAGTGATCATCTATACACAAGAGAAGGATACTACTGAAGCACTAAATAAAAATTTCCAATCAGTTTTTACATAAGAAAAAATTTTTATGAGAGATGATATGGAACAAGCATGCCCACACATATTCCCAGATATACAAATATCAGATAAAGAAATACAAGAGTTAAGTATATTATACAAAGGAAAAACAAATGGTCCTGACGAAATCTCCGGTGCTACATGAATGTGCAAAAGGGTTAAGTAGACCAGTATATATAATATTCAATGAATCCTTGGATCAAAGTAAACTACCTGATGTTTGGAAGAAAGCAAACATTGTTCCCCTATTCAAGAAAGGTAATAGACAAAATCAACTCAACTACCAACTTGTATCACTAACCAGTGTTGTAAGATATTAGAAAAGCTGATAGGAAAAGTTTGGGAAACCATCTAGAAGAACATAAAATGATAAAAGAAAGGCAGTTTGGTTTTAGAACTTCAGAAACATTACAGAGAACAGAAGGATGGGTAGACAGTATCTCTCTACATTTCAAGAAAGCATTTGACAGAGTACCACACCAAAGACTTTTATGGAAACTGTAGGCCTACCATCATGGAGGAATCCAAGGCAACCTGTACCGTTGGATGCAATATTTTCTAAGAAAAAGGGAAATGAGAACAGTACTAAGGGGAAATTACTCATCATAGAGAGAACTGACCAGCGAAGTTCCACAGGGCTCAGTGCTGGCATCAATTATGTTTTTAGTGTATATACATGACATAGATAGTAACAATGGTAATGAAAGCTATCTAGTTATGTTTGCTGATGATGCAAAAATACAAAACTAATAGACGCCCGTAGAGAGCTACAAGAACTATTAAAACTAAATGAATGGAGAGATAAATGGCTAAGTTTGGTAAAAATGGAAAAAAGACCAGATTGGGATTATAAGTTAGGAAGTAAAACCCTACACCCATCAGAAAGAGAGAAGAACCTAGGAGTGATTATCAATAACAGACTATCTCCGGCTGACACATCAGTGAGAAGATACAGAACATGTATACACTGCTTGCTGATATGAGAATAGCATTCACATACATAAATGAAGACATACTGAGGAAGATTATAACATCATTCATCAGACCAACCCGGGAGCATGCATCAGTAGTCTTGAATCCTCTCAAGAAACACACAAATGAGATTAAAAAAGTTCAAAGGGCCGCTACAAGATGGGTACCAAGCTTAATGGATCTAAGCTACGAAGAAATACTAGCAAAACTGAATCTGGCAACACTACAGGAGAGAAGGAAAAGAGGAGACATGATTATGCTATATAAATGTGCCTCAGGGAAATAGAAAATAGACATAAATGAGTATATAATTTATGGGGAAGCATCAGCAAGAGGACACTGCAAAATAATGCATAAAATGAGAGGTGATAAAGATTTAAGGAAATTCAGTTTCCCTTATAGGGCAAATGATCAGTTAAATGTACTACCGAATGAAATAGTGTGCCAAACAATTCATAAATTTAAGGATATGTATGATAAAAATGATTTAATACACGGGAGAGTACGAGATGACTCATTCCTGTTAAGATACAATTACGCAAGAACAGTTAGGTAAGAACACACACAGGTTAAAGCTCAACTGATTGTATGTATATATATATATATATATATATATATATATATATATATATATAGAGAGAGAGAGAGAGAGAGAGAGAGAGAGAGAGAGAGAAATATCTCTCTTAAATGTCGGGACCAACTGCCTAACCCCGGGCTCCTACGCTCCTCATGGGCAATGTAGGATTGGGTGATGGATGAATATATATATATATATATATATATATATATATATATATATATATATATATATATATATATATATATATATATATATATATATATATATATATATATATATATATATATATATATATATATATAAATATATATATATATATATATATATATATATATATATATATATATATATATATATATATACACACACACACGCGCGAGGTGCTACCCAAAAACTCTGGAAATTTTTAAGCAGGGCAGAAACCGCCTGTCAGTAAGTGTGTGGATGCTATGTGGCAGTGCACACACCCTTTGTTTGTTAGTCAAGTAGTGTTGTGCAGGGTGGATGTGTCTGCTTCATGTGTGTGTGTGTGTGTGTGTGTGTGTTTATCGTTGTGTTCGTGTTAGTTTTTTAAATTTGTGAACTACAAAATGAAGGTTGTGAAAGAACAACAGGTGAGCATCAAGTTTAGTGTGAAACTTGGGAAGTACTCAGTAGAACCTTATAAAAAGTTAGAACAAGCATTTGATGACTGCTCTGGGGTTTACATAAACCTACGATTGACTTAAACATTTATAAACGGCCGAACGTCATGTCAACAGATGACAATGCACGTTCTGGTCACCCTGCCACCGGTTCAACTCTTGATAATGTGGCCAAAGTTCTTGCAATCATCCTCAAGGATCGCAGGAGGACCATGATACTCGTGACGCTGTTAACCTATGGTTTAGAACTTGCCAGTGCGTATTATCTGGCAACGTAAAGCGAAAATGTCCAGACATGTGGTGCACAATGAAATGGGTGGTCCGCCATGACAGTGCACCCGCACACATAGCCTTTGGTCTTCAGCAGTTTTGGTCTCAGAATATATGCCGATTGTCCCCCACCCTCAATTTTAACCACGTTTGACCAGACGCGGCAGCATGTGATTTTTCCTCTCTCTGAAGATGTAAAATTACAAATATATTATGTCTAACCCAATCAGAGAGTTCAGTTTTATGAAAAAGCTTTCTGTGTGAAGTTTGTGTAGAATGCATTAATATTTAGGGGTGGCTCAAAGGTCTCAAAAATCTGTCCTACATAGCACCCGTAGAGATGGCAAGTGTCCCCTCTGTATCACACACTCATTTGAGGAACAAAAAATAATTATCTGCTGTAAAAGCTTGTTATTTCATTGTAATCAACGTACAGAACAAACATATACAAACACTTTCGAAGGATAATCATGTGAATCGTTGTGTTACTGGCGTTTCATTCATGGCTTTTTTACCAGCAAGGTTGATTTTGGATGGTTTCTTCAAATGCACTTTCCTAAGCATCACTGTTGCTCTCCAATGTTGCTCTCTCCAACATGGTTTCCTTGTAAAGTTGTGACCGATGTTTCCCTCTCAACTGCAATTCTTGCTTTTCATCCTTTTTCTGCCATTGCTGAAGCATCAGCTTGTCAACTCCTCCCATAGAAACAGGCCGTCCCTAATTTCAATGAGTTTCGAGGAAGTCTTTACCTTCTTGATTATCGATAAGCTCCAATGCTTTTGCATGTGCCATGACAAAAAGTTCCTCGATCTTGGCTGAGAACGTGGGTTCATTGGATCTTTGGGTGTTAGTTTGTTGCCTCTTGTGTTTCTTCAGTTTTTTTCATTCAAAGAATAGCTTTTCAAGCTTCTTGATCGAGTCCAGTTGATGCTTGGTTGGGATCTGGTCTTAGACCAGAACACTTCAACTCACTGGATGATGTCAGTTGCTGCTGTTCGAACCTCCTCTCTGAGAACAAACATGATGACGATACAAAAAGTGGCCAAAGAGTTGCATCTCTGAAGGGAGTTTACTTCCTTCAATCCCTTCTATGGAGCAAACCAGAAAATCCTGGGACCGTCTTAGCATTACAGACAATCTGCAAACAAGCAAAGGAAGAGACGTTAAAAAATGTCATATGATGCAATATTAGTGTACTGTAGTATGTAGGTGAAATGAAATATTAGACATAATATCACACTCACTCACACAGTGACTCAAACACACAGACCTGTCACACATAACACCGAAGACCAGACTGTGAAGACCAGACTGTCACTGACATTCCATACAACTACGTACGTGAGAGACCACATTCGTAAGTAAATACCTGGATTATTAATTTTGACCCATGCTATTTGGTAATCGTCGATACCTATACACCACACTAATGGTGTGATATGTCAAGTCTGCTACAATTAGAAGTTCTTGAGCCATTTTAAATACCGTTAGATTTCCATCAAATTTCAATGAAAAAAAAGAAAGAAAGAAAATATATATATATATATATATATATATATATATATATATATATATATATATATATATATATATATATATATATATATATATATATATATATATATTCAGTTCATTTTTTCCTACAGTCGATATCCCCTCTGGCCTTGTTCTCACAAAACCACATATCTCTCCCTCTACCGAAATATCCCCATTTTGTTTTCCTGGTTACCATCTCCTCCAATGCTCACAAACTTCTGTACTAAGGGTGGCACCTGTTGTTATATGAAATCTGAATATGCAGGTGACACTTAAACTTCACTTCAACGAATTTCGATAACTTACTGTATAAACTTAATTATCTAATTAATACCGGTACTAAATATATCTGTGTAGTCCATTGCTCCCCCAGCGTATTTGACTCCATACCCACACAGTTGAGTAACCTTAACCTTGCCCTTAGCACTGAAATTTCCATTTTGGGTGATTTTAACATACATAATGTTGAACGGTTTTTGCATTCTGCCAGGATTGACAATGCTGGTCTACAGTGTGAGCTATTTGCAGAATCCTTTAATCTCACCCAGCTAGTAAAGTAAGCAACCAGATAACAAGTTAATCCTGACCATAATGACCATCTCTTGGATCTATTCCTGACAAATAATCCAGATCAGTACAGGATAGAGGTACTGTCACTACTTGGATCCTCTGACCACAATCTCATCAAAGCCACATTAGTTAGCCGACCAAACCTCCACATACTGAACCTGTCAGGGTGAGCCAATGGCACTTTGATAGGGCAAACTGGGATGGATTTAGAAATTATCTTGCTGACATTCCATGGCAATTTTTCTTCTCTCGTGATGTCAGTTCTATCCAGTCCCACATTAATGACATTAACTATGGTCGTACCATTCTAAAGTGGCGGTTTGGGTGGGGCACGAACCTCTGTACAGTGGTGCCACGTTTTCCATACTCGCGATGCCTCTCTCTCTCTCTCTCTCTCTCTCTCTCTCTCTCTCTCTCTCTCTCCTGGGGGTAGATCTGCGTCACCCTAGGGAATTTTGTTTCTTTTATGTCTTATAAACTTGTGCTTTCATTTCTTTGTATTGTTTTTTATTATATTATTGTTTTACATATGACGCCAGATGACCTCGGTGTTACGGCGCCTTTTCATTCAATCATTCTCGCCCTCCTTCCTTCCCTCCCTTCATCTTTCCCTCAGCTTGACAATGCACTCAACACTGCCCCTTGCCTGCCTTCTCTCTCTCTCTCTCTCTCTCTCTCTCTCTCTCTCTCTCTCTCCCTCCTGGGGGAGATGTGCGTCACCCTTGGGAATTTTGTTTCTTTTATGAGTGACTTATAAACTTGTGCTTTCATTTCTTTATTTTGTTTTTATTATATCTAATTGTTTAAAAATATTATTGTTTTACATATGGCGCCAGATGACCTCGTTGTTGTGGCGCCATGATTTGTTTTCATTCAATCACTCTCTCCCTCCTTCGTTCCCTCCCTTCCTCCATCTCGCACTCACCTGCACTCAACACTGCCCCTGGTCTGCCTCCCCCCCCCTCTCTCTCTTGTCTGTGGTATTTTAGGATACATTTTGGTTATTTTCTTTTACGTTATAATGTACATATTGTAAATCTGACTTTATTTCCACACCACCCAGGAGGTTAAAGTCTTGGCGCGTTTTTTTTAAGAGGTGTCCCCAAACAATTCTATTCCTCTATCCCTCACAGATGACCAGGTCGGACTGCGTGTGTGTGAGTGTTGCCGCTCACGAGGGTTTAATGTATATATTTTTTTTACGAAGAAACTGGCTTATTTTTGCTTATATTCCTGCACATTATCTTATAATCATAATTGTGACATTATTACCAACCCCAGAAATACGGTAACAGCCAATAAAAGTGACTATTTTTTTTTTAAGCAACACTGTAAAATAATTATGCCACGTTTCTGTATTGCCGTATAAATATTTTACGCATGATAAGTTTACTGTTCTTTCATATATTATAATACACACGTTACCAGTATATTCTTATGTGTTTATCTTATTGTGATGTCTATTACATATATCAGAGCCGTTCACTTAGCGGGTATGGAACACGTGGCACCACTGTACAGAGGTTCGTGCCCCACCCAAACCGCCACTTAAGTTTGGTACCACCATAGCTAGTATGGATTTATTCATACAGAGTAAACAGTTCACTAAAAGATCGAACTCTCCAAATTGGTTTGATAGCAATTGTGCCAGAGCCTGATTGATTGCGTGCTCATAGAAAGGTCGATGATTGGAATGGTTGCTGATACGAGGGCCATGAGAGGACGATGTGGAGGTCCGTCAGATCATATGATTGTGGTATGGAAGATCAAGCTGAGAGGAGTGAGGTGGATCATGAGAAAGAGGAGCAGTCAGGGAGAAAGACTGAATGTTGAGAAGCTGATAATCTAAGAAATGTCAGTTGATTACTGGACCAAAGTAGAGGAGGAGTTAGAATAACTGAATTGGAATGCAATGGCTCTGGAGAGCCTGTGAAATGCATATAGGGAATGTTTAGTTAGGAATGCTAAAGTGGTGTGTGGTGTGGCAAGAGTAACAACAAAGAAGAAAGGTACGGCATGGTGGAATGAGGAGGTTAAGAGAACAGTGGAGGAGAAGAGAAGTGGCTAAAGTGATTACAGAACAGGGGTTCAGTTAAAATAAGAACTGAATATGTTGAAAGCAAGAAGCACGTAAAGAGACTAGTCAAGAGGAAAAAGAAGGAGGTAAATGAGGATCTAGGAAGATAAATGAATGCGAACTACTCTGAAATTAAAAGTTATTCTGGGAAGAGGTGCGGAAACGTAGATGTGAATGCAGAAAGAAATGTGATGGTGTGAAGGATGTGGGTGGTAGATTATTAACCCATGGAGATGAAGTAAGGACCAGATGGAAAGAATATTTTGAAAGCCTGATGAATGGGAATAGAAAGAGAAGAGCGGCTGTAAACATGACTGGTTTTGAGGGTGTGCAGAGAAGGAATGCAGTACCAGGAGACCTGACACTCGCACAGGTGAAGAGTGCTGTGAAGTGGCTGAAAAATGGGAAAGCTTCTGGGGTAGAAGAGGTGTATGCAGGGATGCTTAAGTGTATTGGAGAGATTCGAATGAAGTGCTTGTTGAAGATATGTAAGAAGGCATGGATGAGTGAAGCTGTGCCTGCAGAGTGAAAGAAGGCTGTGATTGTACCTCTGTACAAAAATAAAGGTGAGCGAAGTGAGTGCAAGAATTATCGTGGCATAAGTTTACTGAGTATAGTAGGGAAGGTATATGGAAGAATTATTATAGAGAAAGTAAGAGAGATATCAGAAGTCCTAGTGAGTGAGGAACAGGGTGGCTTTAGGAGTGGCAGAGGATGTGTGGACCAAATATTTGCAGTGAGACAGTAGAGAAGGCTTGTGAGAAGGACCTTAAGGTGTATATGGCATTCGTGGGTCTGGAAAAAGTATATGACAAAGTAGACAGAGAAGGATTGTGGAAAGTTTTGCACATGTACGGTGTAGAGGGTAAAGTGCTAGGTGCCGTCAAGAGTTTTTATGATGGTAGTGAAGTATGTATAAGGGTTAATGGGCATCTAAGAGAATGGTTCACGATCGGTGTGGGCGTGTGACAAGGTTGTGTGATGTCCCCATGGTTGTTCAATATCTATATGTGGATGGGGTGATGGAAGAAGTAAAAACAAGGGTAATGGATAGAGGGATGGCATTGGTAATGAATGGTGATGGATGGAATATCTCAAATTTGTTGTATGCTGATGATGCAGTACTGCTTGCAAGTACCGGACAAGAACGTTGTAGGCTAGGGCTGAGTTTTGCTGATGTCTGTAAGCGCCGTGCCTTGAGAGTAAATGTAGAAAACAGTAAAGTGATGGTTATTGAGAGAGAAGGTGAATCCCAGTGCGATGTAACAGTGAATGGAGAGAGATTGGAATTGGTGACAATTCAAAATACCTGGGTACAGTGATAGAAAAGAGAGGAAAATGTGCAAAAGAAGTGGAAAGTAGAGTGACACAAGGAAGAAAAGTAGCTGGTGCAATGAAGGCCTTGATATGAAACAGAGGCTTGAGTGTTGCAGCTGCACGAGGCTTACATGAACAAGTGTTAGTGCCAACTCTAACATATGGATGTGAGACTGTGGTGTGGCATGAAAATGAGAAGTCAAGAGTAAGAGCAATGGAGATGGAACTGCTGAGGAATGTATGTGGAGTACAGAGGGTGGATAAGATACGAAATAATGTGATTCGTGAAAGATGCAGAGTGAGGTATTTGGTGGACACTAGAATCGAAAAGAGTGTACTGAGATGGTATGGTCATGTGGAGAGAATGGATAACAATAGAGTGGTGAAAAAGGTATAGCTGAGCGAATTTGAAGGCGGGAGGAGGCGAGGTAGGCCAAGGAGAAGGTGGAGAGATATGGTGGATGAATGTGTGAGGAAGAGAGGTATGGAAATTGGTGAGGCTAGGGAACTGACACTAGATCGAGCTGGCTGGATGAATGGCATGAGAAGTGCATGATCAGGGATTTTGGCACCCAGTTTTAACATGGCAGCATCTGGATTGACTATCGGATACGATTATATGAAGCTACACAACGTGGTGAATGTTTTTGGCGTATACAATTCAGCCAGGATTCTCGGGGCTTTAATGATGAGTGAATGGAAGCGTGGCCCATTGGATTGGGCAAATTTGGGCTGTGTGGACATTGCTACTCCTCACGCTGCCCTAGGGTGGGAATGGAGGTCCAGATGACGATGATGATTATATATATATATATATATATATATATATATATATATATATATATATATATATATATATATATATATATATATATATATATATATATATGAAGGCCCTCCACATTCAAGGAATCGACTTTCGCTGGGTTCAAAGATTCACAGATTGCCTATGTGAGAAGCCAAGATATCGTTCGCGGCCTCAAAGTGTCATAGTGCCGACGATCACGGGTCATTTTGCGCCAAAACAGGCCAGGACCAAACCACTGTGCATTTCTGTCTCTCCCTCAGTCTGTGTCCTGCCAGTGTCTTGGTCATTTTGCTGCCTCAATTTGTGATATTTTATGCTGCTTTCAGGTCCCAGATATGGTTTATTAGTAACAACAGGTGCACACTTGCTCACAAGGGGTGATTTGTGACTGTAAAAGCATCTGGGGGGGGGGTGCACCAATCATTCGCAGAAAATCCGCATTCGTGGGGGTCTGTATCTCCTAACCCCTCTGAATGTGGAAAGCCAACTGTATATCCGTATATATATATACATATATATATATATATATATATATATATATATATATATATATATATATATATATATATATACATAGATATGTGTCCGGCCACCCGACTAAGACTTTCCCAACCGCCACCACCATCGATCATAGACAGCAAGCCACGAGTACATGTTCAGTGACAGCATCTGTCCACCTCTCAACTGAACGGCAAAGTACCCCAGACATTGTGAGTTATGTTTCCGAATGGCCACTCAGCGCTGGCGTCTAACAGATCGCAAGTCACGAGTAAATGTACGGTAAAGAGACTTGTGAAGAGGGGTTAAGCCAGTGGGATCAAGAGTAGGCTATATATTTTTCATGTAATACCCCTTTTACATTCGACCAAGGTTACCCTAACCCAATTTTCCCCATAGTAAGTTATCTTCACCAATCACGCTTTACCCAACAACGGTGGTATGCAGGTACTTAATCCCAGTCGTTGCCGGTGGAGTCAGAGAGAGAGAGAGAGAGAGAGAGAGAGAGAGAGAGATGGATAGATTGACTGATTGACTGATAGATTGATAGATAGATAGACATAGATATTTTTATATGCACATATAATTACATAAATTGAGAGAGAGAGAGAGAGAGAGAGAGAGAGAGAGAGAGAGAGAGAGAGAGAGGTGGATATATACTGTAGATAGATAAAAATACAGACAGATAGGTAGATTGATAGATATACATATATATATTTATCTGTACATATATATACATAAATGTTTGTATATGCACATATAAATGCCTATATATATATATATATATATATATATATATATATATATATATATATATATATATATATATATATATAAAATAGGTGGGGGCGCTCACCATCCACTCACTCGATGTAGTGCTGCTCTCGGGTGTCTGCCCTTTCCTCTCCATCCTTCTTTCCTTCCATTCTCTTCTGTCTTTCTTTCCTTCATTTTTTCCTTGTCCTTCTGCCTACGAGTGACTTTACACTCCCTCTTCTGTCTTTCTTTCCTTCATTCTTTCCACTTCCTTCAGCCTGTGGGTGACTCTACACTTAGTGACAAGCCAAATGGTTTCCTGTGCACCAGGAAACCATTCACTACGCTGGGTGGTAACCATATAACCAAATTTTGGCGCCTGGTGGTTTAGTGGGTTATTATTGCGCTCTAATCGGATTGAGATTTTGAAGGTTTATATCCAAGGGATGGTTGGGGTTGATTGCTCATGTAATGCCACTCAGGGATGAGTGATGCTGGTCACTCATCTTTAATGTCGGGATCAACTGCCTAGCCCTGGCCTCCTACGCTCCTCATGGGGCAATGTAGGATTGGATGATAGATGGATATATCTATATCTATATCTATCTGTATATATATATATATATATATATATATATATATATATATATATATATATATATATATATATATATATATATATACACAGTATATTGTCCGTTTGTCCACGAAAAGTAGTGCACCAAGCATAACACTTTAGCAGATACCAGTGCAGTCATACCCATTAAGCTTATTGACTGACTATTGACAAAAAATAAAGTGGTCACATCTCTCTTTTGTACTAAGAATAGTTATTCACTTTCTTGTTGTTGTGAAAAAGAAAAGAAAAGGTATCTTTGCGGCATTTTTTTTTTTTACTCCACTGTAATGAAGAATCGATATATCAATCAAAAATTCTTTTGTATTTTTCAGATTTATTTATGAAACACGGTTCTTGGTGGTGGGAGCGTGTTGCAGTGGGTGTGTGGATGCTGACGGCGCTTGTGCTGACGCGGAGCTACGCCGGCAACCTCATATCCCTGCTAGCAGTCAGATACATCCCTCAGCCATACCAGACTCTCAGGGACGTGCTCGATGACCCAGGCGTTACTATGATCTGGCAGAAGAATTCAGCTAATGAGCAGTATCTCAGGGTACCGATAACAGTTTCAATCTGTTCAGTACTCTAATATCGACATGCTGTTAGGTGCAAGATCCTCAATGAAAGGGTGGATTTCAAAACACGAGAGTAAGATCTAACAAAGGGCCTCAAGAAGGGTGCCTTTGGGAATTATGGGGGATCTAGGAGTAATGCATAGGGCCTTTTCCAAAACACGAGGATTACACTTGGCACATCGAGTCTCATGGTATAAGCTGTCTTGTAGTGCTAGACACATGATAGCTAGCATATGGGCTAATCAGTCCAGTCACTCATTAACACTGTAATTCAGTCACTGAATAACTAAATGACATTAGTATTTGCAGGTCAGTGTTAGGAAGGAGCAGACAAAAATGTTAACAAATATCAGGATTAGAAATATTACTGTTTATGCTCCATGCCCCAAACTTGGAGCCAAGAAAGGAATTAAAACAGAAAGAACCAGCAGTGGCTCAGCCACAAGTATAAAATTATGTTGTTGGAATTTACTTCATAATTACCATTAAATGAAATTTTTCTGATATATTTTCCAGACAGTCAAAGACGGATTGTTCCGAGAAGTGGCTCAAACGGAGGAGGATGGAAGACTGATATTCCGATTTTACTACGAGTTCTCGAGCAGTCTAAGGCTTGTGGAGAAAGGTGACCATGTTATCATCGATAATGATATAGATTTAACGAATCTAATTACTGAAGATTATTCCCAAACTGGTAAGTATTTCACTTATCTAACTATAAGTGTGCTTGTCTCCCTTAATTATATTTATATGTAAGTGAAAAAAATGTCAGTGTATCAGATTTTACATTATCTAACTAAAGCAGCACATTATATGGCATAAAACATGCGGATAGCAATTAATTTGCATTAAATAAATAAAATTGTTTCGGTATGTGATCAACAATTCGATGGTTCTCGAAATATGCAGCCATATTCTGCATGAAAATTATTATCTTCGCATCGTTAGATGCAGCTGCCAATAATGCTTCTTTTGTTTAGGCAGATGCTGAAACTACAAACCACAAAAGTTGATTTCTCCCAAAAAGTTGAACGGAATAATACAAAAATTAAGATCCTTTAACTTTGAGAAGCTGGATTCTTAGCACCTTACCTTATATCTATAAAGACGGTCATGTCAATATATAACATACAGACTAAAGAAAAGAAAAATGGCCCAACTAACAGTCATGAATCTTGATTTCCAGAAATTTAGATGCATACTAAGACTACATAAACAATGTAATTCAGAATTCTAATCCGGCAGTAATGCATTATTCAATGGCTTTCGTACTGTTGTGTAAAACTAACCAAATATGCTATGATTATATTTGTTATATGCATAGTCCATAATTGTATTAATGATAGTTTGTAATACTGTTCATCACAGATTTTTAAACAATGTTCAATACTGAAGTTATAAGAAATTTATTAACCCGCGGCATCCCATCGACGTGAATTAATGTCCACACGTTTGTCACTGCCAATCCTGTCGACATACATAAACACGAATCAATTGCAAGGTCCCAAATTTGCAAAATTTTCAATTTTCGCGAGTGATTTTTGGTACGTATACACGGGACACCTTCTTCTACAAGATGCCAGGCAGAGACAATGCCTTACTCAGCATGACCTCCCCTCTCCCGTGCATGCCATTGTCTCAGCAATTCACCTGTTATCAGTGACCTGGCCAGTATAGCCATGTCATACCACGGTACGAATTTCAGGGCCAGAGTGATTCCCCAATCAATGACAATGTGGAGGACAAACTTTACATAGCATTAGAGGAAGAAACAGTCAGAAATGATGATCAGGTAATGTGGCAAATAAAGGTCAGGTATGGTGATGAGTTAGTGAGTGAAACAATGCTTATAATGCCTATATTACTGTTTGAAAACCAATATACTCTCGTACAACAAATAAATTCGTACCAAGTATATAAATAAATACCTTTTATGATTGGTGTGAAATACTTACCATCCCACAGAACTCGTTTTCTTTGGTGCCAGCCTGTTAGAAAACCCAGTAAGGTAAGGAGGTACTGCTACCTAGATCGAGTATTTTAAACCTCAGGTGAACGATTTCTCTATGAATTTTCGATGTTTCTCACCAAAAGTGGAGGTTTGAGCCAAAAAAATTTTTTTCCAAAAAATGGTTGGGATTAGGGGGGTTCAGTGGTGGAAAAGTGGTCGGGATGGGGCGGGTTAATGAAGGTGAGATGTCATGTCTTTAAAAAATTGTTAGTAATGGAAATTATTAAAAGAAATGTGAAATTTCATTGATTATGTTTGATAGTGCAATCATTAAACATGTGTGAATGTATGATTTCCATAGATGACAGAAGTTTTGGGTAGAAGGAAAGCACACACTAACACGCCATAGCTGAACTGAGAGAGATAGCAAAAGGTTTTTGTATCATAGTTATACTCACTGTCAGGGATGTATGTTATTTTACAACTTTACTGACTTGGACTATGGCAGCCTGGCAATATTGATTAGTTGATTGACTGAATATAATTGAAATCTGGTGGCGCAACCACCAGGATCATATGCCACTGGACAAGGTAAAAGATGCCCGAAAAAAAAAGGTCATATTCAAAATAGTGTTAATATCCGTTAGTAGAAATAAAACGCTGAAAATAAGAAAAGTATGATACATCAAAAGTGGAACAAGGCCCGGCTACTAAAGAAAATTAAAAACATCAGCAAAATCGCCGGAGGTTCCCCCAAGAATCGAGGACAGACAGCAGGCACCATTTGCCCCCTTATGCCCACGGAGGAATCTCTAACGTAGGTTCCCCAGACTTGGACACTCGACCAGCAAGTGACTGACAGTATGGGGAACAAGGCAATCATCACAGTATGGTTCAGTCCCACCACTCATCAGGAACCTATGTGTAAGCTGAGAGTGTCCAGTGCAAAGCATGGCAAGAGCCACCTCCAGCCACAGAGGCATGGAGGGGAGAACCCTTGACACAACCACTCTCTGAAAAATTTCTTTTAGCTTATTATGAACAACACCATCCCACTGTCTCTGCCAACACATACAAATCGTGTACAGCAGGAAGTGGGTAGTTGGTTGGGGACTGTCGAGGAGACGTAGCATTAGCTAATGTATCTGCACTCTTATTGCCCACCACACCAACATGTGCAGAAACCCAACAGAATTCTACATGACGTCCATGATGACCAAAAAGAAATAGCCACTCAAAAATTGATAAAAGCAATGGATGGGATTCATTAAAAAACTCCTGTGCAGAGGGAGCTCTACAGGAGTCACCAAAAAACACAAAAATAGATTGGGGGAGAGTAAAAATTATTTTGAGAGCACATAAACTCACTATCAGCTCCGCCATATACACTTAAGCAATACCAGGAAGGCTACCGCCCCTAGTAAAGGAAGGGAAGACAACACCAAACCCAACTTCAGTGTTAGTCTTAGACCCGTCAGTGTAGAACCCTCATGAGTGGAGGCATGAGTCAAAAAGAGGGAGAGGAACACCTGAGAAGGAAGTGAGCCTTTTTTACCAACAACAGACCTACAAAATGTCACACGAGCGAGTAGCCAAAAACCCACCATTGGGATCCGATGTGGGCAAACTACCAGTCTCGGAACAGAGAGGGTTAACCTAACAGACCGGGTCCTGTAACCAAAGGGTTTCGGGAAACTTGGACGGAGGTCATAAAAGGAGTATCATGAATCCTGGGAGATGATGGCACAAGAAATTGAGTCCAGGATGCAATGAAGACGATAACAACACCTCATCATCAATGGCTGCCATTGCAAATCCAAGAGGAGTACACCAGCATCCACCAACAAACATGAAATCGGGAATGAACTGAATGCCCCAGTTGCCAGACATACACCAGCATAATGCACAGAATTTAACAATCGGAGATGGGCATCTGTTGCAGAGGAGTAGACCTCACACCCATATTGAAATTTAAGAAGAATAAGGAACCTATGCAAGAGGAGGAGGGTTTGACAGTGAGCACCCTCAAGGGGTATGAGCCAAAACCCTCAAAAGTCTCAAAGCTTTGAGACAAGTCTCATTAGCAGAATGAATATGAGGAAACCAGGTCAATCGTCTATCAAATAGAAGACCCAGAAACCGCATCTCTTCCACAAGGATATTCTCCTACCATAGAGATACAAGTCAGGGTCTAGGTGAACTCCCCAGTGATGATAAAAATGCATGGGCACTGTTTTTGTCAAAGAAAAACGGAAGCCGAGAGACTCTGCCCAGTCAAAAATTCTATTAAGAGCCAGCTGCAACTTCCCCTCTATCAGGGACATTCTCGTTACAGTTAAGGAAACTGAGAGGTCATCGACATAGAATTAACCTTGTACACCATCAGCAAGTACTCTGATTACACTGTTGATGGCCACAACAAAGAGAGTATCACTAAGGACACTTCCCTGTGGTACTCCCTCTTCTTGTGCACGGGCATTAGAAAGCACTCTTCCCACTTGGACCCTTAAAAAATGGTTAGATGAAAACTGTTGAATATAAATAGGGAAGCGCCCATGATGACCAAACTTATGAAGAGAAAGTAAAATGCCATGACACCAGGCAGTGTCATATGCCTTCTTCAGATCGAGGAAGACCATGACCTGGTGTTGGTCAGTGGAGAAAGCTTCACCGGTAGAAGATTCCAAGTACAGTAGCGTATCAAAAGTAGATCGCATTTTTCAAAAACCATACTAGGCACGGGATAAGAAGTCACCAAATTTCCCAAAACCATACAAGCCTAACACTGACCATCTTTTACAGAACTTTACATGTACAAGAACTCAGAGAAATAGGCCAGTAAGTCATCGCCTGTAGGTAGTCCTTACCTGGTTTGAGGATGGGGATGGCTACAGCAACACCCCAACAAGCCAGATACTCACCAGAACACCAGATCTTATTAACCTGCCCCGTCCCGGAGACGTGAATTCACGTCCTCACAAGATGTGCACTCATATCCCGGAGACGTAAATTAATGAGGCAACATTGCAAGGTCCCTAATTTGCACAATTTTCAATTTTCGCGGGTGATTTTTGGCACGTATACACAGGACACCTTCCTCTACAAGATGCCAGGCAGGGACAATGCCTTACCTAGCATGACCTCCTCCCCCCCCCTGCATGCCCTTTTCTCAGCAATTCACCTGTTATCAGTGACCTGGCCAGTAAAGCCATGTCATGCCACGGTACGAAATTCAGGGCCAGAGTGATTCCCCAATCGATGACAATGTGGAGGACAAACATTAGAGGAAGAAACAGTCAGAAATGATGATCAGGTAATGTGGCAAAAAAAGGTCAGGAATGGTGATGTGTTAGTGAGTGAAACAATGCTTATAATGCCTATATTACCGTTTGAAAACCAATATACTCTCGTACTACATATAAATTCGTACCAAATAAATAAATAAATACCGTTTATGAGTGGTGTGGAATAGTTATCCTCCCATAGAACTCGTTTTCTTTGCATCCAGCCTGATAGAAAACCCTGTAATGTAGGAGGTACTGCTACCTGGATCGAGTATTTTAAACCTCAGGTGAGCAATTTCTCTATGAATTTTCTATGTTTCTCACCAAAAGTGGAGGTTTGAGCCCCCCCAAAAAAGGTCCAAAAATGTCGGGACTAGGGCGTACCACTGCCCAGAAAACGTCGGGATGGGAGGGGGGTTAAATAATGAAAGCAGAAACCAAAGGGACTCATCAGACAGGTAAAAAGGCATTATCATCACAACCAGGAGAGGAATCATGGCACGAAGACAGAGCTGCCTGGAAATAGAAAGGGGAACATTATAAGACTCTCCCCCAAAAGAGGCAAAACTGATACCACGAGACTCTAGACACTGACAGTGGCAAGCCGAAGGCGAATCTGCATTCTTCTGTGACACACTGGCAAAATGATCAACAAACAACTCTGCAACAGTGAAAGGATCAGCCACAGTTCCACCTGATGTAGATAAAACAGGAGGGAAGGGAACAGTATATTATCCTGAAATTTTCTTTACCTGGTTCCACACCTGAGTGAAGGAAGTCCTCGAATTGATGGAGGAAACATAACCCTTCCAGAATGAACACCTGGCCTCCTTTAAAACCCACCTCATATGAGCTCATGCCCTCTGATAAGCCACCAAATACTGAGGATCCCCACGGTGACAACGAAATCGAGAGAAGACGACTCGTTTGGCGCTCCCTGCAGAACTGCATTCAGAGCTCCACCAAGGAACTCGATGTTTTGGATATTGACCCCCTCATTCTTGGAATAGATAATAGGGCTGCTGAGTGCAACATGTCAGTAAATTATAACACCACCTCAGTAAGACAGCGAAACTCAATGACAGCAAGGGAAATGGAAAATAAATCCATGAAACTTGGCCAGTCAACCTTATCCAGAAGCCAGCAAGGAAGATGAGGCTGAGGTCCACCTGCACTAGTAGTTAAGAGTAATGGAAAATGGTCACTGCCATTCAGGTCTGGCAATATCCCAGGTAAAATCTAAAGCAGCATCAGCTGATTGTAAGGTTAAATCAGTGGCAGTAAAAGTTCCTGTCTGGCTATGGAAATAAGTAATTTTATCGGAGCTGAAAATTCCCAAATCCTCATCTTCCACAAAAGAGGCCAGCATAACACCCCGATGGTTGGGCTCACTGCTTCCCCATAGCGCATGGTGCCCATTCATATCTCATAGTTACAGAAAGGGAGATGGAAGGCCACAAATAAGGTTTCCCAGATCTGCCCCTTAACAGTGGCACTAGGAGGAAGATAAAGACTGCACACTGTATACTGCCGACGTAAAAACGTTTGGACAACAACAGCTTGCAGGGGAGTGGAGATTTCCAGATAACTGTATGGAATATCCTGGTGAAGGAAGATAGCAGCACTTCCATGACAATCTTGGTCCGACACAAGATCAGAATAAAAGGCATGGTACCTAGATGGACTAGAAGGAACGACATTACCTACCATGGTCTCCCGGATGCACATGCACAGAGGGGTAAATTGAGAAACAAGATGACACAGTTATTCATAGTTAGCACGAACAGTAAACCCTGACAATTCCACTGGATGATAGAACCCATAATGGAGGGATGACAATAATTAAGTGTGGGACTGTACACCTCCTGACAAGTGAGTGGGTTTGGATTGATGCTTAGGAAGGCCCTTGGGAAGAGACTCCTCAGCACCTGGAACCCGCACCCTACGTCGAACATCCAAGGCAAATGTGAGGATGATGAGGAGGAAAGTTTTACAACATTCTTCCTCTTAGGTGGAATAACACTTGGCTTGGAAAGTGGCTTGGAAATTGGCTTGGAGGCCACCCTGGATGATGTAAGATGGCCAGTGCCAACAACAGAATCCCCAGAGGTGGAAAGAGAGTCAACAGGATTAGAGCCCTGTGAGGATGACATTGTATGTTTCAGAACTGAAGCACCAATGGTCTGTCTATCACCATCCCCAGATGGGGACATGACCACAGGCGAACCATCAGCTGCAACTCCACCTGGCTAGACCCCTCAACTTCCGCAGGAGAGGGAACAGGAGAGAGGTCGACACAAGGTTCGACAATGGAGACCGATTCATCAGGTGGAGCTTCCACCCAGCTAGACCTCTCAGCCTCCAGAGCAGGGGGAACAGGAGAGAGGTCGATGCAAGGGTTGACAACAGAGACCTTAGGTAGCCGGTCTTCAGGCTCAGAGGACTCTGAAGAACTATGGTGACGTTTGCCGGATATAGGCATACTGGACAAGGCCGGAGAAGGGGTCACATTAACGTATACATCTGCCACCACCACAGAAGTGCACAAACCGTCAGCCACCAAAGTGGGAGAGGAAGCAGTCAGAGTAGTGATTGGGTGAACATCAGTTTAACAAACAATACGATCCACAGGGACACCATCCGGCAAAGCACCAGGTGATGGAGTGGGCACTGGATTGGGTTGAGGCCATCTCTGAGACACAGTGTGGTGTACTGGACAGAAAGGACAGCAGCACGAGTAACTCCAGGCTGGAAGAGGCAGATTTGGGCCCTCTTCTTAGCCTCAGGAAACGAAATATTCTCAAGTGTTCAAATTGACAAAATCTCCTTTTCCAGGCAGTAGCAAGGACAGTTTTTAGAAAATATAGTATGAGGACCCCCAAAGTGATAGCATTTAATGGGTTCTGGACAGTCTCTTGCATGACTTGGTCTGCCACAGGAGGTACAGACACCAAGAAGGCCAGCCTGTGCACGGTGGCAAAATCAGCTAACATGTCCATACCCCTGGCAGTGGAAGCAGCACTTTGGGGTTGGCATGTATGGCTTCACAGGACGCAATAGCCATTCCAATTTCACAGATGTATGCAACATCAACTTGTCAAAAGTCAAAAACAAGGTTGGAGTTCAGGTCAAAAATTCTTTGATCTTTTTCTGAAGGTGCCCAACCATCACCACACCAGATGACCACGGTTCCTCCAACAGCCTTACCTCTGAGTATTGCAGGAGGTCACGGGAAACTATGACACCCTTACAGTGGTTAAAACTCCCATGAGGAATACATGAAATGGCTGCATAAGAGACAGAGGTCAGAACTAGTAAACAGAAGCTCTCCTCAGGGAAGGACACTTCATTAAGTATGCTGCCATCACCCTGGGAAGAGATCTTAAGCTCCCTTCCACAGGCTGACACAATGGCACAGTGTAATGCAAAAATATCAATATCAAGCACTGATCCTTCCATGGAGGGTTTGAAGACTAGATATTTGGCATGTGGTGCCAGCACTGTTTCATTTGCTCTCAACCCCGGAGCCACACCAGACCAACCTGAATGCCCTCCAGTCCCAACTGAATGCTGGGGAAGAGGAGGATACTCACCAGGGGCCTGGTAAGGTTCCAGAGTTGCAATACAAGAGTGGCCAAGGACAGAGTCAGAGTTGTCAACTGAATGGTTTTTAACCTGAGGCGTCGACGTATGGATACGTTGCAACATTTTGCATTTGCCAGTCCCGACGATGTACTGGTACGTTTCGCAATTGCAAGGTTCACAATTTGCACAATTTTCAATTTTCGCGCGTGATTTTTCGTATGTATACACGGGACACCTTCCTCTATTCCTCTACAAGATGCCAAGCAGGGACAATTCCTTACACCGCATAACCTCCCCCCCCCCTGCACGCCATTGTCTTCGCAGTTCACCTGTTACCAGTGACCTGGCCAATAAAGACATTCAGGGCCAGAGTGATTCCCCGATCGATGACAATGTGGAGGACAAAGTTTACCTAGCATTAGAGGAAGAAACAGTCAGAAATGATGATCAGGTAATGTGGCAAGAAAAGGTCAGGTATGGTGATGAGTTAGTGAGTGAAACAATGCTTATAATGCCTATATTACTGTTTGAAAACCAATATACTCTCGTACTACATATAAATTCGTACCAAGTAAATAAATAAATACCATTTATGAGTGGTGTGAAATAGTTACCCTCCCATAGAACTCGTTTTCTTTGGTGCCAGCCTGTTAGAAAGCCCAGTAAGGTAAGGAGGTACTGCTACCTGGATCGAGTATTTTAAACCTAAGGTGAGCAATTTCTCTATGAATTTTCGATGTTTCTCACCAAAAGCGGAGGTTTTAGCCCCCCCAAAAAATTCCGAAAATACCTCGGGATTTGGAGGTGTCGGAGGTGCAAAATAGCTCGGGACGTGATGGGTTAAAATATGCCATAATAATACCAAAAACACTTCATTCCACCACCCTTCCACCCACCATGAAGCCCAACTAGGGTAGGTCTTATGCCAGGGACAACACTAATGGCAACCCCGGAGGTATCAAGGGAGTATACGTGAGTAACCACTGGGGAACCTGGACAAGGGTGACGCCAGGACAATAGGAACCACCAGGCTCCACAGTGACCACTTGACCTTAGCCAATGCATGACAAGCCGATTGACCTGATTTGGCCCATCCAGGCCGCCCGTCTAGCTGGAGTACAGGACCAAAGAGGTGTATTGCTAGCTTCAGGGTGCATCGTGCAGCATCAATCAACCCCCAGGACTCCCGGCTCCCAGCATTACAGGACGCCACACACGGCAAACATGTGGCGAGGCAACAGTCCCACACTAGATGACAAATAGGCCGTGACTAACATCACCAGCAGGCCTCCTTCACCAGTGATGTAGGGGGTGCTTGGTCCACGAGGCCCACTGATGCCAAACCCTGCATAGGTAGGCACACCTCCAGAGTGATGGCACTGCCAGCCATGCTTCAAGCTCTGCCACCACATCAAGGTGACCCTCCCTCCTCAGCAGGGAGCCTAGTAATAGCTTTCTTGATCTGGGTTACGGCAACCAAGCCTCAGGTCGTATTACACTCCAAGCCACTTGGGCCCCCAGCAAAAGACTTTGTCTAGCTTTTAATCATTCAGTAAAGTTAATAAGTAAAAGAGTAAATTTCATCATTCTGTGCTCCATACTGGTGGAAGAGTTGCCAGGGAGTGGTTTATATTTCAAAATTTGAATGACTTATTTTTTTTTTTAACCCTCAGTTTCTTTTTCTTGGAGTTGATCAATAAGTGTTTGTACTACAATGTTGGCTGGAGGCAGACATCCTTTCTGATGAGATCTCTCCATCATGCTTGATCCCCTAGTGTACAGCCACTGTATCTCCATTCCTTCAGAGCGAATCTCTCTCTCTCTCTCTCAGGCCCCTCCCACACGAGCGGGCAGTGCCCGATGGGCAAACATTGATACCAAATCACATTCCAACTCACACATTTAGAAGGTGGCTGGCGGGAACGAGCATAGATGACGTCATAAGCAGGGAACCCACTGGCAAACTATCTATAACACCCTTGACCGTTGTTGAGGCAATGCTTGCCGTGTGGACAAAACAAGTGTGCCTGGTAGTGACCAACGGCCGCCAGAAACTGCTCGATCTGGTAACACTGCTAAAGAAGCAAGGGATATACGCTCAGTGGGCAGTGCCCGTCAGGCATTGCCCGCTCGTGTGGATGGGGCATTAGAAATGCCCAACTAACATCTAAGCATCTTTGTCCACTTTTACAGTCTCTCTTCCCTTCTTGTTAAAGCTCATATTTCTGCTTCGTAGGTCAACGTTGATTTGATTGCTTGATATATAATAATTTTTAATTATCTTGGTATACGCCCATCATATTTTACTGCCCATTCCTTCCCCTATAGTCTCCCAGTTGCCTACCTCTTTCAGTTATCTCCGGCTAACTATCTTCTGCCACCATCACAAATTCCAAGTACTTGAATTTGTACACTTGCCTCACTTCTGCTTTGTTATAATCCACTATTCGTGTCCGATCACCTCATTCCTAATGACTCACGAGTACCTCGGTCTTACGTATCATGTCACTTTGGGCCCCAGCTACCATCACCTGTAACTCCTTCCCTTTATCATCATCATCGTCATCATCATCCAGACCTCCTTTCCCACCCTGGGACAGGGTGAGGAGTACCTGTGTTCAGACAGGCCAAATTTGCCCAATCCAATGGGCCACGCTTCCATTCACTCATCATTCAAGCCCACGGAATCTTGGCTTTATCGGATATGCCAAAAACATTCATCACATTCTGTAGTTTCACATAAACGTATCCGACAGTGTCAATCCGGACGCTGCCACGTTAAAAAGGGGTGCCAAATCCCGGATCATACAATTCTCCTCAACCTCTCTTTCTCACACACTCATCCACCATTATCTCTCCAACTTCTACTTGGCCTACCTCGCCTCCTCCCTCCTTCAAATTCACTTAGATATACCTTTTTCACCACTCTATTGTTATCCATTCTCTCCACATGACCATACTATCTCAGTACACTCTCTTCGATTCTGGTGTCCACCACGAATCACATTCTTTTGTATCCTATCCACCCACTGTACTCCACATACATTCCTCAGCAGTCCCATCTCCACTGCATTTACTCTGGACTTTTCATTTTCATGCCACACCATAGTTTCACTTCCATATGTTGAAGTTGGCACTAACACTCCTTCATGTAAGACTCGTGCAGCTGCAACACTTAGCCTCTGTTTCTTATCAAGGCCTTCATTGCACCACCTACTTTTCTTCCTTGTGTCACTCTACTTTCCACTTCTTTTGCACATTTTCCTCTCTTTTCTATCATTGTACCCAGGTATTTGAACTCTCTCACCAATTCCAGTCTCTCTCCATTCACTGTAACATTGCACCAGGAGTCACCTTCTCTCTCAATAACCATCATTTTACCCTTTTCTACATTTACTCTCAAGGCACGACGCTTACAGACATCAGCAAATCTCAGCACTAGCCTACCAACTTCATATCCGGTATTTGCAAGCAGTAGTGCATCATCATCATACAACAAATTTGAGATATTCCAACCATCGCCATTCATTGCCAACTCCATCCCTCTCTTCATTTCTCGTGCTTTTACTTCTCTCATCACCCCATCCATATATATATTGAACAACCATGGGGACATCACACAACCTTATCACACGCCCACACCGATCGTGAACCATTAATTTAGATGTCAGTTAACCCTTACACATGCTTCACTACCATCATAAAAACTCTTGACGGCACCTAGCAGCTTACCATGTACAGTGTACATGTGCAAAACTTTCCACAATCCTTCTCTGTCCACTTTGTTGCATGCGTTTTTTCTAAACCATAAGTGTCATAAACACCTTTTGGGCCTTCTCACAAGCCTTCTCTGCTCTCTGTCACACTGCAAATGTTTGATCCACACATCCTCTGCCACTCCTAAAGCCACCCTGTTCCTCACTCACTAGGACTTGTGATATCTGTCTTACTTTCTCTATAATAATTCTTCCATATACCTTCCCTACCACACTCAATAAATTTATTCCACGATAATTCTTGCACTCTTTTTGCTCACCTTTATTTTTGTACAGTCACAGCCCTTTTCCACTCTGTTGGCACAGTTTCACTCATCCATGCTTTCTTACATACAGTATCTCAAACAAGCACTTCATTCCACTCTCTCCACTGCACTTAATCATCTCTGCATACACCTCATCAACTCCAGCTGCTTATAGACTGGCCGCCCAGGGCCTTGAGCCTAGCTGAATGAGGTACTATTAATGGGGTATAGATACATCTTTGAAGTAGCATGAAATGTACTGGAATAGATTTCTGCTGGGTACCCCATGCTGTGTGTGATCCATGTGGACCCTAAAAGTGGCCCTTATAATGAGGCTAGCACAAACATTGGAGGTACCAATCTGAATCACATCCAGATTGTGCACACCGCTGAACCAATCATAAAAACATGCCTGACAGACACGCCAATCACTGAGCAGGACCCGCCAGACCCCACCAGAAGGGCCCAAAATATTTCTGCTAGCACAAACATTGTAGGTACCACATAAAACCAATTCCAAATAATCAAGTACATTCCCTAGAGTGACAAATGACCCTTGACAGAAAATTTTTCCGTTGCGTTGGCCCTACAAGACACCTTGAATATGGGTCCCTCTGCCCCTGTGGAGGAACTGGGCTAGCACAAATAACCCAGGTACGACATACAACCAATCCCAATTATACAAGTACATTCTCCAGACTGGAAAATTACCAATGTCAGACAAACTCTTTGCTGTAATGGCCCCAATAGATACACTGAATATGGGCACTTTATCACAATTTTATACTTACGTTAGTGTTATTTTAGTTCATACTGCTTCAGTATTTTTGGGCATGGTGATCACCCATGAGAAGTCAGGAGTAATGAGGCATCTTTGGTTCACTCAAGGAAGTGCAAACTGGATCTGACCAAATGCCATTACCTCCCATTGATGCAACTTTGATAGATGGGGGGCTATTACTTCACTCATATCTGTCAGCTACCGGAAACATCGCTTCCTATGGGAAACTAGCCAGGACCCTCCTGTCGGATGTGTGCAGCCATGGTGGAAGAGAAATCCATGTATTGTTTGATACCTACTTGCCAATGTCACTCAAGAATAGTGAAAGAAAACAGTGTGGAGCAGAAGGTCATCCATTTGTCATCAGCAGTTCTGAACAAGCCCCAAAGCAGTACTGCCAGAAGTTGCTTCAGAATAGGATTTTCAAAAATCAGTTAGCACATTTTCTTCAGAAAGAATGGCAGAAAGAACACTATAGTCCCGTCCTAGGCAAAAGATACTGGTCATATCCCTTGGAGGTTACTGTGCTCATCTCACGGTCAATGAGACTAATGGCAAGATTGATGTGACATAGCCAGGTGACCTACAGGGCACACATGAAGAGGCAGACACCCTCATTGCTTTCCATGCTTCGACTGTGGCTGGAAACCTCGTGATTAAAGCATCAGACACTGAAGTTTTGGTTATTCTTCTAGGAATGCTTGGAAGGGAAATGAAAAGGGGTGACTCATCAGCTGATCACATTATCATGGACTGTGGCACTGGTAATGATTGTAGATACATTGATGTGAGGAGCGTTGCCCCTGCCTTAGAGGAGAAACAAGATGGACTTTCTGCAGCTATGCCAGGTCGCCATGTATTCGCAGGCTGTGATTTCACAGCTGCATTCAACAGAAAAGACAAAATGAAACCACTCAACATACTTTTGAAAGACCATGAAGGGAAATTCATAGAGTTCTTCAACAGCCTGACATAGAAAGACTGCTCACCAAACCAGATGAGGGCTGAATTGTTCGTAAGTACACTGTATGGACTGAAACACGTAAAGGACATCAGTGAAGCCAGGCATGCTAAACTGATCAAGATGACGGGAAGAGTAAATGCGATAAGAATGTCCCTAACAAGAGTTGGTGTTAATGTAAATGTGACACCGAAAAGTAGTCCCGCAAAAGTTGCCTTAACTTGGCTACAGTAAAAGTGTCATAGTTCTGCCACAACCGTACCTTTCTTCAGACATGTAACTCGACCTGAAATTTGTCATTGTTGGTGTCATCCTTCCGAAACTTAAGATTCCTTCCATTCTTACTACAATCCAGAAGTAATTTGTAAAATTCCATAACTCAAGTAAATCTATGAGAAACACTGTTAGGCCACTTAGGCATACTGTGAGCTATGTTTTCTTATCTTTTTCAAAACTTTCAGGAAAACCCTATGGCTATTATCAAGAAAGTAAACTGTGCACTTCTGCCACCTTGTGCAAAGACCCTGGTCAAGAAGATCCGAAGAGCACACTTTGTAAGCCTACTGTGGGGGAATGCAGATTCTGCACAACTGGGCCGAGGCCTTGATCCCCTGTAGTACGGATGGAAAGTAAAAGATGAGTACTATGCTCCTGACTGGTTCTCTGGCCCTGAAATGCCTGATGATCTGTTTCACAATGGCATCGTCAACGAGAGATCCGACAGTAATGGAGATGACAAGGCAGACCTTGCCAGCGAGTTTGAGGATGTTGATGATGCAAACTCGGAACCACCCTGGAGTGATGACTCAGACAGTGAAACAGGAATGTGACTTGTGGTGACATGACCAGCTGCAAGTGACATGACATACATTTCCTGCTCACATTTAATCTTCACTTGTACCTGATAGATTAAAGAAAAAAGATGAAAACCTGTGTTTCTTTTTTTTTATTACTTATCATTCTACCACCATTTGTGGGTACCTCTCATTGATCATACAAAAGCACCTGATTTTATCTTGTGATCCCAGTGTCTGTGTAACTCAACTCATCCACCAGGGCCAAAGGGGCATCGGGGTGTCTGGTGCCTGGTCCATCACAGCATAAAGTTTGTCTTGCATCTGTAATTTTCCACTCTGGGGAATGTGCTTGTTTATTTGGAATTGGTAGTATGTGGTACCTGGGTTGTTTGTGCTAGACCAGCTCTTCCACAGGGGAGGAGGGGAACATTTTCAGGGTGTCTGGTAGGGCCAATGCAGTGGGAAACTTTTCTGTCAAGGGTCCTTTGACACTCTGGGAATGTATTTGATTATTTGGAATTGGTTTTATATGGTACCTACAATGTTTGTGCTAGAAGAAATATTTTGGGCCCTTCTGGGGGGTCTGGTGGGTCCTGCACAGTGATTGGAGTGTCTGTCAGGTATGTTTTTATGATTGGTTTAGCAGTGTGCGCAATCTGGACGTGATTCAAATTGGTACCTCCAATGTTTGTGCTGGTCTCATTAAAGGGGCCACTTCTAGGGTTCACAGGGATCACACACAGCATGGGGTACCCAGCAGAAATCCATTCCAGTAGATTTCATGCCATTCAAAGATGTACCTGTACTCCAATACTGGTACCTCATTCATCTAGGCTCAAGGCCCTGGACTGATCGACTATTTCCCATTTTTCAGCCGCTTTACAGCACTCTTTACCTGTGCAAGTGTCACGTCTCCTGGCACTGCATTCCTTCTCTGCATACCACCAAAACCAATCATGTTTACAGCCACTCTGCTCTTTCTATTCACATTCATCAGGCTTTCAAAATATTCTTTCCATCTAGTCTTTACTTCATCCCCATCCCTTTATCTTCAGTAATTTCCAAACCATCAGGAAGTAACAACTCCCATTCGTCTCTTCCGCTCATTTCAGTACTCATTAACCCGAGGCGTCCCGTCGACGTATGGATACGTTGCAACATTTTGCATTTGCCAGTCCTGACGACGTACTGGTACGTTGCGCAATTGCAAGGTTCATAATTTGCACAATTTTCAATTTTCGTGCGTGATTTTTCATACGTATACACGGGACACCTTCCTCTATTCCTCTACAAGATGCCAAGCAGGAACAATGCCTTACACCGCATAACTTCCCCCCCCCCGCACGTCATTGTCTCCGCAATTCACCTGTTACCAGTGACCTGGCCAATAAAGACAATTAGGGCCAGAGTGATTCCCCAATCGATGACAATGTGGAGGACAAACTTTACATAGTATTTGAGGAAGAAACAGTCAGAAATGATGATCAGGTAATGTGGCAAAAAAAGGTCAGGTATGGTGATGAGTTAGTGAGTGAAACAATGCTTATAATGCCTATATTACTGTTTGAAAACCAATATACTCTTGTACTACATATAAATTCGTAGCAAGTAAATAAATAAATACAGTTTATGAGTGGTGTGAAATAGTTCCCCTCCCATAGAACTCGTTTTCTTTGGTGCCGGCCTGTTAGAAAACCCATTAAGGTAAGAAGGTACTGGTACCTGGATCGAGTATTTTAAACCTCAGTTGAGCGATTTCTCTATGAATTTTCGATGTTTCTCACCAAAAGCGGAGGTTTTAGCCAAAAAAAAAGTTTTCGAAAATACCTCGGGATTGGGGGGTGTCGGAGGTGCAAAATAGCTTGGGACGTGATGGGTTAAATCCATTGTAAGTATATACAGGAAGCGAATATGTGCAAATAATCGATCTAAACTGACCTTTACCGCGAAGTGATCTGAATCCCTTTTGAAAGTCTCACTCCTGTTTTTGATCCCTTTTCCATTTTTTCTCTGACTCTCACAGCCCACTCCGTTACCCCTTATTCCTTGGACATCAGTGCATTAAATTTATCAAAGGTACATTTTAGGTCAATGAAGCTCCAGTGGAGCTTTTCGTTTTCTTCCAGTCCCCATCTGTTGTACTTACCTCACGATGAAAATTTATCAGAAGTGCCATTTCCACTCAAAAATAGAAACTGCTGTCATCTGTGGCACACTTTCCCTTTCAGCCTGTTGTTAATATTTCCCTTAGTAATACTAATTCAATGGGCCATAAACTTAATCCATCTTTAGTTTCCAATAAACAATATAATCCTTTTGTGCGTTGGGAGTCACATTACGTTTCCAGCTGCCTCTTATTTCATGCATTTATTACCATTTTCAACATTAGATCGACCTTCTTCTCGCCCAGTGAACTCCACTGCAATTTCCTATGGCCACGGCATCTTTCAAAGTTTCCAGTTGGCATTAGCCTCAATTGATTGTTTAAATGCCTGAAGGTAGTTGCTAGAGGAATGAAAGAATGTGCCTGCTAAATACTAGACTTTTCCTTATTTGTTTTTCAGTCTCAGTTCTATTTTTTTTTTTTTTTGTCAAATATTTCTGCAATACCTGCGAAACCAACTTATATTTTATAATAATATGCATCTTAATATCTGCCTAAGGGTGATATGGAAATTATTCAACAACAATAGACATGAGTAGGTGACATGTTATCTTTTAATTAAACATCATGACTGGTATCGGGAAGATGTTCCGTACAAATATTATAAATATCAAATGAAATTACCTGCATTTTTTTCTTTTTACAATTATGTAACATCAGTACAACATATTTCTGGTCTACACATTTCAGTGGGATATGTTATGTAAATCATTATTATTATTTTTTTTCTGTAAATCCGATCGATGAACACAGTACTGTATGAGAATGAGTATTTTTATCTTAAACTTGGTCTAAAATGATTTAGACTTTCGTCTGTTTTATCGTTATAAAAAATCCTTTGTTTACAGAGTATTACCTTCACTGATGACGACCGATTCTTGTTCTTCTTCTTACGGATGACTCTTCTCAGGTCAGTGTAACTTCTACCTATCCAGGGAGGGCTACTTGCCGTTTTCATCAGCGTTCATCACGCAGAAAGACAGTCTGTTATCAACCGGACTCAACAAAAGGTAATTATATTTTTGACAGCACATTGTTATTAACAGTGTCTGCCACCTGTCTGCCTGTGCAGAGGTACAGATATCAAGCTACGGTGTTGGATAATTATATGGGTATAGATATGAACCACAGGAAAGCCATAAGCACCATATGGAGAGGGTACGAGATTCGAGGTAGGGGGCGACCATTCGCCATTTACATCCCAGCGTTAAAGAAAATTGAAAAATGCATTTCACAAAAGGGAAAGTAATTAACCAGTTTGACGGAAACTACGGAGGAGAATATGGGGGAGAGGACGCAGCCACCACCCATAATCCCGACCCGAATAAAGAAACTTTATCATCTTAAAGGAGCTGTATTGGTTCTAGGTTAAATTACATTCTAGACACCACGAGAACTTCACTTGGTGGTTAGGGTAATAGGCACAACTCTTTCGTCGATGCCTAAGATAATGAACCAAGAGCTTCAGGTTAATCTTTTCTGTGTGAATAGATACAGGACCAAGTATGACATGGGCTGTGTTCAAACAAAGTATGCATGTTGAGGGAGAAGCCTTTGACCCTCAGGAAATTATCCCCTATTCGCTAACTCAAGCAACCCTGAGCAGCACTGCAAGTTACATTATACTGTTACCATTTCTCTAGGGGTTGTGTATAGTGTCCAGTTTGAATCACTTCACAGTTTGTTATAGTCGATCTAATGAGGATGTAACATTACTGGAATACCTTTACATGAAATCTGAAAACTGAACTGTTCATGATTTCTTTTATTAGATGATGTCCTGCTATTATTCTGTTGGATATTTTTTCGCTACTTTCATGATTATTTTTGTTCTGCATTAACTAAACACTTAAGACTCCATACAGATTTATATCAAAAGATCGAGAATACAGTGGAAAGTGCTGACATAGAATGCAGCCTTATTCACTCACATTCAGTCTCACAGTTGATGTATGTAATGGTTTATACCAGCGGTTCTCAACCCCGGCGGTACATCCACCCAAGGGGGCGGGGGGTACAATGACCCAGAAGAAAAATAGGGAAGCCTGAACAGGTGTGTGTGTGTGTGTGTGTGTGTGTGTGTGTGTGTGTGTGTGTGTGTGTGTGTGTGTGTGTGTGTGTGTGTTTGATTACTCTTTACCAATTATAATCTATTCTCCAATTTTGTAAAAGCCGTTTTTTTTTCTTTACGTTATAAATTTGTTTCCTTCTGTCTCCCTCCTGTTTGGTTTGCCCATCGGAACAGACAGATGTAGATCCCATGAAATTTGATATCGATGGACTGCCCACATATTTATTTTTTAAAACATTAAGATGGTTTCCGTTCCTAATCAATAGAGAAGTTTGTTTTCCCGTACCAGTCGCTCACCAAGTCTCCATGTGACAAGATTAGTTGATACATTTCACATTCACAATTTATTTTGTATGTTTGATTGTGCAAACATAAATTGTGTGTGAATATATGATTTCAATAGCTGACACAGTAGCGAAAATTATTTTTGTAAATATCCAAGATTATTTTTTTCAGTTTAAAACAAGCCTGGTAAATCATAAGGGGACTACAAATATACATGTTTTATTTCTGACTGGCGCTTATGACTGATTTCATGACCATTTGGTATTATGATGATGTGATGGTGTTCGTGGCTATTAGCAATGTGACTGTTATTAATGTGAAAGGATTTATGACATTTTCCTGATGCTTGTGGCTTTATTGTCGTGCGAACGACCTTGTGCTGTTTATGGCCTTCTTGTTTTTACTATCATGCTATTGTGTTACTGACCACGTGATGGTTTCTCAGACTATGGCTCATTCAGAGATTTTTTTCATCATGTAGTGATTTTATATTCAGACATGCTTTAATCCATATATCTGAGTAAGGTAGCATACTCTTGATTGGCAAACAAAGTGAACATAAGATATGAGCAGGGTGGTATATTGTGTGTTGTCTTGCAGTCGAGATCAGCAAAGTTGCACCAGCGTAAAGAATATGATTAAATATATGTATGTCAGTGTATTGCATATGTGTTTTGTTTCAGACAAGAAGTAAGCAGGGGTAACACAATTCCTAATCCTTCTTTGTTATTCACGAAGGAAATTTAAAGTTAAACGATGGACTAAAAAGGGGGCAGAGGGTGAAGATGTGGGCCATGCACGAAAGAAGGCACGGCCCCAGAAACGTTGAGAACCCCTGGTCTATACCAAAGCACTTTTAAATCATCCACAAACAGGGCTCACTGGTGTACATTTTACACCGAATAATCGCATGTTGCGTGTTACATATCATACAGCATTTTTTTTTTTTCCCCATGAGCCTCTTTCTTCCAATTTGCTCTGAACCATGCTTGCCCCGCCCGCATTGACACTAAAACCTTTCAAGTTCACAGTATTTTTTTTTCCAGGATTCTACGACTGTGGGATTCGGGTTTATTTACTTTCTGGTACCTGAATAGCATCCCAAACGCAACCAGTTGCCGTAACTTACCGAAGCGGATACTTGTTGATTCGTCTCTGACAATGAGAAATTTATGGGTAAGGTGTACTGACATTCTGATTTTCTGTTTTACCATTAAAAAATAACGCCTGCCATTAAACTGTTTAATCTGAATATCCAGATGTAACACGCACTGATATACACTAAACAAGGAAGAGTGCTGAGTGTCACAGAATCTCCCTACCTAAAATCTTCATCCTATTGTAGTTATCTTTCTTAAAGTTTCTGATGCAGTCGGTAGCCATCCATCGATGTTCCATAAGTCAAGCAGTGAGAATGGGTTTTATCTTTTTTACGCAATATTCCGGTGTGTCTGGTAATTCTAACTGATTAAACATACAGGTTGATGCAAAATCATACTTAATGAATGACACTTGGGTATCTAGCATCATCTTCTATGGTTGAATAGCAAGGTCATCAGTTCTGAGTCTTGTAAATGCCTACTTTTAGGACTGAATGACTAGTAAATACACTGTAGATGTAAAAATGACAGGTGGTAACAATTTACTAAGCTCTCTGTCTTCATATTTAAGTATGTAACTGTATATAATAACATCAGATAAAAGTAACCTTGCTATTAATATTTTGTAATTTTTAAATTAAAGAATATCAAGCATCCAGCTGTTACCATCATCACAATCGTTATCATCGTTTGCAACATAGGATGGAGTAATACTGCATTCACAAATAAGACAAAAGACTTAGAATGATTAACACGTTATAGAGTGAAAAATGCGTCCCATAACCATCCATAAACCATTCAAGCCGAGGGTTTATTTGCTACAACCCACAGGCCTCAAATAACTGGACATAATGTTTACGTGGAACACAAAAGTTTTAAAGTATGAATGTTTCTCTTCCATGGCATACAGGTGACAGAAGAGCAGAGGGAATGAGAAGAGCAGAGGGAATGACAGGTATATGAAAAGGTCTGCTACTGTATAAACATACAAAAATATATTAAGACACCAATGCACAAACACCTCTCCCCCCCCACACACACACATTAAATACAAGTATAGCCATCTGTGTCAGTTGCTATACGGTAACTTTCAGAAATAGTGCTTGAAGAACCAATATAATCGTCTGACATTTAAACATAAAGTTAAATAAGATTCGGAACCTGATATACAAGTACACTCTATTTCATTCCAGCTAATGCCAGACGAATATATTCAGCTGAGAGTAAGTAAGGAGCGTGAGTAATAATACTGTCACCAGGTGTCTTCTCGTGGTGTGGACAATTGTGCTCTTCTGTTCCAGTTATCGCCAGACGATTGCTTTCAGGTAGTGTGCGACCGAGTCATAGGAGACAAAGGCCCGTTTTATCGTCAGTTAAGGAAGCTCCCTAACACCTCTTCCTTAGCTATTTATTTCTGGTTGTTTGGCTGGTTACCATGCATTTGTATATTATTTCTTCAGATTACCGTGAATACATAACACGAAAAAAAAGCAATAGAGTATAATATGCAAAGTAACTCAGTTCGTACGAGATGTTAGGGAGCTTCCTTATCCGACGAGAATACGAGTCGGATCGGAAGCAGTACTGCCACCATTAACCTCCACATGGTTAGGACAGTTTAATTCTGCATCTCGGTTAACGCCAGTTATGGTTATTCAACTGTGGTCGAGTCACAGGAGACTGAGTGCTAACATACTTTCCAGGGAATGTTTGTGGTGCTGGCGGTGGGTGCAGCTGCTTCTGGTGTGGTGCTGTTTGCTGAACTCATCTCAAGTCTTTTCACTGACTGTCATCCACGTCATTGGAATGCAAATTGTCACTAAATATTACAGTGAACTCACACATTAACTTCAGCAAAAGGATAAATATTCTTAAAGATGTTTGGGTGAAACTAAATTGCATTTATCCATTCCGTTTGCTCTAATAAATAATAGTGGATAATTGTGGTGTTCATAGTCCTGGGGGTTTGGAAGGTGGTAGTGGTGTAACTGGAAGCGCCCAGTAGCAGAGAGGACCTGTATTCGATTCTAGGACAGGCAATGATATCTTGGGGCAATGTCGTTATAGCAGCCTCTTCATAACAATAATTAATATAAGAACGAAGATTATTAGGCTCCATGGCGAGTGTTATTTTCAGGGTGAAAGATTGTGACTTGCCAAATAATATACACTTATCCTAATGACCATCATCTAATCAATATTCATTTAATCTAAGCGTTCTTCTTCATAATCCAGCGGAAACTGTGATGTATTGGTAAACATCCCAGCCCACAACTGGCAAAACCTTAGATCGATTCTCAGACACGACAAACTCTGTGGACAGGGTTATTTGTCTCTTGTCCCTGTTCACGGTCTAATGGCATCTGGGGCCTGGATATAATTCTGCAGCGGATCGTATGCTAGATGAAGACTGGGAATTAGAAAAATACTGGTCGTCTCCTATAGGGTCTTGTGCAGTCGAGGGACACTCATGACAGTAGAGGTTAAGGTGCAGTTAAAGACACATCCGCTCCTCATTGAAGAGGCCTCGGTTTCGTTCCAGGTGGGGAAATAGAATTTCGGGTAGGATCTTAGACCAGCCTAATTTGAGCATAGAGCTGATATGTGGATGTGATAGGAAGCGTTATGAGGAACATACTGAGGTGGTTTGGCCATGTGGAGAGGATGGAGAGTGAGAGACTGACGAAGAGAGTGTATGTGAGTGAGGTGGAGGGGGGAAGAGGGAGGGGGAGGCCGAAGATGAGATGGAGGGATGGAGTGGAGAGTTATATGAGAGAGGGGGGTGTGAGTTGGGAGCAGGGGAGTGAAATGGCGGGGGACAGGGTGACGTGGAGGCGATTTGTTTGTGGCCACCCCAAACGGGATTTAGGCGTCTGGCAATAGATAGATAGATAGATAGAACTGATATAGGGACTTACTGTATTTGTAGTTTGCTGTGAGCAAGTCTGGGGAATATTTGTTGAGTGTTCTCATTGTCACTTCCGAGTAATCCATAGTGCTGCAAAATGGACTCCTGTAAAACAAGACTATCCAAATGTGCAGGAAACACTGTAGCTGCAGGAAATAATTGCAATTAACTGTGTCCAATTGTGTAAGGTTTTTAGCCAGATTACTGAGCAAGAGACTGTTATTTCTGAAACCCCGGATGACTTTATTTTTTGTTATGCCTCTCTTCTCGCTGTTGTATCCATTCTCTAAAGCAACATGCAAGCAAGCCATATCCAAGTACCAAACAGTAGTTGTTTCGTAAAGTAAGTCAGGAATTGGAGATCTGAAGACGTTGCCTCACACTACAGCTGAAGGACGATATTTCCTTGTATATTCTTCAGCTTAGAAGAAACTTCTGAAAATGGATAGGTGTACCATAGCCCTCATTAACGCCTTCAGTATTAAATGGCCTTGATAACACTGGCCAACAACAATTTTCTCCCTAGGGTATTGATGGATGCTCGAAGTCCACTTTTTCATACTGAATCCAAATTATGAAATCAGATTTTTCGAATCGGGCTAAATTTTCTTATGAAACAGTGTCCATAGGTTTGTCATTTAGCATGATCACGGGATACAAAACTAATATATACAGTAAGTCCTTTGATATTAAGCTGAAAATTTTCCATAAAACTAATACAACTTCTATCCTTTGGAGAGAAAGATCCGATGATGGTGGCAAGATAAACTTAGTCAAAGCAGCAGACTGTGGAGGTTGAACCATGTTTAAACCTGTTCAGATATGAGACCAGAGTCTGTGTGTAGAGCAGTTCCAAGTCAGTCTGCTTGTAGGTGCCACAGTGTGAAGAGCTAGTGTGTCTTGATTCCTTCCTAAGTATTATTTCTTTTTATTTTACACCAGTGTTGTGTTCATCTAGATGATTTGTCATTCTGAGAAACTGTATTAACCTCTCTGTGGGCCTTTGGAAATTGATGGCCCCCCCTGGCTGGCGCCAGAAACATTTTTTTGTTTCGAAAATCGATTTTTTGTCTTTACCAACATGAAGATATCGTCTGGACCAGCTGGCAACTGGCAATGTAAGTTTTAGTATTTTTACTTTCCTAAACCCATCTTGTGAGCTGGAATGAATCGCAAGAAAATTCGCAAAATGACTGTGAACACTCCGGTGAAATCTAACCAAATGCACTGCACTAAGGAGTATCCATATTTTTGGAAATAAGAAAAAAAATCAGTGTCACTGAAATGGTTTGGAATGACTAGAAATATGTAATATGGACAAAAGCAGTATATGATGTGGGAAATTTTATTTAAAAAATGTTTTTTTCAAAAATTTTTATGTTTATTGGGTTTATGCAAGTATGGACTTAGTTTTGTAGTCTGCATGGTGTAGTGTGTGTATAAAGACAGGCGACAGAGACCCTTTTTGGCCTCTTACCAGATAAGGATGCTGCTATGTGTGTTTAAGCTGAACGTCACTGCTAAAATTCGCTACAACCCGAGATCAGCACTTCGCAAAAGGGAACAAGCGTGATGGGAAGGAGGTTTGACATTCATATAGTCACACAGTAACACCTCACACGTTGCTGAAATGCTTGTGCAAAACAAGAAATATGTAAAATTAACAAATTCAGTACATAATGTGGATTTATAAATAAAAATATCATAATTATGAATTTTCTCCCCTTTTTTGATGTTTATAAAGTTTATCCTGTATGATGTTTTATAACTCTGGGTAGTATAATGAATGTCGAAAGAGAGGAGAAGGACGTCAGTTTTAGTCTGAAGATAAATGAGTGCAGCTGTGTGTGTTTAGGGACAACCCTCGCGATCAAAAAATGATAAAGCCAGAGCTGGGCTGGGGAAGGAGAGCATGGGATAATGAGATTGTAAGTTATAGTTGTAAGTACAAAAAGCAAGAAAAATCAATATATTTCCTGCAAATACAAGCAAAACCAAAGTAAATAAAATAAAAGAATATAATGACACAAATAACATGAGTTAAAGGAAATAACAACTTACCTTTTATGCTTGTTGGTTTTTGGGTTGTGGGATGAAGACAACAAAGCGAGCAAGTAAAAGGAATGTTTATCTTTCTCACCTCTCTTCTCACATCGAAAGCAAACTTCGATACGCAGTCTATCTATCTATCTATAGCCCGACGCCCTAATCCCGCAAAGGGTGGCCGCAGACAAAACGCCTCCAAGTCGCTCTGTCACCCACCATTTGAGTACCCGCCCCCCAGCTCAATCCCCCCTCCCTCATATACCTCTCAACTCGATCCTTCCACCTCATCCTCGGTCTTCCCCTCCCTCCCCCTCCCTCCACCTCACCTACATACACCCTCTTAGTCAGTCTTTCATCCTCCATTCTCTCCACATGTCCAAACCACCTCAGTGTATTTCTCCTAATCTTCTCAACCACATCCACATCCACCCCACAACGTTCTTTCACTTCTTCATTCGTCAACCTGTCCCTCCACGTCACTCCACATGCTCCTCTCAAGTAACTCATTTCCACTGCTCTCACTCTTGACTTGTTCCCCTCTTGCAAGGTCCATGCCTCGCTTCCATACGTCAGGGTAGGGATCACAATACTATCATGCAGCGACTTCTTAACTTCCATACTCACCTCCCTATTTCTCATCACTACTTTCAGTGAACCAACAACCTTCCTTCCCTGCTACGCAAGGAAACACACTTTCTCTCTTTTTTTGACTTACTTTCCCATTCTTACTTAAACTAAAACAAGATGGACATCCACTCCTGGCTGATTCACGAGATGCACTGACAACCTGAATAGCTTGGAGGGTACGGCAGGTCTGTGCCAACATCTGCCAGACCTTTGTCCCCTTACCAAAATTGTTCTCAGTTTTTACAGATCGCTCTGCATCAGCCCCACTGGCAATGCTAAGATAAAGCATCGTTCGATGCTGGCGGCCATTTAGGGGTTAACCATCCAAATTCCTTCTGCTGTGTTTGTCGTGAGCTAAATTTTCAACCCCAGACGCGGAACTTTACACCATTCGTAAAAAGACGCTATGAACTTTATTTCAGATGTAATGTAGGTGATCTAGACAAGAGTTGGGCCCCTTGCATTTGTTGTGACGTGTGCATGACTACCGAAAGGAAGAATAAACAATTCACATCAAGTGCCATTTTTTGTTCCATTGATTTTAAGGGAACCTAAATATCACACAACAGACTGCTATTTCTCCTAGTAAGTACAAAAGGGTTCACTTCAATAGCAAAAAGCTTACTGAATACCCCAGCCAGCCATCTGCAATGGGACCAGTTCCTCTCAGAGCTGAACTTCCACTACTAAATCCTCCAGAGAATGTAACTGTAAGTGATGAGAAATCAAGCGAGGGTGGATCATATCACGAGGAAAAAGATAAAGACATTTTAAATCCAAGATTCCAGGATACCTGTTTTTCCAATGAACCACAGTTACTGTCACAAGGAGGTCTGAATGGCATTGTTCGTGACTTGGATTTATCTAACAAGCAGGCTGAACTTTTAGGTTCGAACTTAAAGGGTTGGAAATCTATTGCAGTGTGATCCTAAAGTTTTTTTTTTTTTTTTTCCCTGCAGCCGCCATGATGAATTAGAAAATGCTTTTCTCAAGAGGATGGACTTGTGTTTTGTAAAGACGTTTATTCAGTCATGGGAGCTCTTGGTTATGAACACAATATGGACTAGTAGCACTTGCTCAAGAACTCAAAAGTCAGCTTTAAAGCAGTCCTCCTTCATAACGGAAATAAATTTCAATCTGTACCTATTGCACATGCTGCAGACATGAGTCATACAGCTACATCAAGTTGTTTTAAGAAAAAGCTCAGCATCAAAAATAAAAGTGCAATACCTGTGGAAATCTAAAGGTCATGGCTCATTTGTTGGGGTTGCAGCTAGGTCACACAACGTACCATTGTTTTGTGTGTGAGTGGGACAGTATGGACAAGCAAAAATACTATATACGGGTAGACTGGCCGAAACGTACCTCACTTGTTCCAGGCAAGAAAAATGTTGTAAACAGTCCATTTGTTGTCCGGGAGAATGTGCATCCTTCTCCTTTGCACTGGAAGCTTGGGCTTATGAAAAAAAATGTTAAAGTGATGGCTAAAAGGCAAATTGGATTCACATACCGGAAAAATAAGTTTCCTCAGACTAGTGATGCCAAGATTTAAGAAGGTAATTTTGTAGACTCTCAGGTCAGAGAATTGTAAACAGATAAGAGATATGAGGGAGAGTTGAATGAAGTTGAGAGAGCAACGTGGCAAGGTTTCAAAAGTGTCTGGACAAAGTTTATTTATTTATTTTTTTTTAAATGTAAGGCCAGAAAACTATCTTGAAACCATCTAAGTCTTACCAAACAATGAGGTGCAACACATCATTAAAGATTCATTTTTTGGACACTCGCCTGGACTTCCCCCAAAAAATATGTCCAGGGAGTGGTGAACAGTGAGCATCTTCACCAGGAAATTTCTTCTATGGAAAAACGTTACCAAGGCAACCAGAGCCCCAGAATGCTGGCTGGCTACAGCTGGACTATTATGAGAGACAATATTGAGGCAAAGTACCACAGAAAATAATACGTCTACTTTTTTAAATTACAAGTTTGTAGTTTTTAATAAGTATGTAAATATTTGGGTTTTTAAATATTAAATTGCATTTCACTCAAAAATTTTATCGACAGAGAAATTTAACCATATGGATTCTTCACAAAAAATACCATTAAAATAAGGTATTTTCGTCCTTGGGACACGATTTTTTTTCTTTAGTTTACCATTGTAATCTGAATAAGATTGTCCACAGATATGATGAAGAAGAACATACATCATTGGTCTGCTGGGGTTGATAGTATTGCCAGTAGAGGGAAATTATAATCTCATCACTTTGTCTTAGCCTAAAACTAACACTTTTCAGTCCTAAGTACTCAAATATAAATAGAGTTAGCATAACTAGGTAGAGAAAATTACGGAGACGAGTTAGGGATATGATGTATAACAGTAGCCGTTTCTTATTCTGCCATCGATCTATTGGTAATAAGCTGCTAAAAGGCGAAAGTCGCCACCAAATTAAGGTGAAAGAACTTACTGATGTACCACCACCACCCTTTCCACAGGATCCCCAGTCTCCTAAACTGTACAACATAACTTGTGAACTCTATAGTGCCGTAAAAATGCCACCTTCGGATCTGTAGTTTCACACACGAAAAAGACCTGTGACATTGGCCAGTTATACAGATTTTCATCTTTATATCCCTGCCATCCCTCTATTACTGCTCCCTTCCTAAATACAGTATCTTAGTCCACTGATCAGTTATCTTTTACTCAGGTTATCTACAGTCGATATTGTATTGTTTGGTTAGTGTTTTAGAACATGAAGAGTATTTTAGAGCCTCCATATTTTTTTTAAATTTGCGGTCCCAGTCTGGCTTCTCCCAAATTTCAGCCCACAGTAGTTAATTTCCGTTATTCATTATTTATCAATGAAGGGCACTTTTAATATGGTGTGTGGATGTTATTATTCCTCTCTTTAGCTTGTTTTTCTTTCCTCTGTTCATATTCTTAAAAAAACAAAGCTCCCCACAACCAGTTGCTGTCCCCCATCCCTCTGTAATTTCAATTTGGGGACAATTTTTATTTAAACATTCAGTCTGATTAACACAACACTAATTTTCATCCCCATTATGACAGGGCTAAAAGTTCGTCAGGACTGATTCTGTTTAGAGTGTAATAAGTCAGAGATCAAACACCGAGAAATCTATCAGCTTCTTTAACCTCTTTGCGCCCCGTGTCCCCAGTATGGGACGGAACTGGGCGTTTTCCAAGTTTAATAAAGAAGGGAACCCCTGGGTAGGGACCTATGAGCTTTGCGACTATGAGCCCACAAGCGGCGGGCGATGCGCAAGCAAAATCCCTCGCACAGCAGCTCTAGGAACAAAGGAGTTAAGATCACATTTCAATGTCAGTTTGATCACTTGATCAACTTTGAACTAAGGTTGGTGGAATGGTTCAGGGTCTTTTGACGATGTAATAATTAGATTTAAGAACAACGGACTTACGATCAACATGACAGGGCAAGGTGACAATTTCGGCCTGAGGATCGTCTTGTAGTTGCCATGGGATGTGTGTTGCACCTCTCCCTTAGCGTTATAGTTTTAATATTTCACCTTAATATCCACTTGGATATTACTTATTCTATTTAAGTATCGACATAGTTTTCATCTGTAACGTAAAATAGGATAGTGAGATCTAATGTGTTGAGTAAATTGCTAAAGAAGAGGGGCAGGTGTTCCATTCTCTGAGTGTTCCTACCTTTATCTTTTACATTCCCTTAAAATCTTTTTGCAGCATTCGCCGGAGTGGCCAAATCCAGTGTGTGTGTCCCTCATTTACTCACTCGCTCACTGAGTCACTATATCCATTTTTGAAGGATAGGGTTATGGCCTTCCTTCGGAGCGGGGAGGGTCTGAGGGGTATGACATACTGTACATGCTAGTACATACTTGTCGGTACTTAGATACGAAGTGAGGGAGACGCCGTTCCGTGGTGACACCCATATAACCAGGGGAATTCGCAGTCTAGTTACGCAAACGTCCCTTGTCTGCCTCTCTATTACCCCGAAATGGGATGGTGGACTGCCAGAAAAAGGCAACTCCAGCCTGCAGTCAACTGGGTTCATGTCACAGATGAAACTGGCTCAACATAAAAAAGAACAACGACAACAACAACAACACCTACTACTACTACTACTACTACTTCAACTTCTACTGCTACTACCACGACTACTTCTACCTCTACTGTTATACAAGGGTAGAAATAGAAAGTACAAGACTACGCTCAAAACAGACCACGCATCTGTGTCGTACCGAAATAGTCATAACTATGCCACACAGAGGCAGGGGAAAACATTGAATGCATACATTCTTGCAAGCATACATACAGAACACAAGAAATACAGAACTCAAGAATACTAGTTCACCCTGTAGCCTACCCTGTATCGTCTCTCTCTCTCTCTCTCTTGGACAATTACATTTTCAGGTGACTGAAACCACGGGAGAAACAAGCAACGACTATAATTGTTGACCATAGACATGAGTAAGTGTGTGTGTGTGTGTGTGTGTGTGTGTGTGTGTGTGTGTGTGTGATCCCGCCTGCACGTGAACCCCTATTGTTTCTCTTCTTCTTGACACTCGCGGTGAAAACCTTATAATATGCAAACCGTTCATCAGATACAAAGTAAGTTCCATTTGCCGTATCGTTTGACTTTTTTATTTTTTAATAACCGCCATGTTTGGACGCCATACTGATTTTTTTTTATTCAGTAAATGGTCTTTCCAAAAAGCTTCTCTCTCTCTCTCTCTCTCTCTCTCTCTCTCTCTCTCTCTCTCTCTCTCTCTCTCTCTCTCTCTCTCAGAACATCGTTTTATATCTATCTATCTATCTATCTATCTATATTTATCTATCTATCTATCTATATATCTATATATATAATATAGTATATAAAATTTCAATTAACCATTTTAATGTTATGACGAACTTTTTTATTTTCGCTATCTCCAGACGACCAAATTCAGGAAGGGAGAATCTTTTCGTACTGGAAGTATTAGATATAATTCTTATTAAACCTTTCATCCATTTTCTTCACTAATGCACTCCTACCCCACTTCTTTTGTTCCCCTCACAATAAATCACTATTCATTGGCGACTAAACTCGCTATCTTCTGGGACTCTCTTCAACTTTTTTTTTTTCACCATAATTTTGGCAGATCCAACGTAGGGCGATTCTACTGGGGGGGAGGAGATCGATTCCTTGGGAAATCAGGCGAGAATATCAATGGCATGGATGACGTAAGTTTGTTATACATGGAGGACATCACATGACACTCGTTGTTAGGCTCATCAAGTTTCACGTTTTCGTAATTTTTGGTATTATAACTGTAACCCCTTTAATTGTGCCAAATAGGATCAAGATTGCACATACTTTTACTGTCCTGTGAATTATTCAGACCTAATTAACTGCGAGATGAACGGTTAACCAACAAAGTGAGGAAAAATTAAGAATTTAGTATTAGCTGCTTATTTTTCTGTTGTGGACTTTTCTTTGGTAAAGGAAAACAGTTTACCAAAATGACAAATTAGGGAAAAAAAAAAAAAAGTCTTACAGCAGGTAGAAAAATACTAATAAGTTTCGTAACGCACATGTACCGTACATCCTTTAACCCCAAGACACCTAATTTACCGGTGTGAATATATATATATATATATATATATATATATATATATATATCAAATAGTTCCTGCACTTTTACATGTAAATACCTGTCGCCATTTCGGCAATATATTCAGATATTCAACCAAAAATACCTTGTGTGCTTGATGAGGTGACTGCATGGCAACTCAAAGACCTCCTCTAAATAAATAACATGTTCAGACACTTACCTCTGGTTGCATCGATTATAATCATGTGTGCCAACATAACATGTGCGGACCCTGACCCACTGTCTTTATAAATGGTACGGCCAGGAGGGAAAGCCTCGGTTCATTACACGTGAGGCTTCCACAACATCTCGTCAGGACAGCCAGTAAATATTCACCACTTCTGATAGAAGGTTTATCATTTCTCTAACAAGTAACAGAACAAGGAGTATGACTTTCTTGGAATACAATCATAGGATTCCTTGATTCGATTATTGCCAGTTAAGTACGTTTTTCCATTGCGTGACGAGCGAGCCAAAGTATGTTCGTACTCCATTCATCATAATTTGATCTTGGCGTAAATTTCAACATTTCTGGAGAGGTAGTTGAATAATTATAGAAAAATAATTGAGGTAAAACATTTACTTTCTCATGTTTTTTTCTCTCTATCTCACGTCTTCTCTCTGGACGTTCATCTAGAGAGGCGCCGCAGGATTTATCACATGCACAATGTTCATTTCTCTGCTCCCGACTTGCCGTGTCAACGAACTGCATCGGTAAACGCTTGGTTGTTGATCGAATGATAAAACCCTGAAATGGGGCGATTACCCTTATTGATTTCCACCCTTAAACATAGAAAACAAAAACATTCTTTTAAAATTGTGAGCACAACATCCGATATTTAATTGTTTCAATTCATGCAAGACAACCTAGTGTTACACCACGAAATCTTTTTAAATTCGATTTCATAGTGAAGCATTAGCTTGTGTCGATTTTTTCAACTTTAATTAAATTCCAAATATAATTGGTGCTAAAGAGTTGCAGCATGACTAGGGAGTTCTGAAGTTATTTTTATTAACATAGTTTTGTTTGTTAAATTTTTCATAATTATTTTTGCTTTTTTGACGTTTTTGTGCAACTTCCTATAATTTTGAACTTGCCATATTAAATAGTTATGAAACCATGTGTGTAAAGTTGCCTGAATATCACGAAAAATGATTGCCAAGTACTTGTTGTTATATATATATATATGTATGTATATATATATATATATATATATATATATATATATATATATATATATATATATATACTGTATAAAATTATATATTTTTTCTTTTCTTTTTTAATAACAGAACAGAGGAAGGAAAATTCATCCATCCATCATCCAATCCTACATTGCCCCATGAGGAGCGTAGGAGCCCGGGGCTAGACAGTTGGTCCCGACATTTAAGATGAGAGTGACCAGCCTCACTCATCACTGAGTGGCATTACATGAGTAATCAACCCCAACCATCCCTTGGATATAATCCTTCACTGGCTCAATCCGATTGGAGTGCAATAATTACCTACTAAACCACCAGGCGCCAAAATTTGGCTATATTGGTTACCACCCAACGTAGTAAATGGTTTCCTGGTATACAGGAAACCATTTGGCATGTCACTCAGTGTAGAGTCACCCACAGGCAGAAAGAAGAGGAAAGAATGAAGGAAAGAAAGACAGAATAGGGAGTGTAAAGTTACCCGTAGTCAGAAGGACAAGGAAAGAATGAAGGAAAGGAAGACAGAAGAGGATGGAAGGAAAGAAGGATGGAGGAGTGGAAAAGGGCAGACACCCAACTGCAGCACTACATCGAGTGAGTGGATGGTAAGCGCCTCCACCTACCACAAGGAAGGAAAAACAAATGAATAAAAAAAAAAAAAAATCCATACGCCAGATTAATGGTGTCCTCTTTTCATAAAGTATCTAACATTTAGACTTGAACAACTGTAGGTTGAAGTTTGGAGGGAATCAACTCTGGGGAAGCGAGTTCCAAGGAGATGCAGCACGGGGAATGAAAGAATTCTGATAGGCAGAAGTTCTGCAATATGGCTGAGTGACATTCCAGTCATGAGCACTACCAGATCCCCGTGTAGCACGAGGGAAGGCATGGAGAGGTGGCACCATTGATGCAACTTCATCTCAGCATTTGCCATAAAAATATCTGTAAAATAAAGCAAGGGAGGCAACATTTCTTTTTACTTGTAGGGGAGGTAGTTTATTTGTAATGGTAGGGTTGTAAATAATTCTAACAGCCTTGTTCTGAATTTTGTCTAGTTGTATGCAACCTCTCCACATCCATTCCACAAGGATGAGCAATAATCAAGCTGAGAGTGCACATGACTCTTATTAATTACAGCTAACTGCTCGTCAGTAAAGAAGTTACCGACTCTGTACATTAATCCAAGTTTCTTTGAGGCGATTTTAGCAAGTGATCTAACATAAGAGGTCCAGCTGAGGGCATTGTTAAATGAGACCCCGAGATTTCAATACTTTTGGAGATGGGAATATTAGCAGTACTGAAGGTAATATATGATTCTGGCAATATCTGTCTATTAGTAAATTGTATATATTTAGTTTTATTAGCATTAAATGAGACAAGGTTGTTTTGTCCCCATTCACTGATCGTAAATAGGTCTTGATTTGTGGAGATGGCTGTACTGAGTTGAAAGGTATAGATATTAGACACTGTAACTGGGTGTCTGAGTGTGAATGAACTATGTAGTGTTGAGTCATCTGCATATGAGCGGATGGGATTGTGGGTGACAGATAAGAGATCATTAATATGAACCAGGAACAGGGTTGAGGCCAGAACTGATCCTTGCGGCATGCTAGCGTTAACTGAGTGGAATTTGGAATATACATCATCTACTTTTACTCTTATTTTCCTCTCACTAAGATATGAGGCGATCAAAGGAACAAAAGACGTTAGTCCATAACATGGGAGTTTGGACAACAGGGATCAGTGCCATACTTTACCGAAAGCTTTAGAAATATCAAGGGCTACTGCATGAGTTTCTCCATGTAGGTCGATTGATTGATGGATGGTATGAGCTAGTAGATTGAGTATGTCAATGGTGGATCTTTCGTGGCAAAAGCCATATTGTCTATCACTAATTAAGTTGTTGGGTTCAAGATGTTTAACTATGTGCTTATTAATTAAAGTTTCAAATTCCTTACCAAAAGAAGATGTGACAGCTATTGCTCTGTAATCGGAGGGGTCAGAGGAACTTCCTTTCTTCGGAATTGGGTGGATATTGGCTTCTTTCCATGAATTACGCAAAAAAAAGCATTGCATTATGTATCTATTTATCTATCTATCTATCTATACAGTATCTATCTATCTATCTATCTATCCATCTATATATATATATATATATATATATATATATATATATATATATATATATATATATATATATATAATTCACTGGTGTTTTTTGCGTATTTCACTGGTTGAAACAGTTTTATCACTGTGCTAAAAATATTTGTCTGTCAGTTCTACTATCCTAACCAGTGGGAAACGACCTTCAACGACGTCTAAGAAGAGAACAAGACTGGGGAGATTCACGCATATGGGCAATCTAACTGGAAATGAAAGAAAGCTGTTGCCCTCTGAACTTTCAACTCTGCGAGACGTTCTGAGATATGGACTACTGCTAGGAAAATAAAGAGGTGAGGATCTGAGAAACTATCTAGCAACCAGTCTTGCAAAAGGACATTTTTCCTAAAGTGATTGAAAAGTGGGAACAAGCAAACAGTTCTTTTGTAGCCCCTGTTGTATATTCACAAGTCACAGTCTTAAACAAGGTCCAAGAGAGCTGGGAGAAGGCCAAAAACATATCTCTTGGGAGAGGGAAGCTTGATGTCACAGAGGCTTTCACTGCAAAACTTCACAAGCTTTTTGACATCCTCAACTGCAAGTGTAAAATCGTTCTCTGATCTGAGTTTGGCTCCCCTGCAGATGTGGGTTGCAAAAAAGAATCTCACATTAACTGTACATGCCCTAAGGAGAATATCCCTGTTAAGGAGCTTGCCTTCATTAAAGATCAGAGAGACAAGACTGGTTCTATTGGACCATATCAGACTGGCTGGCCAAATCTGCTTGAGCACAACAGACAAGTCAAAAAGCAGAAGCGGCAAGATGAAGTGAGAATTCTTGCTAAATGTAAGCAGATAATTAAGAAGACTGTTTCAGTACCATCAAATGAAATAATTTGCTTTGATGATGAAAATGAAGAAAAAATAGCTGATGGTTAAGATGGAAAGGATGGGAGTTATGAAGTGACAATAGCAATACCAGGTACGCCTTCTACTTCCAGTAAAAAGCCAGAGCACAATACATTAGAAATAACCAGTGTTGCTGTGCAGAGCATCAGATTTGGTGTTGAACTGCGTTCCACAGCTGCCATCACAACTGCTGCATTTATGGATGATGGCTTGATCACTGAAGAAAAGAGACTTGTAGCTGATCACAATAAAGTAAGAAGGCCCCAAGAAAAAGTAATGAAATCCCTGGATCAGGATTTTGATGATCTTTGTAAGTAGGATGAAATTGACTGCATCTTCTTTGACGGCCGTCAGGATATAACTAAAGTTATGCTGAAAGCAGACAGTTCAGATCGTCAGTTCCCCAGAATCATCAAAGAAGAACATTACTGTGTGTGCAGTGAGCCAGGTGGAAGATATCTTTACCACTTCACTCCTGAGAAAGACTCAAAGAAAAAATAATCTGCTGAAGTTATTGTTGATAACCATGTAGACTGCATGAAGAAGTAGGGCATTGGTAAAGGCCTGCGGGCCACTGAAGGTGATTTTACAAATGTTAACACTGGCTGGGAGGCTGGTTCCAAGCACAGGCTAGAGGTCAAGCTTTGCCGTAAGCTGATCAGGTTCGTTTGTGCCCTACACACTAACGAGTTACTCATGCGAAACTGATCGCAGCAGAGGATGGGAACACCTTGTCTAACAACAAGTGGACAGGAAACATTGACAAGATGCTAGACGCTGCTAGAGAACTTGAAAATGATCCTTCATTCACCAGACTCTCAACTGGAAATCTTATTTCACTGAGTGACAATGTTGTAAAGGATTTCTCTACTGATCAAACGTACAGGTAAAACATCACACAAGCCATAAGGACAGGAGAACTTCCCACAGATCTGGCCCTTCTTGAAATTGGTCCACTGAGCCATTCAGGGTGGTTGACAACAACAAACAGGTTTTGTCACATATGGGTTTCAAAACATGGCCTTAAAGGCAAAATCCTCAACAACTTATGACTGATCGTGGAATACATTGTTGGCGTGTACTACCCCCCCTGCTGGTTCAGGATCAAAATAAAATACACTTGGGTGGAAGGCCCATGCCACACCTTGTTTTAGCTGCAGCTAGTTAGGCTGCAAAAAAAGCTGTAATGGATGATGTTTTGCCAACCACCCAGAGCGCAGCATGGTATGCATTCTGTGAAATGACAATCCAAACACTCTCGTGCTAAGATGACAGTGAGGAGAGGAGAACTGGTGTCCAAACAATTGTTAAGTTAAGGGGTGGAAATGATGACACACTGGGAAATCTTTCTGTATATCCCAGGAAGACACCTTCCATCAACCCCAGTGCTTCTTCCATGTTGGAGCTGAAATAAAGGAGTTCATTGACGAACCCATGCAAGTTTCACAGTGGCCCTGTCATGCTCAGTCTACAGAGAGGTCTGTGAAACAAGTCACAGAGGTAGCAGGTAGGGTATATACATATGGGAAACGTGAGAGCTATATCAGAAGCCAAGAAACAAGTCGGCGGCTGATGTTCAAGAACAAAATATCAAAGCATGACGATGAAACTTGTTTAAATAAATTTCTTAACTGATGTCATTACTTTCTAATGTTGTGTTATGATTACAGGGATATGATTTATGCTTACTAGGATATGCATAATGCAGAGACAGATAAATTTTTTAGATCATTACCTAACATTTTGAGAAGCTAAAATTAATATATATTGTTTTGTGAGTGCAGATTGTGTGTTTTTTTTTTAAATCAAACGTAGATTTCCTAAGCTAAATGTTGCGTAATTACAAAAACAGTAGGAGATTTGAATTAGTCACATCCGAAAACATAAATTTAAAACCCCTCACTGAAGAAATTTGCAAAAATTAATTTTCATCCCCCAGAATGACATATCCTAGTGGAGCATGTCAAGTGAGGCCCTCGGTACATTCCCTTGGAAAGTTGGTAGTCCAGGGAGTTTCATTGGTCTCATGAGTAAATATATAGTTAAAAACAATATTTAATGAAGAAAAGGCATTCCAGAGCAGAATTCTAATCGCCCACGAAAATATGCTGTTGGCCCAGTCCTAGATTTTGGCCAAAACTTTTTACCCTGAAGGTTTTATGTTGATAGCATAATGGTGCTAAAGGCGGGCAATAAAATCTAGTTGACCTTTGGCGGCCATTTTGGTGACCTTGACCTTGACCCCCAGTGCCCATTTTCGACCACGGCCAAGATTTTGGCCACATCTTAATACTCTGAAGGTTTCATGTTGATAGCTCAAGCCATTCATGAGATAGAATGGGAACAGATACACACTCACATAGACACACCGAGAGAAGCACAAAGGTTGGCAAAAACATTATCACTTTGCCTTGTAAAGGCGGGCGATAATTAATGTATATACTACCTGTTGAAACTCTTTTCTACCTCACGCAGTAGAAAAGTTATTAGCCTATGAAAACCATCGCTGTCGGTCTGTGCGGTGCAGGGCCAGGCAGGGTCGTGTGGGGCCACTCATTTCTCAGCCTAAAGTCAATAAGGTTTCGTTCATTGCGCTCCCTATCTTGTAATTATAGTGACCATACCTCAGCTTACTTGTCTTCCCTTACCCAGGAATCTCTCTCTCTCTCTCTCTCTCTCTCTCTCTCTCTCTCTCTCTCTGAACTTTGATGTTTATACGCTCATCAAGGAGGTTATGTTTTACCCCACTCTGGTTTGTTTGTCTGTCTGTCTGTCTGTTAGCAGGATTACTCAAAAGATTATGTACGGAATTAAATGAAAATCTGGGGAATGGTGGCCATAGTCCAAAGAATAAATTACTATATTTTGGGCCGGATCCGGAGTATCCCGCGCATTATCTCCAAAAGTTCTCAGTGAATTTCAATGAAGTTTTGTAGAATGGTGCGCCATGGACCAAGAAAAAAATTATTAAAATTTGGGGCGGATCCGGATCGCATATCCACGGATTCGGATCTGGTATTACTCAAAAAGTTATCGACGGATTTGGATGAAACTTTGTGAAAGGATGGGCGATTGGCCAAAGAAGAAATTATTAAATTTGGGGGCGGATCCGAAATCCAGCTCTGGGGTATCCTGCACAATATTTCAAAGTGTTCTCAATGAATTTCAATGAAACTTTGTGGACAGGTGGGCCATGGAACAAGAACTGAATAAATTTGGGGGCGGATCGGTATCCAGATCCGGAATTACTCAAAAAATTATTAAAGGATTTTGAAGATATTTTGTGGAAAGGTGGATCATGGACCAAGAAAGAAATGATTAATTGTTGATTGCGGATCCGGATCCGGTTCCAGATCCTATATCCACGAATCCGGAACCAGATCCTTTTTAATGGCATTGACGGAGGCCGAGGATGAGATGGAGGGATGTGGTGGAGAGGTATATGAGAGAGGGGGGTGTGAATTGGGAGCAGGGCAGGGAAATGGCGGGGGACAGGGTGACTTGGAGGCGTTTTGTGGCCACCCCAAACTGGATTGAGGCATCTGGCAATAGATAGATTGATAGATAGATGGAGGCATGCGCTCTGTGAGCGCTTTCTATTTGCTAAAGGCGGGCAATAACGATTTTAACAGTATCACGTAGTTGTTGTTTTTTATGCCTACATACGATCTGAATCAGGAAAGAGAATTTTTTTTTTCGTACTTGACCTAGTAGACACAGTTCCTATATAACTTTTCATCCATTTTCTTCACTAATACACTGTTACCCTCACTTCTTTTATTCCTCTCACTTTAAATCACTATTCATCTGCGACACAATTCCCAATTTAGTGGAACCATCATCAGCTATTTTACACGATAATTTTGGCAGATGAAAAGTTGAATGAATTATATTTCTATGGATCGCTTCCCTACGAGAACAGCCGAAAATGTCAGTGGCATGGATGACAAAGTTTGTTATATATATATATATATATATATATATATATATATATATATATATATATATATATATATATATATATATATATGGAGGATATGACATGACACTCTGCTATTAGTTCATTTTCCGTGTTTGTATAACTATATTCCATCTAACTGCGCAAAGTAGGATTAAAATGGTCAAGACCACAAATAATTTCAGGTTCCTAACAATCATTATGTCATCAGTTCACAATGCGGTGAATTATTCAGAATTATTAAAACAGCGAATTGAACCCTGAACAGGAAAAATGAAGAGAAACCGTTTTAGTATCTTCTGTTTACTTACTTTTTTTTTTTCTAGTTCAGAATTGTTGATGACAAAGGATATGCATGTCTGAAGAACATTTATCTAAATGACCCACTAGCAAACAGCGTTAGAGAGCACGTAGACAAGTACACAAAAGTCCAGCAACACACATGCCAACACTCCCACCGCAACACATACCGGTAATATTCTTGTGTGTGTGTGTGTGTGTGTGTGTGTGTGTGTGTGTGTGCTTGCCCTCAAAAATTTACGGGACAAACTATTAGCCTTTCCATCACAAAATGTTTACAAATAACATCATATTCATTTACAAACGAGCACTGAGCCCACAATGATCAATTCTCATTATTAACTCGATATAAATTATATTCCGCACGCCGTGATATCTAGCAATATTGCGCCGTCGGGTCACAAACGATCACCATAATTTTTTTGTGGTATTTTTCTGACACTCCGTGGACTTTCCCAGAGCTAATGGAAAAAAGAATAGTTCGATATAATATATTATACGGTGTTACCGATCTCGTCAAAGAAACAATTAAATGCTTAGACAGTCACATAAATACAAAGCATTATTATTATTATTATTATTATTATTATTATTTTTGTATGGTAGGTGGGGGCGCTCACTATCCACTCACTCGATGTAGTGCTGCTGTCGGGTGTCTGCCCTTTCCTATCCTCCATTCTTCTTTCCTTCCATCCTCTTGTGTCTGTCTTTCCTTCATTCTTTCCTTGCCCTTCTGCCTACGGGTGACTTTACACTCCCTCTTCTGTCTTACTTTCCTTCATTCTTTCCTCTTCCTTCTGCCTGTGTGTGACTCTACACTGAGTGACGAGCCAAATGGTTTCCTGTACACCAGGAAACCATTTACTACGCTGGGTGGTAACCATATAACCAAATTTTGGCACCTGGTGGTTTAGTGAGTAATTATTGCGCTCCATTCGGATTGAGCCAGTGAAGGATTATATCCAAGGGGTGGTTGGATCCTATTGCTCATGTAATGCCACTCAGGGATGAGTGAAGCTGGTCACTCTCATCTTAAATGTCGGGACCAACTGCCTAGGCCAGGGCTCCTACGCTCCTCATAGGACAGTGTAGGATTGGATGATGGATGGATGTGGCGGGGGGGACACAATCTGGCCGCACTATGGGGTGGTACTACTACTCTGCGGCCAGGTTGTGTTCAGAAGAATACTGCCACCGTATTCCCTGCGTGCCATAAAAGGCGACTAAAAGGGGCGGGGTGAGGGGACTAGGGACCCCCTCCTCTGTTTTTTAGTTCCTAAAAAGAGACAGGCCAGAGAAAGGGATGGGGGATGGAGTTATCCCTGTACCCTGAAGATTGGGTCTATGAATGTGCGTGGATGTAGTACGATTGAGGCTAAAAGGGAGGAGATTGGGAGAATGTTTGTGAGAAGAAAGTTGGATGTGTTAGCTTTGAGTGAAACAAAGATGAAAGGGAAGGGTGAGTCTATGTTTGGAAGTGTGAATGGAAGATTGTCAGGTGTTGATAGAGGAAGGGCAGGAGAAGGTGTGGCCTTGTTAGTGGGTCCGGAAGTACAGCAGTGTGTGATTGAATGGAAGGAGGTGTCATCGAGACTGATGTGGATGAAAGCGAAATTTGAACGTGAGTTGTGGGTGTTTGTGAGTGCATATGGGCTTGGTAGTGAAAGGGATGAAGAAGAGAGGGAGTCTTTCTGGAATGATGTTGATGAGTGTCTGCAGAGTTTTGGAGCGAATGTGAATGTGGTAATGATGGGAGATCTGAATGCTAGAGTGGGAAATGTAGCAGCTGAAGGTGTAGTTGGTATGCATGGTGTGCCTGGAAGAAATGAAAATGGGGAACGAATGGTAGCGATGTGTGTTGAGCGAGAGATGGTGACTGGAAATACGCTGTTTGAGAAGAAAGATATTTATAAGTATACATGGGTGAGACAGGAGGGTGGAAGGGTTGTTGATAGAGCTTTGATGGACTATGCGGTTGTGTCTAGGAATGTAATAGGAAAACTGTTGGATGTGAGAGTTCTGAGAGGGGAGGGTGGAGGTATGTCTGACCACTACCTGGTGGAGGGAAAGTTAAGAGTAGGTAAAAGATGGGTGAGAGCTAGGAGAGTTAGGTGTGGCAGGAAGGTTTTGAAAGTGAGAGAGAAAAAGATAGAGTATCGGGAGAAATTGAAAGATGAGTGGAACGCAGTGAAAAATCGGGAAAATGGCAGTGTGGAGGAGGAATGGCAGTTGTTTAAGAGTGCTGTGGTGGGGCATACAGAAGAGGTGTGTGGTGTGAGACGTGTGGGTGGTGGTGTAAGAAAAGGAAGTGAATGGTGGTGTGAGAAAGTAAGTATGGCTGTGGCTGAGAAGAGACGTGCATATGAAGTGTGGCTGCAGAGGAAGGATGAGATGTCATATGAAAGGTAAAAGGAAAAGAGGAATAGGGCGAGAAGGGCTGTGCGTGATGCTAAAGTTGCAGCAGATGAGAGGTGGGGTAGGCGGCTGACAGAGAATTTTCAACAGAATAAGAAAATGTTTTGGAAGGAGGTGAAAAGAGTGCGAAAGGGAGAGTCTGGGAAGGAAGAACGAGTAAAAGCAGAGGATGGAAGGATGTTAATTTATGTGGATGCAGTAAGGAAGAGATGGGCAGAGTATTTTGAAAGATTGTTAAATGTAGAGGAGGAAAGGGTGGCTGAGATGGTGGCGGATGGAAGGGTGCAAGGAATAAATGTGTTTAGGAGAGTTGAATGATTCTTTGATCACGAAGAAGCAAGTGGAGAAGGCAGTAAAGGAGATGAAAACAGGGAAAGCTGCATGTATGGATGGGTGTGCTGTGGAATGCAAGAAGGGTGGTGGAGTGACTATTGTTGCCTGGTTAGTAAGATTGATGAATGTGTGCTTTGTGAAAGGTATGGTGCCAATTGACTGGGCAAGCGCTTGTGTGGTCCCGTTGTATAAAGGCAAGGGTGATAAGTATGAATGTACTAGCTTTAGGGGTATAAGTCTGTTGAGTGTTGTAGGTAAGGTGTATGGTAGAGTGTTAATTATGAGAGTCAGAGAGGGTACAGAGGGAGTGATTGGTGATGAGCAGTGTGGCTTTAGGAGAGGGAGGGGATGCGTGGATCAGGTGTTTGCTGTGAGACAAGTGTGTGAAAAGTATTTAGCGAAAGGCAAGGATGTGTTCTGGGCATTTATGGATTTAGAGAATGCGTATGATAGAATTGATAGGGAGGCTTTATGGACTGTTTTAAGAGTGTATGGACTTGATGGTAGGTTATTAAAAGGGGTGAAAAGTTTTTATGTAAATAGTAGAGCATGTGTAAGAGTGGGAAATGCTGTGAGTGATTGGTTTCCCGTGAGAGTGGGGCTGCGACAGGGATGTGTGATGTCGCCTTGGTTGTTTGATGTTTACATGGATGGTGTTGTAAGGGAGGTGAATGCAAGAGTTTTAGGTGGAGGTCTGAGTCTGGTGAATGTTGATGGTGGAGAGTGGAATCTGAAGCAGCTGCTGTTTGCAGATGATACTGCACTGGTGGCTAATTCAGAGGAGAAATTGAGACAGTTGGTAGAGGAGTTTGGAAGGGTGTGTGAAAGATGGAAATTGAAAGTAAATGAGAATAAGAGTAAAGTGATGAAGTGTATGAGGTTGGTAGATGGTAGGGGGATGAATATAGTTTTGAATGGCGAGTTGCTTGAGGGGGTAGAGCGTTTTAAATATCTAGGGTCACATGTTGCTATGGATGGAAGAATAGATGCAGAAGTGAAGTTTAGAATAAATGAAGTAGGAAAGGTGCTGGGAGGAATGAAAAAAGTGTTTAGATGTCGTTTGCTTAGAATGGATGTAAAGAGAAGGTTGTGTGAGGGTGTTGTGGTACCAACTGCGTTATATGGGGCTGAAACATGGAATATGGGTGTAGCAGAGAGGAAAAGTTTGAATGTAATGGAGATGAGGTGTCTGAGGAGTATGTGTGGAGTGATGCGTATGGATCGAGTGCAAAATGACGAAGTGCGAAGGAGAACTGGAGTTGTTCGGGAGATGGCTGGTAGAGTTGAGTAGAGGGTGTTGCGATGGTTTGGGCATATGGAGAGAATGGATAATGAGCGATTTGTGAAAAAGATAGCTAGATCTGATGTGAGAGGTGTAAGGCTGAGAGGAAGACCACGAATAGGATGGATGGACAGTGTGAAGAGAGCGCTGGATGCGAGAGGGATGTCTGTTGAGAAAGGAAGAGTGGCTGTGCGTGACAGAAATAAATGGAGAGAAATTGTGAGTGAATAAGAGTTGATGCAGCCCTGAGGGAATATTCTCCCGCAATTGGTGTGATCAGCTAGTCAGGTCAGGTGCAGGTAAGGGGATGGGTCTGTTATGATGTGGCAGGGGTAAACCAGCTGTGCTGTCAGGCCCTGCTGCGGATGTCACTGATTGCATTGCGCAGTTGACCCTTGTGCGGTGTGGTGCGGTGAGGATCTGTCCGTTCTCCCCTTTGGGGCTAAGATGCGAATGAATGTGTTTGAATGGATGAGTAAATGGGGAGTGTGTCGTCCTGTCTCGGCTACCTCCCTTTCCTTGGGGGAAGCAGCCTAGGTATATAGATAGATAGATTATTATTATTATTTTTATTATTATTATTATTACATATTGTCAAAACATATGAAGTCATTCTTGGAGTTATTACCAGTAAATACTTATCGCCAATTCGCCGTTTATTCACGGATGAAACATTTAACCAAAACTACCTTGTTTACATGGAAAGGCGACTGCCTGGCAGCACCAAGCCCTCCGATAAGCAAATTACGTGTTAGGACATTCACCCCCCGTTTCCATCGATTACAATCACATGTTCTTACAAGACGTGCGCAGACCCTGACGCACTGTGTTTATAAATAGTACAGGCTGGCGGAAACGCCTCAGCACAATAATCGTGTGGCCACCACAACAACTTGTCAGGATAGCCAGAATCTTTTCACTACAGTCAACAGAAGGTTTATCACTTCTCTGGGAAGGAACAGAACAAGGGGTAAGACTTACGTGGTATACATTTCCATTTATGGTGTTCCTTCATCCAGTTACTATTGTAGTGACTATAGTCTCAACTTACTTCTCTTCCCTTTTACAGGATCTCTCTCTCTCTCTCTCTCTCTCTCTCTCTCTCTCTCTCTCTCTTTCTCTTTCTTGCTGAGCATAGTTTCCTCTACGGATCGCTCTCTCTCTCTCTTTTCTCTTACTCCCAGTGCTTTTGCCATTCTCTAGTTCGGTAACAAAACATTTTGCTCACTGCCCATTATTTTCATGCGGTGAAAATGTATACTTGCAAGAAGCAGTTCCTTTACACTGCCATGATAGCGAAACTTAACGCATCCCATTCCCTCTAAGTTGACCTAAAACTATCATCTTACCTCCATCATGAATACTGAGCTACCACAATAGACTAACAGTGGAATATGATGCAAATCACAAAGTGCGGTGGAAAGACTGCAGACCCAAAGCTTTGCCTTTTTCTGCCACTTGCTTCCATGAAGAGCATGTATAACACGTAAAGCTGGACCAAGTTATTGTAAACTGATTATACAATCTGCTCACCTAACCTCTAATGAATAGTTGTGCTGGAAGTCTGATAATGTATTTTGTTTGTTCGGCGACCTAGACATGTAAAATGATAAGGGACTACTGCTCCTTATCTCTCCGTCTCTCCAGTGCACCACCCAACTCTCTCTCTCTCTCTCTCTCTCTCTCTCTCTCTCTCTCTCAACTTCATTTTTTAAATATCATTCCATTGAACATTTTGATATTGTAATGTAATTGTTATTTTTATTTCGCTGCCTCCAGATGATCGGGTTAAGGAAAGGAGAATCTTTCGTTTTGGATTTCTTAGATTCTGTATATTTCTTATTAAACCTTTCTTCCGATTATTTTTATTTTCACAATTACACTGCAACCCTGCTTCCTTCAATACCCCCTCTATAAATCACTACTGATCTGCCACTGAACACCTTATCTTGAGAGACTCTCCTCAACTATTTTTTTAAGTCGATAATTTTAGCAGATGCAAAGCAGAGTGAATCATATATATATATATATATATATATATATATATATATATATATATATAATATATATAGTAGAGAGAGAGAGAGAGAGAGAGAGAGAGAGAGAGAGAGAGAGAGAGAGAGAGAGAGAGAGAATTACATGTATAGATCTATCTATCTATATATATATATATATATATATATATATATATATATATATATATACATAGAGAGAGAAAGAGAGAGAGAGAGAGAGAGAGATCTATACTAACGCCACACTTCGAGATCAGGCGAGAACATCAGTGGTATGTGTGACGAAGTGTATTACATATGGTGGATAACACATGACACTCCGTTGTTAGTTCATCAACTTTTACGTCTTCGTAACTTTCCGTATTATACTTATGATCATCATCATCTTCATCCGGACCTCCTTTCCCACCCAAGGGCAGGGTGTGCGGGTAACTTTATGTATATATCCCATGAAATTGTGAAAAATAAGAATAAAATGATCAAGATCATAAGTACTTCTATGGTCCTTACAATCATAACGTCTTCAATTCACTGTGTCGTGAATTGTCTAGAATTAATAAACAACAAGTTATCGGTAAACCAGCAAAGAGAGTAGAAAACGCATATAAGTGTTTCCTGTGTACCTATTTTGTGTTGTTTATAATTTAGAATCTTGGATGGCAAAGGAAATAAGTGAGTGAAAATCTTGTATCTAAATGACATTAAAAAACAGCGTTAGAGAGTACGTAGACAAGTATACAAAAGCGTTGTAACACACATGTACACCCTCACATCCCAACACACACAACGTACTTGTGCAAATATGTATGTATGCATGTATATATGTATGTATGTATGTATGTATGTATGTATGTATCTAGATACATAGAAAGATATACTGTAGATACAGATATACAGTCTTAATACATGAATTCATTTTTGTAGTTATAACAAGTTAATACTTATTGCCATTTCGTCCGTTTAAATTAATCAATGATAAATAATTCAAGTAAAGCCACATGGTGAAATGACTGCCTGACAACACCTAGTCCTCCGATAAGCAAATAACGTATTCAGTTTTTAACCCCTGGTTGCATCGAATACAGTCACGTGTGCTTGCGTGGCGTGTGTAAACCCTGACTCACTCTCTTTATAATCGTACAGTTTGGCGGCAACGTCTCAGAACAATAGACGTGAGGCTACCACAACAGCACTCCAGGGTACCGGGTAACTTTTCACTAAATTCGGTAGAAGGTTTATCACTTCTTTGAGAAGTAACAGATCAAAGGGTATACAATTCCAATATAGTGTTTCTTGATTTTATTATTATTGTAGTGACTGTATCATAAATATCATTTTCCTCATCCAGGAAGCTCTCTCTCTCTCTCTCTCTCTCTCTCTCTCTCTCTCTCTCTCTCTCTCTCTCTCTCTCTCTCTCTCTCTCTCTCTCTTCCCAAACAATCTCTGCCATTCCTCTCTGAGCACTCCTAAATTTTCCTTCCAAAGATTTTGATAGACTCCAAGTTTTTGATCCATTAGGTACAATATGAAGGAAACAGTGGGTATATAGCGGTCTCTCTTGACATAATGGTATACTAGGGTCTCCCAGTATGTGGGATCTCAATATGCGAAACACCTAATACGCGAATTTGAGTCAGTAAAAGAAAATAATATGCAAAATGTCGTTCTAAAATGCGAATCAGTCGTTTAAAAGCAAGAGACAAACTGTTCCCCCTCAAAATAGTAGCGTCTGAAACCACCAACAGATGGCTGATCGGTTTCCCACCCTTTCCCTCCCTCACAACGTCACTCAGGTCAGGTCTCAAGATTCTCAGTCTGTGTCTGCCCGTGATGCGCCTGCATATTGTGGTGTTTTTAGCACTGTACAAGGTATGCTTTTGTTCACCTGTTACATCATGGCCCCACCGTCCCATTCCAAGAATAAGAGGATCACTTTGGAGCTGAAACTGAAGGTTATAGGGTTGAATAAGCAAGGTAAAACGAACTCAAACATTGGGTGTGAACCTGGCTTAGGTGAATCGACTGTGAAGAACATTTTCAAGAACAAGGAGCAGATTTACGAACCGTCAAACGTTATGGAGGCCAGCAAGTTGACGAGCACAATATGGTTGTTAATCCCGCAGTTATACAAATGGAGCACTGCCTTGCACACTACATTCAGAGGTCTATCATCCTTCTTTGAGCAAAAGTCTTTCTTACCATGATAGTCAATAATGGGCAAATACTGTAAACGATAAAGACTGGGAGAAGTGTCGACCATATACATTCATTTCCCTTGACTGATATTTGTTTTAATGTGTCCGACTCTGGACAAAGGTTTCAGGGCCTATCCCAAGGCACAGTAGTCATACACATCTCCACATGTCACCACCTCGGCGCTAACACCCACGGTCCATACTGAATGCATGCTAGGGCTGTCTCGTACAGGACTGGTGTATTGGTATTAGGGAGGGTATTTTTTCGACACGTCGGCGGGTCTTCTGGTAGAACAGTAAAGTCTGCTTTAATGAAATCCAAATCCTTGAAATATTCCCTGCCACAGACGGGATTCGAACCTGGGTCCATTAGGACTGCAGGCCGCCTCTCTACCGATTCAGCAGTCGCCTCAAATATGCGAAATTTTCAATATTCGGAGCATTTTGTCGACCATATTCTCGTACACTGGGAGATCCCACTTTAAATGCTTATCCTTCGGGTAGTTACTTAGTTTCCAAAAGCCTCCATCCTATTGTTATTTTTCGTTTGATTTCATTGTCGTGGACTAGGTCTGCCTGAACTGCCTGCCACTGGTATACGTGTTCCTCATTACATTCTAGTCTTCATCTCCTTTATTTACTGAATGGGTATAAAAGTGTTTGTTAATCATAATCTTCGACTACATATTAATTTTCAAGCCTACCCTCAGGCTCTCTTTGTTCAGGTCATCTATCATTTCTTGTACTTACTTCCCCGATTCGTTGAAAAGGATTATGTTGTCTGTAAATCTAGGATTGCTCAGTATTAATCCCTTTATTCATTCCTTTGTCATCCCAATCTAAATCTCTAAAGACGTCCATTAATCACTTAGTGAATAACTTGAGTGAAATTATCTCTGCTTGTGTAATTCCTTTCTTAAATGGACTTTTCAGGCTGTCCTTAGGGAGTGTTATGATAACCGTGTTATTATTATAAATATCATCTATTACTTTGAAGAATTTTTTTTCTACATTTTGTCATCGAATTCCTCTTGTAATTGCACATGGTTTAGGTGAATCAAATACTTTCTTATAATCAACAAAATAGTGTCATGCATAAAGTGTCTTATATTCTGAAGTTTTTTTTAGTCACTTGCTTAATAATTTGAATATGGTCTTTTGTCAAGTAACCACTTAGAAATCTTACCTGTTCTCTTGGTTGGTTTGCATCAAAGTTTTGATTAATCCAATTTGTTAAGACTTTCTTCTAATGAATTTATAGAACAGGCTGATTACTAATTGGATGGTAGTTCTTTTCGCCACCTTTTTTATGATGCAGAAAAATAGATGCATTTTCCAAACGCGGGTACAACCCAGATTTCTAAACATTTCGTATTAACGCAGTTATCCGCACCCTAATAAGGTCAGCATTGATACCATCATCAACGGCTGCTTTACTCTTCATTACTCCTGTCAAAGCTTTCTTTACTTCATCAGTTATCACACTAGAGATGACTTCTTCTTTTTTTATTGCGTAAATGCGCAATTTTAAAGATTTAACCACCCAACTCGCCAGCTTTGCACACAAATCGTAGCAAGTGGCTAACCTCCATGTAAAATTTTAAGATTGATTCAGCTCCAAATTCTGTCCGACACTACTCGTTCGAACACCACTGGCGACGTCAACAAGCCTTGGTGCCCATTAGTAATGTAAATGCTATTTCTTTAGAATTTGAGTGTCATAAATGAATAACTCTAAATTTAGTAACATAAAGTTTATTTATACTGAATCTGGTTGTCATAAATGAATTATACACTCTGTCATTCTATCTATTGCCAGCCGCCTTAATCCTGTAAAGTGTGGCCACAAACAAATTGCCTCCATGTCGCCCTGTCCTCTGCCATTTCCCTGCCCTCCACCCAGCTCACACCCCTCTCTCATACCTTTCCGCTCCATCTCTCCATCTCTTCCTTGGTCTACCCCTCCCTCTCCCCCTCTCCACATCTCTCACATATGTTCCTCGTTAGTCTCCCGCCCTACATCCTCTATCATGGCCAAACCACCTCAATCCATTTTTCCTAAAGCTGTCTATCACATCCACTTCCACAACACAATGCTCCTTCACCTCCTCATTTGTCAGTCTGTCTCTCCATGTTACTACACATGCTCCTCTCAGATAACTCATTTCCACTGCTCTCACTCTTGACTTGTGTTCTTCCAATAAGGCCCAAGCTTCACTCCCATACGTTCGAGTTGGTAGCACAACACTCTCATGCAGCGACTTTCTTTTCTTCCTTGCTCATTTCTCCAATTCTTTTCACTGCTTTTGAAGAACAAGCAACCTTTCTTCCTTGTTTTACCCATTCAAGCACTTCATCCTCAAAACTTCCATCCTTACTTATCACACTTCCAAAGAACTTAAAGGCATTCACATTTTCCATTTTCCTATCATCCGACCTCACTGTACATTCAGCGACTTCATTTCTCTTGAAGACCATAACTTTACTCTTTCCTACTGTACATTCACCTTTAGAGTCCGTTTCTTACACGCTCTCCCCTTAGGCTTCACTTAACAATACAACATCATCTGCAAACAACAGTACAAGAAGTTTCCTAACTCTGCCCTCTCTCTGTCACGGGGTTTTTGAGAATTTAAAAATTGAATAAAGGTTATGTGTTTTGCTTGAAAATAGAGACAATGAATTAGCTTGTGAAATCAAGCAGTTTTACTTTATGTCGGCTTACTTCGCCGATTCTCTAAGGATGAGAATTTATAAACATTCTCAACAGTACACAGCAGAGACTAATTACTCACACGTGCTGTTTGTTAGTACTGTTAGCCTCTAGAGAAAGTGACTCCATCCTTGACAATCAATAACTAATGCTATTAATGATAAACAGGTTCCTGGCAGTGCATTAACTCCTCCTTGGCACAAATGATTTAAGCTTAATACAAAAGGACTGGCTTAAGTACCAGTTATGAATAATGCAAAGCGTTTGTGCAACTAGGAGTGGCAACTAAAATAAGCTTAATGTGGAGAAATAAAACACGAGTTTACATTACATCAAGCTCGAAGAAAAGGAACTGTAAATTTATTAATTACAATGAAATAAATGTACGTTACATGAGTCTCAAAATGAAGTCAAAATAACAAGGAGAACACACTCACTTCCTCATTCAAACGCTAACACTTAAACCTAGGAAAAACTGGTCAGTGGAGGGGCTAAGCGGAATGACTGGGAGTCGATACGTAGGACGGACGCTGCAATACGCTGAACGCTCTTCGCCGACTCGCACTACTGTAGGTGGAGATTTCAGGAACTCGCTGTACAACGATCCAAGCCTGACTAAGTTCGAATTATGGAAGCGGGCGAGGGATGGATGTGCTTGCTCAACGGTCAACGAAAATAAAGTGAGCGATACACACTCACAATAAATCACTCAGCAAAGGCACCAATGTCACGCGCAAGGACGATCACTTATGAAACAGTGAAAAATGTTCTGAAAACCGTTCCAATCGAGTGAATACGTGGACGGTTAAATTGAGCGATACACAATGAGAATTCCACTAGAATTCACGGTTTTCACTCTGAATAAAATGTTACGAACTTATAAACACGCTTGCACCAATTCGTGACACTCTCATTAGGGCCACTCCAACATCCTCTGCCCTACCTTCTATCTGTTTTATAACTCCATACATATACTGACTGACGAACCACGGAGACATGACACATCCCTGTTTCAATCCAACATTCAGAAAGAAAAAATCACTCAGTTCACTCTCCTCACGCACTGCAAGCTTAGCACTCTCATACATACGGTACTCTTCATTGCATTAAAATGCTTCCCATTTAGCTGGTATATTTTTAAAATTTTTCATATTCCTTGTCTATCCACTCAGTCATATGCTTTCTCCAAATCCATGAAGGCCGCATACAACTTCTTTCCCTTCTCCAGAATATTGCCACTAAAGACCTAATGATGAGTATCTGATCTACACGACCTCTTCCTTTCCCAAATCCTCCGTGTTCTTCCCCACCTAATTCGTTTGCGAGTTCCCTAACTCTGTCAATAAGTATCTTACCTACACTTTTCCTACTACACACAGAAGACAAATGCTTCTGTGATTATCACACATTTTTTTCCGTTTTCCTTTGTACAGGGGAAAAACTCTACCTTCCTCCAAGGTATCTAACTTTTCCATTCAATCACTTAAAGACAACACACAGCTGCATCTAACTGCTCTCCCCCTATCCATTAAAAGGAAAACAATGGATTTCAGAAAAAAAAAAGAAAAAAAAAAGGCAGTCTTATCCTGCAGTCCGCCGGCTTTGACGTTTCAAGAAAGCGAGGCCAGAACAATAAATAAATATGGATTTCACCATCGTTGATCCAGTTGTAACTACCCGCCGCTCTTATGAAAAAAAAATTTAGGCATTCACAATCCATTCCCTGATAAGGCTGAGCAGTCTTTTTACCTGCCACATATGATCACCTCACCACTTTGGCCAAACTCACAGGGTGATTGCTGTTTTATTCAAGGTTGATGTCATGATATGAGTGGAGATATTTTTAGGATATATTTGTGAATCTTGTAAGAGAGAATTAAAGTCAGTTTTAGCGGTATCCAGATAAACTGGTTTCTGCCCGTGTCTGGCTTCGAACTATCGTTCTTTCAAGGAGTAAAAATTTCTGTAACCACCAAACTACTACATCACGACTCTTCAGAGGCTGTGAGTGACTTATCGTGGAAAGATCATATTACATTTCTTGTAAAATCTGCTTCCAAGAGATTGTGTGTGCTAAGCCGACTCCGTTCCTACTTTACCCCTGCACAATTGTTGACTCTACAGTATACAGGGGTTTTATCCACCCCTGCGTGGAGTACAACTCTCATGTGTGGGGAGGCTCCCCATATACAGCTCTTCTCAATAGGGTGGAGTCAAAGGCTTTTCGCCTCATTAACTCTCCTCCTCTTACTGACTCCATTCAACCTCTGTCTCTGCCGCACTGTTGCATCTTTGTCTCTTTTTTTATCGCTACTTCAATGGTCACTGCTCCTCTGAACTGTCTGCATGCATTCCTCCATCCCTACGACAGGCGCGTAGCACCCATCTAGCAGCAAACTCTTATCCCTTTTCTGTCCAACTCTCTAATGCAAGAGTTAACCGTTACTCCCAGTCCTTCATTTGTGCAACAGGTCAACTCTGGAACTGTCTTCCTCTGTCTATATTTCCTGCTTCCTATGATCTCCAGTCTTTCAAACGCAGTGTGTCCAGGCATCTCGAAATTATCGGATCTTGAATTTGGCTCTCTCTTGTATTTTGTTTTTCTCTTGGAAAGAACAGTTTGGTGGCTCGTTGCCTTTGATACCTTCTTCCTCACATTAAACAAAAAAAATGTATCCATTTGTTCTCTCATTTCACACTGCTCTTCTAATCATCATAACGGTCCTCTATGTGAATTGAATATCCAGAATATTCACAGACAAATCCAGAAGTTTACAGTTTGCCCCTTTGATTACTTGATACTATGGCTAGACGTAGCAATGGGGGGAGAAGACGCAGAACCCCAACCTCTTGAGATCATAAATACGTGGTGCTTATCTGCCGTATTGAACAGTGCGAGATTATGTGCCACAATAACCCATGTGGGATTGATGGCCATTAATCTATTTTAAAGAACATTAGAAATTATTCTGGTCGCATATTTAACATTTTGAATACAGAAAATATTGGTGTCGACAAATGAGATGATCACTGAGTCGCAAGAGGTCGACTCATCTTATGCAATGGGAGAGCAAAGTGATATATCAGTTTTACAGAGAAATAAGAAAAATATGAAAGGGATGAAATAGGGTAGGACCGAAGTTAACGTTAGCTTTCAGCCACACAAAAGATGAAGGTGACCATGTAAATAATAGAAAACAGCCCTGCAGCTACAGTACTAAATTATTCAAATGAAAACACGACCCAAAACATGGGACAACACTTTTTTACTAGTTTTTCAACTTCAGACAGGTACTAATATTACGAATTTCAGTGATCGTCGTACTAATAATTTCCTTTTGATTTACTTTTAATTGCCGACGTACTAGACAGTTGGAGTGCTTTACCGTCGGTGTTGTTGCCGCATAACTTCAGCCTGACTGACCAAGCAGACCCAACAATCACAGAGAAGCAACCGTCTCTATAGGGTTGTTTCTTAGGTTTCTTACACTGCTGATGTTTAAGTGTGTGTTGTGCAGTGTGTCGTGTCATGCTATGTAGGCTTATTCTGTTAGTGGGACATGTGTCATTTGTGATTTCACTCAGCCCAAATCTAAGTCAATAAAGGTGAGCGGTTGGGTGATGTAGAGATTAACTTAAGTGTCATGTCGATCTGAGTTAATAAAGAATGGCTCTGATGGGTGGATGTCAAGAAAGTGGACTTTCAGTATTCTGTTTTGATTGAGGTGTTCTATTGTCCTGTGCACGAAGTGGAGATGTAGTGCTTCTTGATTATTATTTCATGGATTTTTGGAGGAGGATATTCTTGAACAGGATCTGGTATAGTTCGCGGTGATGGTCTGATGTGCCAAATTGTATCGTGTGACTCTGTAATATATTGGCCGATATGTTGTGTGTTAGCAAAGGCCAACATATACAGTTGTGTGCCTCACATGTAGACATTTTCTAATGGGAAGGAATATAGTTATAGGGTGTAGGTGAGCTGCAAGAGTAGTATTGGTGCAGCCAGTGAAGATGCATAAATCGTTGTTCTCTATATGGTCTGTAAAGTATTATCGTGTGTGTCAGATGAGACGACAGCACATTCCTGAGAAGAATAGGACATCGCTGATCTGACATATATTTACAGAGTAGGGAGAGTGTTTACTTTTGGTGTCCAAAGTCTGTCCATGTAGGTCTGCTCTAGGTGCATTTCGTCTGGGGGTGCATCGTTTTTTAGTCTTTGTATGTGGGCTATGAAGGTTTTTCCAGTGTCATATGTCACTTCAAGAATCTTATTGAAAGAGGTATGTGGCATAGTTATTTCGTTAAGTGTGATGTTGAGGGTGTAATTCTGCTCGTGATTATCGTTGGCAATGAGTGTGGTGATGGATTTAGGTGAAGCAGTCATCAACCAATCGCCCTTGACCCATGCCTTAAGTATACTGACGGAAAGTTGTTGCACTGAGCAGGCTGTCTCTGCGTTGTCGTTTGTGTTGTTATGGAAATATCTTCTGCATATGATGCAATGTTTGTGGGGTTGCGATGTGGAAACACCACATATTAATTTGCTGAAGAGTTTGACGAAGTTTCGTCTTCATGATGGCTTACCCTAGAATGTAACGTGGCAGTCCAGCGTTTGGTGTTGTCCAGCATGTGTGTGTCGTAGGCATATGTGATAACTACGTCGAGGGAAGAGATCGAAGGAGTGTTTCAAGAACTGAGCATCTTGAGAGTCTCGCGGAGTTTAATACCGGTACGTCAGACCAATGTTTTTTTTTTTTTTTTTTTTTTTTTTAACGCGAGGAAGAAGGAACCAAAGGCCATGAGCCCGCAGTAACAGTTCCCTCCAAGAGAAAAACAAAATACAATAGAGAGCCAAATTCAAGATCCGATCATTTTGAGATGCCTGGACACACTACGTTTGAAAGACTGGAGATCATAGGCAGCAGGAAATACAGACAGAGGGAGACAGTTCCAGAGCTGACCTGTTGCATAAATGAAAGACTGGGAGTAACGTTAACTCTTGCATTAGAGAGTTGGACAGAAAAGGGATGAGAGTTTGCTGCCAGACGGGTGCTACGCGCCCGTCGTAGAGGTGGAGGAATGCAAGCAGACAGTTCAGAGGAGCAGTGACCATTAAAGTAGCGATAGAAAAGAGATAAAGATGCAACAGTGCAGCGAAGAGACAGAGGTTGAAGGGAGTCAGTAAGAGGGGGAGAGTTAATGAGACGAAAAGCCTTTGACTCCACCCTATTGAGAAGAGCTGTATGTGGGGAGCCTCCCCACACATGAGAGTTGTACTCCACACAGGGGCGGATAAAACCCCTGTATAGAGTCAACAATTGTGCAGGGGTAAAGAAAGAGCGGAGTCGGCTTAGCACACCCAATCTCTTGGAAGCAGATTTTACAAGAGATGTAATATGATCTTTCCAAGATAAGTCCAGAGTAAATGAAACCCCAAGCATGTTCAAGGATGATGCAGGATTAAGCTGAATATTATTAAACATTAGTGGGTATACCTGTGGAAGATTTTGTCTGGTTGATAGGTGTAAGAACTGAGTCTTAGATGCATTAAAGACAACCATATTATTTTTACCCCAGTCAGAGATATGAGCCAAGTCAGACATTAGGTGTGCCATAGCTTCATCCCTTGTTTGTTGAAGTAACTGTTGAGGTGGGCGTTGCGGGAACCGAATGGAAAGGTGAAGGGTGGAGTCATCAGCGTATGAGTGGATAGGGTTAGATGTACAGCTTAGAAGATCATTGATGAATAAAAGGAAGAGAGTTGGTGATAGGACAGAGCCCTGAGGAACACCACTGTTGATAGATCTAGGAGAAGAACGATGGCCGTCTACAACAGCGGCTATAGAACGACCAGAAAGGTAGCTAGCGATGAAGGCACAGATAGAAGGATAGAAACCGTAGGAGGGCAGTTTGGAAATTAAAGATTTATGCCAGACTCGATCGAAAGCCTTTGAGATGTCAAGTGCAATGGCAAAGCTTTCGCCAAAGTCCCGAAAGGAGGATGACCAGGAGTCTGAAAGGTAGGTGAGAAGATCGCCAGTGGAACGTCCCTGACGGAACCCATACTGACGATCAGAAAGAAGGTTGTGATAGGAAAGATGCCTTAAAATTTTTCTATTAAGAATTGACTCGAAAACTTTTGAAATACAGGACGTTAAAGCAATTGGACGATAGTTGGAGGGTTGGAAGTGGTCACCCTTCTTTGGGACTGGCTGAATGAGAGCAAACTTCCAGCAAGAAGGAAAGGTACAAGTTGACAGACAAAGGCGAAATAGTTTGCCTAAGCAGGGTATAAGCACAGAAGCACAGTTCTTGAGAACAACAGGAGGGACCCCATCAGGCCCATATGCCTTGTTAGTACTGAGGTCAGTGATGGCAGAAAATACATCAACTGAAGAAATTTTAATGTCAGCCATGAGGAAGTCAGAGGGGGGAAGTGATGGAGGAACAGCACCGGAATCGTCTAAGGTGGAATTGGAGGAGAAAATCTGTGCGAAGAGATCTGCTTTATCAGTAGAAGAAATAGCTACAGAACCATCAGAGTAGAAAAGAGGAGGGAAGGATGATGAGGTAAAGTTGTTAGAAAGATTTTTGGCAAGGTGCCAGAAGGAGCGGGAAGAATTCGAGTTGGAGAGTTGAGAGCATTTAGTATGGATGAAATTATTTTTAGTAGAGCAAAGAACAGACTTAGCACGATTCCGGGCAGAAACATAAAGATTATGTGATTCAGGGGTGGGTTGGCTCCGGTACCTTTTGTAGGCCTTCTCCTTGTTGCGGACAGCATTAGAACAAGCGTGATTAAACCAAGGCTTTCTTGCGTTAGTCAAAGGATATGAGAAAGGAATGTATGCTTCCATGCCCGAGAGAATAACCTCCGTAATGTGCAAGGCACACTCAGATGGCTCACGGCCATGGAAACAATAATCATTCCAGGGAAAATCAAAGAGGGCCTCCCAGTCCGCAGCTCCAAAATGCCACAGACGACGTTTCCCTGGAGGGTCCACAGGCCGTACCGGAGTGATAGGACAGGTTAAGGTAATAAGGTTGTGATCGGAGGAGCCCAACGGAGAGAAAAGATTAACAGAGTAAGCAGAAGGATTAGTTGTGAGGAAGAGGTCAAGTATGTTGGAGCTCTCTCCAAGGCGGTCAGGGATACGGGTAGGGTGCTGTACAAGCTGCTCTAGGTCATTAAGGATAGAAAAGATGTAGGCTTGTTCACCAGGTGGATCCGTGAAAGGAGAGGAGAGCCAAAGGTGGTGGTGAACATTGAAATCTCCAAGAATGGAGATTTCAGAGAAAGGAGAAATGGACAGAATGTGTTCCATCGTAGAAGTAAGATAGTCGAAGAATTTTTTATAGTCAGTAGAATTAGGGGATAAGTAAACAGCACAGATATATTTAGTCAGAGAATGACAGGAAAGCCGAAGCCAGAGTGTGGAGATTTCAGAAGAATCAAGTTCAGGAACACGAGAGCAAGATAAGTCGTTGCGTATGTATACACAACAGCCACCTTTGGCTTTGAAATGAGTATAGAGAAAGTAGGAGGATACAGAAAAGGGTTTGCTGTCAGTTGCCTCAGACAGCTGAGTCTCCGTTAGAAAAAGAAGGTGAAGTTTAGAGGAGGAGAGGTGGTGCTCAACAGAGCGAAAGTTAGATGAAAGGCCGCGAATGTTGCAGAAATGAAGAAGAAGAGAGTCAGACAGTGGTTCCAGGCACCTCGAGTCGTCACCGGGAGAGGGGCAGATGGCGGGGGCATTTATGGTCCACCCCCCTGGGGACTCCGAGGCTGAGTGAATTGACGCCATTTTTGGTGAATTTTGAATAGGAAGTGTAGTGTGTACTCTGCATGTAGTTTGGTGAAGATAGTTAGAGAAATTTGTACTGGAGAGCATGCTGGCCTTCTCTCTGTGTAACTGAGACACAGAAAAAGTTCAGCAAAGGGGGATGGTCAGGAACTAGTCCTGAGAGCTGATGAAACGAGAGCTCCAGCACTCCCTGTCATCAGCTTTCCATCCACCTCGGGAGTACTGCCCTGCTCGACTGGTGCTACAGTGAGGATGGATGATAAGGTGTTACTGTACTGTTCTAAGGGATCAAAGGGAATATGAAGTGTGACTTTAATAATTATATATATATATATATATATATATATATATATATATATATATATATATATATATATATATATATATATATATATATATATATATATATATATAAAATCATGGATGCTGTGCTACTAGTGTTATGGGTCTTTATGGAGATGGGTGTGCTGTTAAGTACAGTAATGGCAGCTCCATGTTTCCAAGTTTTGGCAATGATACAATGTACGTATGAGCACCTGGTAGTGTTTGCAAAGGCTTGCATTCCGTGTTGTCCAAATATATGTGGTGTAAAATGCTGATGCCATCAAGTAATGTACTTGTGGAGGTCTTTATTTTCAATGTATCTATGCATGTCTGTCCTGAAATGGAAAGAGTTAAGCTGCAGTCGAGTGGAAAGATATGGCTGTGCAGGGAAATTTGTTTTTCAAAGTGGCGTCTTTGTGTATGGCGAACTATGCTGCCATTGTGGTTCACTAGTATGATTGCTTAGTATTTTACGTCCAGTGCTATATACTGTTTTGGAATTGATAGCGGCGTATTTTTTAAGGTACTTGTTTATAATCTGGTGACATTACCTTTTATTAGCCCACATATGGATCTGTAGTGTGAATGCTGGTAGAATGGCCTTTGTTTTGTTTTTTTATTATATTGCCATTTCATATTAAGTTTTTTGGAGCATTGAGATGGTGTCTTATGTTCGTGGGGACGGGCAGGTGTGTCTGAGTGCATCTCATCTTTTTTTTTTTTTTTTTTTTTTTTTTAATGATGCGAACACTGTCTGATGTAAAGTTTGGGTTTTAGTCCCTTTTGCTGACTCGTGGAATGTGGTAGTTTTGTGCGTTTGGTATGATGATATATTCTTAATGTGAGTGACAATGTTAGTGGTGACTGTATAATGTGCTAAATTGTTGTTCTGTTTCTATGGTGAATTTTGTCCAGTCTGTTTTCTTGTAGAGTGTGTATACCAACGAAATGAGCAATATCGCATTGCACGATGACATTTTACACATAATATCCATTTGTATTTGATTATACAGCGGAAATGAAGACCTAAGTTCGAAAACATTGTGCACAAGAAAGCTTAGTTGATGCACTGGAGAACAAGCGGGATGGTACTGCTGGGACAAACTCTTAACACTCGGAATTTTTGAAGGGGGAGGGGGGGGCGTAGGTTTCCAATTATCAGTAGACCACTGATTACATACAGTTTTTGATTGATGATAATTACTAAATGTATGAAATAAAAATCTTACTGCACTTACATTTGTATGAACTCTAGTCCCCTTATGATTAAAACTATGAAAAAAAAGTACATTACAATTTTATTGCTTCATTGCATCTAGTGACAATTACTCGTCCGCGCCCCAGAGGGGCTCGGGGACGGATATTGTTTTCACCCGGTTTGTCTGTTTGTCTATCTGTGTTTTAACAATTTTACGGGAAAACCACTGGCGCGGTTTTGACTAAAATTACATGGATGATAGGCTATGACCTTCTGATCACCTGCTTAAATATTATGCCAAATTAGGAACAGGCCCAGACTTTACGCCCCCCCCCCAAAAAAAAAAAAAAAAAAAAGTTTTTTAACCATAATTCCTTTCAATTTCGTCATATCGACATGAAACAAAAAACGTTAAGGTGCATCTTTCAAATCTTCATGCTCTAACATCCCTTATTACATCACGAGGCTCAACCCCCATTTAGCGGTGAGGGAGTCAGTGTCATGTGGTTCAGGGCTAAAATATCAAATGGGCATAAAATCGTCAATTTTCATTCGATTTACTCTTAATTTGAAATGTGACATCTTTGACTAGATATCCTTTTGTGTTTGTACGTCAACACTAAAATGACTGCCGGGGACGAGTTTGTTGTGCCTTGGCACCGCTCCTTGTTCTACTGTATTAGTAATCACGGTTCTCCGTTTCCAAGCGTGGTGGTTCTGGCCCTTCTTCATTTAGAAACACAGAATACGTCAACTCAGAGGGATTCTAAACATGGAAGGTCTATAATTTCAAAGATTTTTTTCTCTTTTTTTTTGCTGTTTTATGAAGGAGCACTGCCAATTAAAAGAGTGAAGAATGCAATGATTCGTTATCTGTGAATCCTTTTAGGGGTCAATCACCATCCATTTACCTGACCTAGTACTGCTTTCAAGTGGCTCTAAGTTTAGTGGCAAGACAGATTGTTTCACTTAACTCGTGACACCATAAATATATTAGGTGACAACCGTAATATCAAACTGATGCCTGGTGGCCTGGTGGACTTATGCACTCCAATCGGATACGACTCGAAAGCGTTTATATCCGAGAAAAAGCAAGGGTGAACGACCAGTCACTCTCGTGTTTATTGGTAGAACTTACTCCATGGGCTCAAGTCCGTATGCTTCCGAAGGTAAGATGAAGACTTGGATGACAGATTTACTATAGAAAAATCTTTCAAGGGTTTGCAAGATCTTCTAGTTTTTCATTCATTCATTCATTGCCAGACGCCATGTATCCCAAACGGGGTGGCCAAGGGCTTAGAATTAATTGTTTTACAGGGAGGGGCACTAATCCTCCACCAACCCCACTTGACACGTAGGGAGCGTGTATGGTTTCGATAGATGGAGACCACCCAGCAGTGTACGAGGTTTCATGGCTTAGAGGAAGGACAAGCAGGAGAATCCTGTTGTCATCGGCGGTTGAGTACGAAATTCCACCTATCCCTCTGCCATGAACTCTGAGTTATCTGTTTTACAGGGAGGGGTACAAATCCTTCACCAACCCATTTGACACGTAGGGAGCATGTATGGTTTGGATATATGGGTATCACCAGCATTGTCTGTTGTTGCTCAATGTGCGCTCGACTTGTCGATGTATCTGAAAATGCGTATCACATACCAACTCGCATTTCGCTGTTTAATATGCTTAAATTTGGCGGGTGATCTCTCCTGAGACGAGATCGTGACCAAGAGTGATTATTGTTTGGTACTGGCAAGGTAACACCCTCCACTACACTTCTTCTGCTGTTGCTGCTTCATGGCTCTCTGGTGGTATCAGTACTATTATGGCACTACTCGTTCCAAAGTACTTCTCGGTGAGGTGGGCAGTTGCTGCTGTCGCTACTGCTTCTCTTTTGGGCCTCACTACCGCTTTTGCTGCTGCCTGTGTGAAGGCATCTGCAGCAGCAGCAGCACAGGCAGCAAATCAACTGCTTTTCTCACCTGAATTTTACTGGGAGAAAATATAGAAGGGATAACGACACTTCAGAACGAGTAATGTTTATTGATGTATTATATTATGGAGATATAATCGGAATGATGCATCACTACATGTTGAAAAACATCAGAGAAAACACATGTTAACCTATGCTTACAATGTACTGACATTGTAATTAGAATTAAATAACTGAAAGATAATATTTTCACATTCAGTTGAGGACATTTAATTGTGTTTCTAATACAAGATGGACATCTCGTTATGCCTTAATAACCTCTTGCTCTTATTACTGTTCCTGAATTTATTTGCATGTGACTATGAATTATCATGAAAGTCTACATAATACAGACAGAAAAATATCACGGCATGATTGCCTGTAAATTAACTGGAGGACTGATTAAATAAACCCTCCCAACAGCGTAATAGCAAAGGTCATCAGCGCTATATCTTTCGTTGCTAAGTAGGGACAGAAATGCCAGAAGAGCTTTTATCAAGGCCACACATCACGCGATATGGTGACGGAAAATGGACAGGTAGTAACGTATGTTATTGTTTCTCTTCCTCAGCAACAGCGAGACTAAATAAACCAAAGGAGAATGGAGTCACGCTTTTCTTTCCACCAAACAGCGGAAAGTGAGCGAGTTAGGTTTGTGCTGCTGTGGGTGACGGGAAAGTCTACGCGAGCTATAGCCAAAGAAACTGGCTACAGCGTCTCTACTGTAAGCAGATGGATCACGCGATGGAAGAAGGAAGGCAACGTTAAGACAAAATATCGACTACGATACAGTGGGAGAGAATCTGATGATGAATGGCTTTCAGATACCTACCCTTCAAACTACCTACCTTCTCCTCTTAGTCATCAACAGATACATTGCGATGGAAAACAACTTGATGTAGAGTTGCTTACATGGCTACATAGTGTTGAGTCTATGCATCCAGTTACTTACTTCTAATGTAACATTTCATCAAGAGCAATTTATGTTTTTTTTTTTTTCCCTGCAGTCTCCTCAGTAGTAATGGAATGTATGTATTGGTATGCCCTGATAAATGTACGTCTTATTAAGAGTTTAAGATACTTGCTAAATACCATTAGACATATTTCAAAAAGATTGGTTCATGGGTAGGACAAATATGTGAATATTACTTTAAAATAATATGACACTTCCTGCTTTAGTATTTTACATGTTCATTATCTGTACGACTGATTGGTCCCTTATAGAAGTGTTGTGCTGAACAGTGATATCTAGTTAATTCATGAGTAACAAATAATTTGCCAGTAGAAACTGACTCTTTGGAAGACGTTAGTTAATCGGTTGGTTTACTGTGGATGTTTCAGTGTTCGGTTCAATCTTCTTCAGCAGTTATGATCAAAGTAAGTGGTTGAGAGTAACGAGACCGTGTGACACCATATGGAATTAAGGAAGGGAAATGTGATGGGAAACAGAGGAGGTACAGAAATTGACGTAATGTCAGCTGCAGACCTGATCTACATGAATTTAGTTGATTAACTCCGTAATGCCTCTTTTTAAAACATACCTTCGACTTAAAGATACAGTACTGTTCTTTGTACACATTTGTAGAATGATAGTAAAGTAGGCTTGCCCAGTGCGCGTCATCACAGTGAGCGAATCGCATTGTGTGCGAATGACCAAAAATCATAACGAAAAACCTTGAATGCGCGAGTTTACCCCACAAAACACGAGGTAGAGGCAAGAAGTGGCTTAAAAACGCCATTTTCCATCAGTACGCGACCCCCCCCCCACATACAACGCGCCAATAGTGACCTAGAGGCTCATGGGGAAGGTGCTCAAGAGGAGTCTACAATATAATATCACCAATAACAGCTTCAATAATAACGTTTTCGGCAATAACAGTAAGTTAGAATAGATACCCAGTTTCTATAATAATGATGTTTATTTCGTGAATACCAAGCTGTTATACTGCCAATACGTCCATAACAAGATGAGGAATGTAACAAACAAGCAAGAAGAGTTGAAGGAAATTGCCAAAAATGTGAGCAGTAGCGAGGAGGAGAGGGAGGATCCTCCCCTGACCACCTCCCCTGACTCGCCCACTGCCATCCTCCACTGCCCCACCTGACTCACCAGCCACCTCCCTCTCCACCTTCACAGCCCCACCTGACTCACCTACTTCACCTGGCATACCTGCAACCCCCACCATAATGACTTGCTGCATTCTGGAAGAAATGTAACATTCAACAGGCCGTAAATTTCTTCGTCAAAGCCTGGAATAATACAACATTGGCAACCGTTAAACAAGCGTGGTGCAGCCGGGGAGGTGGCGGGGGCACTGTAAGTGTGTTGCCGCGCCTCAGAACTCTTGTTGTTTAAATCCATCAGGCCTGTTGTCTACTGTTGTTACAGTGACTGCCCATATTTTTGTTATTGCAGCTATATCTGTAGTACAATGTCTGAAAAATTTGACCTTTTTTTATGTCTCTAAGGGCCAAAAAATGTCCATGTATGAGGGGGTACCGCGCATATGTAATTATTCCCAAAAGATTATGTACTTCCAGTACGCGAATTCCCAGTGCGCAGGTCGTGGACCGCCCAATCTCTCGCGCACTGTGCGAGCTTACTGTATTTGAGTACTTTTTTTAACTAAGACACAGTGATTATTTTTATATACAAAAACAAATATAGCATTTTCTTTCAATTTAGTTTATTTTACCATGTACCTTAGTCCTGGCATCCAACGATCTACTTGTCTTAATTGCATACGCCAAATTATAGATCTCACCAAGAATTCTGTGCACACCGTCTTTATGTCAGTCAATATCAGTATTCCTTGCCAAAACTGATACAGTAAAGGCAGGCACAAATGTCTGCTAAGATTGACTGATTGACTGTATATAGGCTATATAATTAAAAACTGGGGGCGCAGCTGCCACGGTTATATGCCGCTGGACAACAAGGTAAAGAACGTCACAAATAAAATGTGCCTATTCAAAATAAAGTTAATTTCCATCAGTAGAAATAAAACGTGGAAAATAAAAGTTTATAAAACACCAATTACTTATAAATGTGGAAGGAGGCCCGCCTCCTGAAGAAAACTAAAAACATCAGTAAAATGGCCAGAGGCTCCACCAAGCATCGAGGACAGTCAGTAGGTCCCATCTGCCCCTTCATGCCTATGGAGGAGCCTCTGATGTAGGTCCCCCAGACTTGGACACTTGACCAGCAAGTGACGGGTAGTAAGGGGAACAAGGCAATCATCACAGTACGGTTGAGTCCCACCACTCATCAAGAATCCATGCACAAGCCGTGAGTGCCCAATGCGAAGCCTAATAACAGCCACCTCCAGTTGCCGAGGCATGGAGGGGAGAATCTTCGGCACAGCCATGCTCTGAAAGATTTCTTTTAGTTTATTATGAGTGACACCATCCCATTGTCATTGCCAACACATACAAATCACGTATCTCAAGCAAGGTGTCACATCGGAAGCGGGAACAGGTAGTCGGTCAGTGGCCGTCGAGAAGATACAGCTTTAGCTAAAATATCTGCCCTCTCATTGTCCACCATACTAACATGTGCGGGAACCCAACAGAAATCTACACAATGTCTATAACAGCTAAGCAGAAAAAGCCACTCTAAAATCGATAAAACCAGTGGATGGGATGCACTAAAAAACTCCAGTGCAGAGAGAGCACTACGGGAGTCAATAAAAATCACAAAAGCAGATTGGGGGAGAGTAAAAATGATTTGGAGAACAAATAAAATTGCAGTCAGTTCCTTTGTACACACTGAGGCAACACCAGGACGGCTACCCCCACTTCTGAAGGAAGGTTAGACAACACCAAAGCCTACTCCAGTATCAGTTTAGAGCCATCAGTATCGACAAGGACAGAACCTTCATAAGTGAAGGCATGTTTTAAAAAAGAAAGAGAGGGACACCTGAGGGGAAAATAAGCTCTTGTCTCCAACAACAGACCTACAGAATCTTACATGAGGGAGTAGCCAGAAAAGCACCCTTGGGATCCGATGTGGACAGACTGTCAGTCTTCGAACCGAGATGGCTAACATAACAAACTGTACCCTGTAACCAAAGGGCTTCGGGAAACTACGACGGGAGTCATAAACTGATAATCGGGAATCCTGGGAGACAATAGCACAGGAAACAGACTCTGGAAGGCGGTGAAGACTATACCAACATCTCATCATCAATGACTGGCGATGCAAAGTCAAAGGAGGAGCAACAGCATCCACCAACAATCTCGAAATCGGGGATGACCTGAATGCCCCAGTTGCCAATTGTACACCTGCATGATGCACAGAATCTAATATCTGGCGACAGGCATCGGTTGCAGAGGAGCAGACCTCACATCCATATGCAGGTCTAGAAAGGATAAGATATTTATGCAAGAGAAGGAGGGCCTGCCGATCAGCACACCAAGAAGTATGTCCCAATATGCTCAGATGACTCAAAGTTTTAATGCAAGTTGCCTTCATAGAACGAACGTGAGGAACCCAGGTTAGTCGTCTATCAAAAAGACCTCCAAATCGAATCTCTTCCACATAGGATATCCTCTGGCCATAAAGATACAAGTCAGGGTCTGGATGAACCCCCCCTAAGATGACAAAAATGCATAGCCACTGTCTTTTGTAAAGGAAAACGGAAGCCACGAGATTCTTTCTCCATTTGGACTTCTCCAGATCCTTTTTTTCAGTGTTGTTCTGTGAAAGAAATGTTCGTTATTGTCATATTATATATTTCAGCAAAATTTACTACCACATCACCTCTGTCATTCATTTCTCCCTTTCCTAAATTTCCCATACATGATTCTCCATAATTCGGTTTTTCGACTTTTCCGTTGGAGTCTTCCATGAGTATGGTATACTTGGTCTCTTCTTCCTTCATTATCTGAGAGATGTCGTCAAAGAATCATTCCATTCCGTCACCTGAGCTTTGAGAAGTAGATGCATATACCTGTATTACTTTCAGCGTGTACCTTTTGCCTAGCCTAATTACAATCCATCCTGCTGTGTCAGATACACTGCTTATCTTAACAATGCTCTCTTTAAGATTTTAATTAATTAGAATCCTGAACCATTAACTGTTTCATTTTGTCTTCTTCTATAGCAAAACAGGTGGTCGCTGTCTTGGAGCTGAATTTAATCTTCTTTTCTATGGATGTCAGTCAGACTTACAATATACAGTATCCCAACTAATATTTTCTAAATCGGTCATCAAGATTAAGTTTGTAATCTTCTGCAAGTCTTCCTTACATTGCATGTGACGATCTTCATGGATTTCTGTTAGTTTTAAGGTCCCAATCTCTGATTTGCCACGACAGTGCCTACTCACTTTTGGTGGCACACTGCCCTTATGTATAGCAGACAGTGTGGCTGGACCTTTAGTAGACGATGAGCCAACAGGAACTCCCGTCAAATCATTAACAGAAGAATTCATGTTTGGCTGAGAGTACTGTGGCAAATAATCTCATCCCTGTCACATAGTTTCTGATGATTTGTAATTTTTTGTGCAACCTTATTCTGTATAAATTTAGTGAAACCATATATGTCACCACTATAGGGGGGCCCCATAGTTTGTGCCATCTAAGACAGTACCTACTGTGCCACAGTCAGTGTCGTCCATGTAGCTTAATGGGTTAAACATAAATGTATGCTGTTTGTCAAGGGAAAAATTCTTAGGGATGGGGTTACTTGTACTTTTACTGCCCCAACTTTGTTGCCATTCATTTTGTCACTGTGGCCATCATACGTTTTATAAAATTATAATTTTATACTTGTATTAGATGGATCCATTACTACGCATTGCCTTTTTGGAACCGCATTAGGAAAACGATACATTCTGTAAATGGTTTCCACACATTAACGAGGCATGTCCTGAGAAAAGTAATATTAAATGCGGTTACAGGACAGTGAGAAGAAATGTTCACCCAGCTTTCATTCAGGCAGACAGGCCCAGGTACAGTACTTACTCTATGAAAACCATAGTCTCAAATGCAGAACTGTGTGTAATGCTGTCCCACAGAGTTAAAGTCTTTTACCCTCGCTTTTTAAACATTTCCCCCTCGATGTATCAACTCCCTCTCTTCCGTGCACATGCTGATGGCCTCCTGTTAGTACAACAGTAACATAAAGGAAGTACAAAACTATGCAAGCAGCAGGCCACCTCCAACTATACATGAATTAACTAGAACACTGGCTTCGGTTAATGAAAGTGACTCTCATCAAACAAACCATTTATCAAAGTTTAAACTAATTTTCTCTGTTTTACAACTTATAATATTTCTTGCAGCATAAAGTGATACCGTAGTTTTCATTCATACCACTGACTGTGTCACCTCTGCAGCAACACATCATACCCTATGACTGTGGTACCTGGGTCCCTGAGATGCCTTTCTTTGTGCTATTTTGCACAGCCATTAAACCTGAGGTGGTGGTGCTCATGGTGTAGTAGTAGTGGTAGTGGTAGTAGTAGTAGTAATAGTAGTGGTGGTAGTAGTAGTAGTAGTAGTAGTAGTGGTAGTAGTAGTAGTAGTAGTAGTAGTAGTAGTAGTATTGGCAGCATTATTAGTAACAGAAGAAGAAGAAATCCCTCTGGTCCCTCTTTCTGCTCCCAACCCTCTCCCAGTGAATCACAGCTCATGGCTGCTGTTTCCCAGTAACCAAGCTGCCTTTAGGTTTTATAATTTGCAAACCCATTAGCCTCTTTCCCCGTAACAAAGCAGACCTTCAGCTTCGTGTCTTCCCACAGCGCAACAAGGAGGGAAATCGAATGCCTGTGTAATCGATAGTACTACGAACTGATGAATTATAATTACGAGATTATCCCAACACACGTAAATAAACATACTCGTATATTCTGTGCAACCTCAATTGCAACACGAAATCACACCATACCTCTCTCTTTCCCTCTGTCCCATCACCAAATTTTCCGCTAAGGAGGTTATGTTTTTGCCCGCATTGGTTTGTTTGCCTCTTAGAAGGATTACTCAAAAAGTAAAGAAAGGATTTTGCTGATTTTTTTTTGCAGAGGTAAGGTATGGCAGAAGGAACAATCAGTTAGATTTTGGTGTTGACCCAGATCATCATCCGAATCCATGAATTATATAAAGGATTCTTTACCATTGCAGGATAGCGGCAACTTCGGCATTTTTGCTTCCAACTCGATAAATAATGCCTACAATACTTACAAAAAAATTACATCTCCATAAAATCTACCACACAGCCAGGTTTGATCTGGATCCAAGAAACATTCCAGATCTGGTGTTCCAGAATGTAAAAAAATGAAGGAATATTCAGCCTTGGGGGGGGGGGAGGCTTGTAATATCGGATTGCATTTGTTTTGTTCTAAAAACAAGTCCCACATTCATACTGATAACATTCTAATTTATACTTTACAATATCATCTTTAAGTCGTCTGAATGGCTTACAGTGGATCTTACTGTAGACACTGGGAGGGTGATGAAGGATACAAGAGATGAACACACATGCTTCTACCTCATACTCAAAGGAAATATTCAAGGGCGAGATTTATGTTTAGCTTACTACAAAGAGTTGCCAAAAGTAACAGGATGTATATCCAACATGCACCCAATGTCAAAGAAATCAATCATTTTCAGCAAGAATTTCAGGACAACTAGGATAATTTCTTAATTAATGGATACTAACCAGTCCTTGGCTACACACACACTTCGGGTTATCTCTCCAATCATCTATTTTCCCTTTCTTCAACTAACCTATGTTACTCTTGGATGCATTTCCCCCCATAAACCCAATTCACTTATACCAATTACGATAACTCGTTCAAGAAACTAAATTTCCTTAACCTGACCATGCTGCGTAATTTATTACTCCCCTGATTCTCCATCAGAATCTAGTGTTGCTAATACCGTATCCACACGTCTGACCGACCTTAACCTAACAACTACCACTGAAATCGCAGTGTTCAGATTATTTAATGTCCATAATCTGGAATGGTTATTGGATTCTGCCAAGACAGAAGACCACTTTCTCGAGTGCAAGCTGTTTGCAGACCCGTTTAATGTTAGGCAACTAGTAAAACAATCCAAAAAATAAAGATAACCCTGACTAGAGCGCCTATCTGTTGGACTTGTTCGTGACAAATAACCCGAATCCTCCGATCACAATTTCATGAAAGTCTCATTCTACAGTTGCCCAAACCTTCACGTTCAGAACCAGTCACGGTGACCAGATGACTCTTGATCAGGCAGTCTGAGATGGATTTATGAATTATGTGGCTGATATTCCATTACATTCCTCCTTCTCTGCTGACAAGAATTCTACAAGGTTCCACATTTATGACTTGATAGAAGTTGGTATGGAATTATTCATACCAGGTCAATAATTTTGAGAAAGTTCGGACTCGCCTGGATGATTCGACAACAACTATGCCAGAGCAATGACCCAAAAATCTGTAGCACATAACTATTCCTTAAAATAATTAAAAACTACTGAATCCCTCTATCACTTTAAAATTGCTGGAGACCAGACAAAAGCAGTAATAAATACCGCCAAATAAAACTTTCTTCATAATCAAGCATTGAGGCTATTCTGTAATCCTACTGACAGAAGAATGTTCTGATAAACTCCCGTTCTTTTAACAGTAACTTTAACCAACCTCACCCATTCCCTCAAGATAATCTTTAGATGAAAACACTATTAATGACCCCTGTGGAAAAATTGACATTCTTGTCAGTACGTTTGCCAGACCTCATACCTTTGTGTGCGTCCACATGTCCTCGACCATGTGTTAACAACACAGCTGGCAACATGTTTGGATACATGAATGCAGCTGTGTTTGGACAGATGTAAGCAAATATGTTTCAGTGCAGGTTTCAACTTACTGGCAATAGAGTTGATGTGATAAGTGTGTCCATACAAGGAAGCTGAGACTTCATCATGAAGTTACCAACATTATCTTGATGCTGCTGTTCAGAGGACGTTTGCAGCGTGTATGTTAATGTTTTGTTTACAAATTGTTAGCTCTTGTTCCAGCATAGGTGTGGACACATACTAATAGGCAGTCAGGCAGAACGTTGCTCTGCTTGAAGCTGAGTCTTCCGAAATTGTTCCACTGTAGATACAGACTAAATACATAAAATCTCTCCACACAATTTACAAACCCATAAAGCTCCAGGTCCAGATGAAATTCCTCCAATAGTTTTGAAATAAGTGTTTGAACTTGTTCCTCTCCTAGCTAAATTTTTCAGACGATGTATAATCGTGCATTCAAACACTTGGGTAGTGTGATGAGCAAGGATGGAAGTTTTGGGGATGAAATGCTTAGAAGGGTACAGCAGGGAAGGAAAGTTGTTGGTTCGCTGAAAGTGGTGATGAGAAATAGGGAGGTGAGTATGGAAGTTAAGAAGTCACTGCATGATAGTATTGTAATCCCTACCCTGACGTATGGAAGCGAGGCGTGAACCTTGCTAGACGGGAACAAGTCAAGAGTGAGAGCAGTGGAAATGAGTTGCCTGAAAGGAGCATGTGGAGTGACATGGAGGGACGGGTTGACGAATGAAAAAGTGAAAGAACGTTGTGGGGTGGATGTGGATGTGGTTGAGAAAATTAGGAGAAATACACTGAGGTGGACTAGACATGTAGAGAGAATGGAGAATGAAAGACTGACTAAGAGGGTGTATGTAGGTGAAGTGGGGGGAGAGAGAGGAAGGGGGGCCGAGAATGAGGTGGATGGATGGAATTGAGACGTATATGAGGGAGGGGGGAGTGAGCTGGGGGTAGGGCAGTCATATTGTGGGTGACAGAGCGACTTGGGGGCGTTTTGTCTGCAGCCACCCTTTGCGGGATTAGGGCGTCGGGCTATAGATAGATAGATTTTCATCTATCTATCTATATACCTAGGCTGCTTCCCCCAAGGAAAGGGAGGTAGCCGAGACAGGACGACACACTCCCCATTTACTCATTCATTCAAACACATACATTCGCATCTTAGCCCCAAAGGGGAGAACGGACAGATCCTCGCCGCACCACACCGCACAAGGGTCAACTGCGCAATGCAATCAGTGACATCCGCAGCAGGGCCCGACAATAGAACTGGTTTACCCCTGCCACATCATAACAGACCCATCCTCTTACCCGCACCTGACCTGACTAGCTGATCAGATCAAATGCGGGAGAATATCCCCTCAGGGCTGCGTCATCACTTATTCATTCACAGTTTCTCTCCATTTATTTCTGTCACGCACAGCCACTCTTCCTTGCTCAACAGACATCCCTCTCGCATCCAGCGCTCTCTTCACACTGTCCATCCATCCTATTCGTGGTCTTCCTTTCAGTCTTACACCTCTCACATCAGATCTTGTTATCTTTTTCACCAATCGCTCATTATCCATTCTCTCCATAAGCCCAAACCATCGCAACACCCTCTGCTCAACTCTACCAGCCATCTCCCAAACAACTCCAGTTCTCCTTCGTACTTCATCATTTCGCACTTGATCCATACGCGTCACTCCACACATACTCCTCAGACACCTCATCTCCATTACATTCAAACTTTTCCTCTGTGCTACACCCATATTCCATGTTTCAGCCTCATATAACGCAGTCGGTACCACAACACCCTCATACAGCCTTCTCTTTACATTCATTCTAAGCAAACGACATCTAAACATTTTTTTCATTCCTCCCAGCACCTTTCCTACTTCATTTATTCTAAACTTCACTTCTGCATCTATTCTTCCATCCACAGCAACATGTGACCCTAGATATTTACAACACTCTACCTTCTCAAGCAACTCGCCATTCAAAACTATATTCATCCCCCTACCATCTACCAACCTCGTACACTTCATCAATTTACTCTTATTCTCATTTACTTTCAATTTCCTCCTTTCACACACCCTTCCAAACTCCTCTACCAACTGTCTCAATCTCTCCTCTGAATCAGTCACCAGTGCAGTATCATCTACAAACAGCAGCTGCTTCAGATTCCACTCTCCACCATCAACATTCACCAGACTCAGACCTCCACCAAAAACTCTTGCATTCACCTCCCTTACAACACCATCCATGTAAATATTAAACAACCAAGGCGACATCACACATCCCTGTCGCAGTCCCACTCTCACGGGAAACCAATCACTCACAGCATTTCCCACTCTTACACACGCTGTACTATTTACATAAAAACTTTTCACCCCTTTTAGTAACCTACCATCAAGTCCATACAATCTTAAAACAGTCCACAAAGCCTCCCTATCAATTCTATCATACGTTTTCTGTAAATCCATAAATGCCCAAAACACATCCTTGCCTTTTGCTAAATACTTTTCACACATTTGTCTCACAGCAAACACCTGATCCACGCATCCCCTCCCTCTCCTAAAGCCACACTGCTCATCACCAATCACTCCCTCTGTACCCTCTCTGACTCTCATAATTAACACTCTGCCATACACCTTACCTACAACACTCAACAGCCTTATACCCCTAAAGCTAGTACATTCATACTTATCACCCTTGCCTTTATATAACGGGACCACACAAGCACTTGCCCAGTCAATTGGCACCATACCTTTCACAAGGCACACATTCAACAATCTTACTAACCAGGCAACAATAGTCACTCCACCACCCTTCAGGCATTCCACAGCACACCCATCCATACCTGCAGCTTTCCCTGTTTTCATCTCCTTTACTGCCTTCTCCACTTCCTCCTTCATGATCAAAGAATCATTCAACTCTCCCAACACATTTATTCCTTGCACCCTTCTATCCGCCACAATCTCAGCCACCCTCTCCTCTTCTACATTTAACAATCTTTCAAAATACTCTGCCCATCTCTTCCTTACTGCATCCATCTCAATTAACATCCTTCCATCCTCTGCTTTTACTCGTTCTTCCTTCCCAGACTCTCCCTTTCGCACCCTTTTCACCTCCTTCCAAAACATTTTCTTATTCTGTTGAAAATTCTCTGTCAGCCGCCTACCCCACCTCTCATCTGCTGCCACTTTAGCATCACGCACAGCCCTTCTCGCCCTATTCCTCTTTTCCTTATGCCTTTCATATGACATCTCATCCTTCCTCTGCAGCCACACTTCATATGCACATCTCTTCTCAGCAACAGCCATACTTACTTCCTCGCACCACCATTCACTTCCTTTTCTTACACCACCACCCACACGTCTCACACCACACACCTCTTCTGCATGCCCCACCACAGCACTCTTAAACAACTGCCATTCCTCCTCCACACTGCCATTTTCCCGATCTTTCACTGCGTTCCACTCATCTTTCAATTTCTCCTGATACTCTATCTTTTTCTCTCTTTTATCCAACTCACTCACTTTCAAAACCTCCCTGCCACACCTAACCCTCCTAGCTCTCACCCATCTCTTACCTACTCTTAACTTTCCCTCCACCAGGTAGTGGTCAGACATACCTCCACCCTCCCCTCTCAGAACTCTCACATCCAACAATCTTCCTATTACATTCCTAGACACAACCACATAGTCCATCAAAGCTCTATCAACAACCCTTCCACCCTCCTGTCTCACCCATGTATACTTATAAATATCTTTCTTCTCAAACAGCGTATTTCCAATCACCATCTCTCGCTCAACACACATCGCTATCATTCGTTCCCCATTTTCACTTCTTCAGGCACACCATGCATACCAACTACACCTTCAACTGCTACATTTCCCACTCTAGCATTCAGATCTCCCATCATTACCACATTCACATTCGCTCCAAAACTCTGCAGACACTCATCAACATCATTCCAGAAAGACTCCCTCTCTTCTTCATCCCTTTCACTACCAGGCCCATATGCACTCACAAACACCCACAACTCATGTTCAAATTTCGCTTTCATATTCTTGGAAAAGACTTCAATATCCACCCATTTCCAAATAGGGAAGTTCCTTTGATCCCTCTGATTAATGACCCACAGCTATCGTATCTTGTTAAAGTATTTGAGATTATCATTAATCTATACTTTTATGCAAGAAAGAAAGAACCAAAGGCCAGGATCCCCCAAATTTCTTCGAGAAACAACAAAAACTGGATAGCAGAGAGCTAATATCAAGATCCGTTCATATAAGTCACAATGATCTGTATGGGGCACCTGCAGACGGGCCTCATATCAGTTCCAGTTTACATGGGTTATAAAAGAATGGTTAACTGGAGGTAAACTACCATACAAAGAATCAGTGTGTCAGGGATTAATAAGCACTTTGTTAACCTGATTAGGGACAAACAGTACAAGTTTCGCCATAAAAGATCCACCGTTGATGCACACCATCTCATTATTCACAGAATCCTTCAGTTATTTGACTAATATAGAGAAACTCATGCATTACCGTATTATTTGTAAAGCTTTCTACAGAGTGTGGCATCCTCCCCTGGTATGCAAACTTTCTTCCTAAGGATTATCGTCATTTGTTCCGTTGGTTTCCTCATATTTCAGCAACAGAAGAGAGTTTCAACATACATGACCTCTTCTTACAACTAATCCTTCTGCCTATGCTCTGAATCATTTCTCTCTGGTAGCCTCCTACTATCACAACCTTATCACTTAACCTGTTCCATCGCTCCAGTAAGGTCTGTGTACCCTCTCAAAAAGTGACAGCTGTGGCATTTTGAGGCTGCTAATTCGGAGGCTTTCAGGCAGTTTTTTTTATTTTTTTATTTTCCCTTGATTATGGCTTCCATGGTTTAGAGTCATCTAAGTGTACCTCGTGCATTACAAATGTTATTCTCTTTGGCGTGGAAGCATACATTCATTTCTTTTATCTTATGACTAATGCAAAAGAAAACTGATTTAATCATGTTTGTTCGATTGCTGTCTACAACAAGGGAAAGGCCTACAATAATTGCCGGAACCAGTCCACCTCTAAATCTCATTTGTTTTATGTCTCTGCCCAGAACCGTGCTAAGTCTGTTCTTCGCTCTGCTAAGAATAATTTCATTTATACTAAATGCTCTACACTCTTTGACTCAAATTCGTCCCTTTCCTTCTGGCACTTTGCCACTAACCCTTCTAAGAAATTTATTTCATCATCATCCCCTTCTCCTTTCCACTCTGATGGGCCTCTAGCTGTTTCTTCAACTGAAAAAAAAACAGAACTGTTTTTGCATACTTTCTGAACTAGTTATACCTTAGATTATTTCGATGCTGTTCCCCTGTGACTTCCCTCCTCTGACTGACATTAAAATACCTTCAACTGATACATTTTCTGCCATCACTGGCCTCATTACTTAAAAGGCATATGAGCATGACGGGATCTCTACTTTTATCATCATGAACTGTGCTTCTGTGCTTACACCCTGGCTAGATAAACTCTTTCGTTTTTGTCTGTCAGCTTGTACCTTTCCTTCTTGCTGAAAGTTTGCTTTGATTTAGCCTGTCCCAAAGAATGGTGACCATTCCCAGCCCACTAACTATCGCGTAAGTACTTGAACATACTGGTACTGTAATTATAATGTTTTAATCTGTTCATAAAATAATAATAATAATAATAATAATAAAGCACCTTTCCTATCACAACCTTTTCTATCGAGAGTATGGGTTCCGCCAGCTACACTCCACTGACGATGTTCCATCTTTATTTCAGAACCCTGGTCATCCTTCTTTCAGGACTTTAGCCAAAGCTTTATGCACTTGACATTTCAAAGGCTTTCGATCAAATCTAACAGAAGATTTTATTTTCCAAAGAGCACTCTTATGGTTTCTATCCTTCTGTCTGTGCCAGCATCTCTAGCTTCCTTTCTGGTCGTTCTATAAACGAAAACAGCTCTCCCCCTACAGGCATCAATAGTGGTGTTCCTATCACCAACTCTCTTCCTTCTCTTCATCAAGAACCTAAGCTGAATATCTAAACCTATCCATTCACACGCTGTTGACGCGACCCTTCACCTTTTCATCTGCTTTCTCAAGCGTCCATATCAGATGTTTCATCAACAAAGTAGGGATGAGGCTAGGCCATGGCACACCTAATGTCTGACATGGTTCATAACTCTGATTGGGGTAAAATTATTCTTATTGGTTTTAATGCATCAACATCTCAGTTCTTACAGCTTTTGACTCGTCAAATTCTACCACATGATTATTGTGTAGTTTTCAATAATATCCCGCACAATCGAGTATCATCTTTGAACATACTTGAGACTTCACTTTTTAGTGATTTTTCTTGGAAAGATCATATTACTTCTATAAAATCTGCTACCAAGAGTTTAGGTGTGGTAAGCCAACTCCGTGTCGTCTGTACCCCTGGACAGTTTTTCACTTTATACACGAGTTATGTTTAACCTCGTTTAGAGTACAACTCTCATGTATGGGGAAGCTTCCCACATGTAGCTCTTCTCAAAAAGGTGTAATCGACGGCTTTTCATCTCAGTAACTCTCCTTCTCTTACTCGCTGCCTTCAACATCGATCTTTTCACCGCAATGTTGCATGTTTATCTCATTTTCCTGTCGCTACTTCAGTGTTCACTGCTCCTCATAACTGTCTTTCAGTATCCCTCCACCTCCACAGTGAGCAAGTAGCACCTGTCTAGCAGCAAATTTTCACCCCTTTTCTGTCCAACACTCAAATACAAGAATTAACAGTTACTCCCAGTCCATCAGCTCAGCTCTGAAACCGTCTGTCTCTATTTCCTACTGCCTATGATCTACAGTATTTTACAGTGTGTCCAGGCATATCAATATGATTGGTTCTCGAATCAGTCATTTTGTTATTTTGATTTTATTTTTCTTGTAAGGAATAATCTTGCTGTCTTCTTGCCTTTGGTTCCTTCCTCCTTGCATGCAAATAAAAATAAAAAAATCGGTTAGCACTCAATTAATCTGGTGTGCCATAATGATCAGTCCTCCCTCCAACCCTGTTCCTCATTCATAATAATGAATTTTTGTCTTTCATCCATGATCCCACTCACATAAATGCAGAAAACTCAACACTTCAACAGTTGTTCACATTTAAACACCGATTTACAATGTTTGGTATCTCTACCTACCAACACAGCACAGGAGTCTCCATAAATCAAGCCTTATATGAGTATAAGATCAATGAATAGGGACAATATAACACTGTCTCATTTAATGTTTGGAAAACCAAATACATGTACTGTGTACTTATATCCTTTTTACTAATAGGCAGACAGACATTGTTTTATGCCTATGATCAATGCAGGTGACACTCCTTTCTTTAAAAGTATTGAAATTCTCAGTATTTTGCATATCAGAATGCTCAGTTAGACCTTTCACATTAGATCACTAGCTAAAGCCACCTCAAGGACACTTGGGTTCTTGTACAGGTTCTTGTACAGAGTTCATATCTTCTTCCGCGCTGAGGGGGGTCTTCTTGACATGGATGGAGGGGCTTGAGGCATGCCAACCTTTGTAGGGTTGAGCATTTGTCAGCCTCATGGACCAAGCACCCCCCCCCCACATCAAGGATAGAGGAGGCCTGCTGGTGATATTGCTTGTTCCTACCCTTATTCCATCTAGGATGGAGTTTTTGTCTCCCCACGTGTTTGCCGTGTGTGGCATCTCGTATGCTGGGAGATGGGAGTCCCGGAGTTTGAATGATGCTGCATGCTGTGCCCAGCAGCTAGGAACACACCTATTTGGTCCCTCATTCTGGCTAGATGGGTGATCTGGTTCAGCCTGGCCCGGTCAATCGGCTGGCCATTTGATGGCAAGAGTCAAATGGGCACTGGGGGACCTGGTGGCTCCTATCATCCTGGAGTTACCCTTGCCCAGGTCTCCCGATGGCTACCCGTGTATACTCTCCTGCTACTTCTGGGGTCTCTAGTTGTGTTGTCCCTGGCATATGACTTCCCCTTGCTGGGCTCCATAGTGGGTGGGTGGGTGAGGCAAATGAAGTTTTGTTTGTTTACTTGTAGAACTTTTAAATAAAAATCATGTTGACCATGACGCATCTGTTCCGGCCATTCTTTCGACTCTGCATCCCTAATATCTATTCTGGAGTCTTTTTGGGCCCCAGGGGAATTTCCTCCTCTGCCCCAGTGTTCAACTGGGGCAGGGAGGAGGTCACATTGGGTTGGTTAGCTCCGAGGTCTGGCCCAGAAGATGCGAGAGGAGAACTTTATGAAGTATTTAGTGCTGAATCCCTCTGCTGGTGGCTCAGTGCTGGATGTGGATATTTTCGATTTGCATCATGCCATTGTTTCTGCCTGTTGCCATGAAGCTGTAATCTCAACCCAATGGGATGGTAACCTTCTAATTGAGGAATAGTCCCCAGAAGAGAGCTCCTGTCTTTAGATTCTGACCTTTGTTTCTGGCCACAGTATGGCCTGGGTACCTTATACCACCTTTAACCAGTGTAAGGAGCTCATTTACTCCCTGGGCCTCCTCTGATACCCTAGGTCACGATTATTGGAAGCAGTATGCTCTTCACATTTTGTAAAGGTTGACTGGATATAGAAGAAGATTGATGGTGTTCTGATCCCAACAACAATGCTGTTCCTGACCTTTGACCCCTTGCCATTGCCTGCATCTATGAAACTTGTTTGGCTTTCTCTTCCAGTGATGCCCAATGTTCCAACCCTAGAGCAGTGTTTCCACTGTCAGGCGTATGGCCATGTTATCTGTTTTTGCAGTGCACACAGGCTTGCCTTCTTGGTGTCCGTATCTCCTGTGGCAGATCAAATTATACCAGTGATTGTCCAGGACTCCCACCTCATGCTAAATTTTCTTAAAACTGTCCTTGCTACTGCCTGGCAAAGGAAATTTTTAGCATTGGCACCCATGAGAAGGTTTCATTTCCTGAAGCAAAGAGGGCCAAGACTCTCTTCTTTCATCTTGGGGGTTACTTATGCTTCTGTCCTTCCTGGGCCACCTGTATGTATTTCTGTGTCGCAGAAGTTGCCATGGCCTTTTACAGTCACCACTTTCCCCACCTACTGATTTGCCAGATGCTACCCTTGCAATTAATAATGCATGTGAGAATGGTGTTTGCCAACCCTGTGCTCTGACTGTTTCTGCCTCCACTTTGTTGGCTGATAGTTTACGCACATCCGTGGTGGTGGTGGATGCACACGTTGAAGTGACTCCTACTTCCCCTATGTCCAGTGTGAATGAGGCTCCATCTGTTCCCAGCAAATGTCACCATGGTTCTTTATAGTCCTCTGAGCCTGAGGACCAGCCATTTAAGGCCTCTGTTGTCAAACCTTGTGTCAACCATTGGTACATCATTTCTGAAGCACAGTGTCATCCTCACAGGGTTCTAATCCTGTAGACACTCCCTCAACTTCTGGGGCTTCTGATGGTGGCACTGGCAGTCATACATCACCCAAGGCAACCTCCAAGCCACATTCAAAGCCAAATATTATTCCACCTCAGAGGTAGTGTTGTAAAACTTCCTTTTCCACGTCCTCACGTTTGCCCTCAGATGTTCGACATAGAGTGTGGGTTTCTGGTGCTAGGCAGCCTCTTCCCGAGGGCCTTCCTAAGCATCAGTCCAAACCCGCTCACTTGTCAGGTGTACAGTCCCACACTTAAAACATCATTATCCCTCCACTGTGGAGTCTATCATCCAGTGGAATTATCGGAATTTACGTGCTAACTATGTGGAACTGTGTCATCTAGTTTCTCATTTTACTTCTCTACACATGTACATCCAGGAGATCATGATTGGTGATGCTGTTCCTTTCGATCCTTGTGGCTACTATGCCTTTTATTCTGATCGTGTGCTGGGCCAAGGTCATCATGGATGTGCTGCTATCATCCTTCAGCAAGATGTTCGATATAGTCATCTGGACATTTCTGGTCCCCAGCAGGCTGTTACTCTCCAGATGTTTTTACATTGACAGTATATGGTTTGCAGTATTTACCTTCCTGCTAGTGCTACAGTTGAAAGGGCAGATCTGGAATGCCTTCTTCATGGCCTTCCTTCTCCCTTTCTGTTGCTAGAAGATGTGAATGGTCATCATCCACTATGGGGTAACAGTGAGGCCAACCCTCAGGGTGATATGCTGGCCTCTTTAGTGGAAGATGAGGAGTTGGACATTTTAAACTCTAATAAATGGCTTTTTTCCATGGCCCGACTGGAACTTTTACTGCCATCAATTTGGTCTTATGCTCAGCTGATGCTGTTTTAGATTTTAACTGGGATATTTTAACTTGGGTGTGTTGCCAGACCTGTATGGCAGTGACCATTTTCCATTACACTTAACTGCGCGTGCAGGTGGAACTCGGCCTCGTCTTCTTCGCTGGCTTCTGGAGAAGGCTGACTGGCCACTTTGCAGGGAATTAAGTTCCATTGCTTTTCCGTCTGTGAGTTTGGCTGACTAACTGAGGCGGTGTCCTTTTTCACTGATGTGTTGCACTCAACAGATTTAATTTCCATTCCAAAGAAAGAGGGGTCAATTTCCTAAACATCTGGTTCCTTGGAACTGAGTGCAGTTCCTTAGTATGAGACAAAAGATTCACCTTCTCTCGAGTTCGTCATCACTGAGGGGGAGGCCCAGAGTTATGTTTCCTCCTTCATTCCGAGGACTTCCCACACTCAAGTGTGGAACCATGTAAGGAGAATTTCAGGAAAATTTACTATTCCCTCCCCTCCTGTTTTATCTGCAGCTGGTGGAGCTGTGGCTGATCCTTTCGTTGTTGCAAAGTTGCTTGTTGATCATTTTGCCAGTGTGTCATGGAATAATACACATTCGCCTTGGCTTGCCACAGTTGGCACGTAGAGTCTTGTGTCTTAATAGTGTAGTTTATCGTAGTTGGTTCGTTATTACTGCTTATCACCAATCTCGATGACGTATTTTATCATTGTATAATCTCGTAATCCGTGGTTTGATTGCAGTAATTTTCTCCACTCACCACCAATCTCCCTTAACGTAGTCGTAAGGTACTTGTAGGGAGATAGGGTAGGTTGGTTGTAGATCGTCGGAGCACTGCCAGAATAAAGTTGTGAGACGTAGTATGGCTTGAACTTGCCGCTGCTTAGTAAAATGGTGTGTCATCGGCCAGAGTGAAGAGGTCTCTCTCTCTCTCTCTCTCTCTCTCTCTCTCTCTCTCTCTCTCTCTCTCTCTCTCTCTCTCTCTCTCTCTCTCTCTCTCTCACCTTCCCCCTTTGTGTATCATAAGTGAGGTGAGTTACAGAGCAACTCTGGGGTTACGGAGTTTATTGTACAGTTATATCGCACTGTGATTTACAGCATAACATAGCGTGATGGCAAAGCCTCCTAGGTGACCCTATCTCCTCCCTCCGCCCTGAATGTGTTCTCGGGCCTTCTCTAACCCCTTCTGACCTGAAAGAAATCTCTCTGACATTATGTATAGCTTGGAGTATATGTGTGTGTGTGTGTGATGTAGTGTCTGGTAGATTTGCATGGATGTGGACTAACCGACTATGGCAGGTTACTCCACGTGTTTGAATACGTCATGAAATTCTTGGTTGTCTAGACTAAGAGACTGTTTGAGATACATCATATGTTAAGGATTCTTGATGGTCTGGGACAACAAGATTGTGGATAGACATTATGTGGATTGACATGCCTAGAGAGAAGCTGTGTATGTCTCCAGCACACACTACATCCTCTACATTGTGTTATGAGATATATACTAGTGCCTGTATATTGTCTACATATCACTCGGTCACTCCCACTGTCGTACCAATGACAGTAAATATTGTCATAACATATTAATGCATACTATACACACATTACCATCAACTTGTAACCTAATTAAGTGAAATACATAATACTGTAAAAGTAACAGTTGTACAAATATTGTGTTATAATTGCAGTTATATCATGTTAATGCTATGGTAGTTACATCATTTTAATGCAACTGTTACTCAAGAGTGACAGTAACATAACACTGTGTTCATGCAACTGTTACATAATTGTGTTGGCCATAAAATGTTATTAATGCAACTGTTACATAATTGTGTTGGCCATAAAATGTTATTAATGCAACTGTTACATAATTGTGTTGGCCATAAAATGTTATTAATGCAACTGTTACATATTTGTGTTGGCCATAAAATGTTATTAATGCAACTGTTATATGTTTGTGTTGGCCATGAAATTGTAGTTACATCTTATTGATGGAACTGTTACATAATGTGGTTGTAACAAATTGTAGTTACATAAATGTGGCAATTGTAACATAACTGCAGGAATCACAAGTGTGGTCATTGTAGCTATATATATATATATATATATATATATATATATATATATATATAGCAATATAGTCTTATCATGAATGAACCATATTTGATGTACTTGTTTATTTGAGACACAATAGGTTTATTGGCTTGGTTATGTTACACAGTTTATATTTAAATGATATTACATGTAACTCCATATTTTGTTATTTAAAATTAGCTAATAATATTTACAATATGTACCGTACTAACTTAGTTTCACATATCACTTTATACTATAGTCCTTCATAGGTTGTCAAAGCAACGTGATATGTTTGCTTATTTTAAAATTCATATTTAAGTATAGGTTGTAAGTACTGATGTGTGTGGTTGAGTATAGCATAATGATGCTATCTCCATTTGTGTTAGGCATTTTCACCTGATTTTCCTTGTAACAGTAATATGAAGGATATGTGTGTACTTATATTTTAATTCTCTGGTATTACTAGATTTTCATATGTATGTATTATTATGTTCATGTAAGGATATATATTGTCAGTTACTGTGTATATACTTAAGGTTGTATGTAAATGATGTAGTACTATTAAACTAACAGAGTAAATGTTCGACTCACTGATATTAATTGCGGCGGGAATACTGACTAAGGTGCTGCTGCTGATGACAGTGATGTTGGCTGAAGGGTGTTGGTAAGGTCTTGTTAAGGTAGGTCAGGGTCCTGGTATGACTGTGTCAGCACTCGGTGTCGTTGTCCCCATTCAGCTAATGATGATGACACACTGCTGAGTAGCTGCCTCACTCTGGTAGTTGTGGTGGAGAAGATGGTGGTGGTGGTAGTGTTGGAGAAGGTAGAGGTCGTGGTGGAGGTTCAAGGAGGGAGGAATGGAGGTCAGATGCTGATACATCACTATGCTGGGTCAACACTATTAGCAGGGTACAGATGCACTTCCTCCTTTCTCATTTTTTCTTGTAATTGTTTGTTCTCTTAACTTATAGTGATTGATTTCCCTTATTTGTTGTGATTAACTTGTAGGCTTGTGGAGTTGTCAATAGACATTATTTATAGCTGCTATTGTTTCTCATAATCGTGAAGTTGTGGTTAATCTTGGGTACGTCTCACCTGCCTGGACTTTGCTTGCAGAATCGTACTATTTTGCTTTGATTGTAGCATTGCTTCTTATCAGTCTTGGTAATGTGGACTCGTAGATTCGATGGTTCGTTGACTTGTTTATTTGTAGGCATATAGGCTTGTAGACTTGTAGGCCCGTAGGCGTTGGTTCGTACGTTTGTGGCCACCAATCTCGGTGACCAATTATATCACTGTATAAACTGTTAAGGCGTGTTTTGATTGTGCTTTAATTCGGTTCTTTGTTACCGCTCACCACCAATATCGATAGCGTGGTAGTAAGTGCCTGTAGGGAGATAGGGAATGTTGGTTGTAGATCGTCGAAGCACTGCCATTATAAAGTTGGGAAACGTAATATGGCTCGAACTTGTCGCTGTTTATTGCACGGTGTGTCTTCGGCTAGAGTGAATAGGTAGGTCTCTCTCTCTCTCTCTCACTCTCTCTCTCTCCCTCTCTCTCTCTCTCTTTCTCTCTCTCTCTCTCTCTTTCTCTCTCTCTCTCACCATCCCCCTTTGTGTATCATCAGTGAGGTGAGTTGCAGAGCAATTCTAGGGTTACCGTACGGAATTTATTGTACAGTTATATGGAACTGTGATTTACAGCATAACATAGCGTGATGGCAAAGCCTCCTAGGTGACCTTATCTCCTCCCTCCGCCCTGATTGTGTTCTCGGGCCTTCTCTAACCCCTTCTGACCTGAAGGTGGTGAAAAGACAAGGAAAGTAAGCTCCAAAAATGTTGGGGTTACTACCACCAAGTCAGAGGAAAGGAGGGGGACAGGGGACTAATCAGTTGGTGAGGAAGTGAATTTTAGATGAAGGAATAGGCGTCTGGGCTTAACGCAACATGCGTGGGCAATTATTTGGGCAGTTGCACTGGGCAGGGGACAACACAAACATACAAGAATGGTGAACAGACAAGGAAAGTAAGCTCCCAAACATTCCCCCGGAATACGACACACAACCGTCGATTTTACATCCGGGTACCTATTTTTAGTTCTAGGTACGAACAGGCTAGGGCAAAGGAGACCGTGCCTAAAGGTCTCGTGGTCAACCAGGGAATCGAACCCGGGAACTCTCGCTTGCGAGGCGAGTGTGCTACAGTTACACCATCGTTCATTCCGACCTGAAGGGAATCTCTCTGACATTATATACAGCTTGGAGAGGATGTGTGTGTGTGATGTAGTGTCTGGTAGATTTGCATTCACGTGGACTAACTGACTAGGGCTGGTTACTCCATATATTTGAATACCTCATGAAATTCTTGGTCGTCTGGACTAAGAGACTGTTTGTAATACATCATATGTTAAGGATTCTTGATTGTCTAGGACAACAAGATTGTGGACTGACAAAATGTGGATTGACATTCCTAGAGAGAAGCTGTGTATGTCTCCAGCAGACACACATCCTGTACATTGTGTTATGAGATATATACAAGAGCCTATATAATGTCTACATATCGTCTCAATTTTGCCTCTTCTTTGGGAGAGCTTTATAATGACCCCTTTTCCATTTCTGAACTCCAAGCAGTTCTGTCGCAGTGCTATGATTTTCTCCTGGCTGTGATGATATTCCTTATGCCTTTCTACATCACCTATATGATGAATCTCTATCATTTTTGCTGTCATTTCTTAACCCCTAAAAGACAGGTGTCTGCATATGCTGTCCAAGGGTACTAGAGCCAAACAGATGAGTGTCTGCATATGCTGTCCGAGGGTACTACGGCCAAACAGACGAGTGTCCGTATATGCTGTCTGAGGGTACTAGGGCCAAAAAAGACGAGTGTCCACATGTGCGGTCATGCCACCTCCATCCCCTACCAGCACTCCCACACACCCCTCCCCACCAGCACCCCCCACACCACCCGCATTACCCTAACGTCCACCCTCCCACCCCCATTGACCCCCACCCTCTCTCCCAACCCCAATCCCCCACCCCAAGCCCCCCCACCACTGCACCTACCCCACTCCCACTCCCTACCCCCACCCCCTTAACCTCAACCTTCCCCCACCCCTACCCTCCCCCACCCCCACCCCCTGCCCCCAAACCATCACCCCAACGACCCTCCTCTACCATATCGCACTCGCTGATTATGCCCGTCCTGAGCGTAAGACAAAACATTCTGATGCCCGTCTTTAAGGGGTAACGATCTGGTGTTCAAGTGAGTGTCCAGTTTGTTAGGGTGTAGCTGTAGTTAACCCCATCCCCAAGCCAGGTAAAGACCATCTACAGCTGATGAATTATCGACCCACTTCTTTGACTTCTTGTGCATGTAGGGTTCTGGAGAAAATGGTTAATATAAGGCTTGTTTGATATTTGGAGAGAGGTGACTTCTTATCAGCTGTCCAGTATGTTTTTTGTAAAGTGTGATCTACCTGCGATGCTCTACAATTCTTGGAATCTTGTGTGTGAGGCTTACTTCATGAAGCAACACCAGGTCTCGGTCTTCTTCGATCTGGAGAAGGCATATGAGACTGCCGACCATCATCGCATTTTACTTTCTCTTCATGAGTTTGGTCCTCTTGGGCGCTTGTCTATTTTTACTCAGCAATTTTTATCCAACCATTTTATAAGGGTCAGAGTGGGAGGAGTGCTTTCTAACGCCTGTGCACTTGGAGATGGCGTACCACAGGGGAGTGTCCTTAGTGTTACTCTCTTTGCTGTGGCCATCAACAGTGTAGTCAGTGTACTTCCTGATGGTGTACGAGGCCTACTATATGTAGATGACCTCTTAATTTCACTATCTGCATGTAGAACGTCTCTGATAGAAAGGAAGTTGGAGCTAGCTATTAATAGAATTTTTGAGCGGACTGAGTCTCGTACCTTCCATTATTGTTTAGCAAATGCAGTGTCTGCGCATTTTTGTCATCTTTGGGGGATTCACTCAGACCATCACTTGTACTTGTGACTTTTATGGTCACAGAACATGCTGTGTGGAAGAGATGCAGTTTCTGGGTTTTCTATTTGATAGATGACTAACTTGGTTTCCTCATATTCATTCTGTTAAGGCGGATTGTATTAACGCTTTGAGTCTTTTGAGACTTTTGGCTCTTACCTGTTGGGGTTCTGACTGTCAGACCCTCCTCCTCTTGCACAGGTCTCTTATCCATCCTAAACTTGAATGTGGGTGTGAGGTCTACTCCTCTGCAACAAGTGCCCATCTCCAGTTGTTAAATTCTGTGCATCATGCTGGTGTACATCTGGCAACCGGGAGAGTCTGGTCATCCCCAATTTCAAGTTTATTGGTGGATGCTGGTGTCTTCCCTTAGGATTTACATCACCAGTCATTGATGATATGGTGTTGGTATTGTCTTCACCACATTCTGGACTCAATTTCTTGTTCATTGGTCTTCCAAGATTCCCTATCTTCTATTTATGACACCCGTCCTAGTTTCCCGAAGCCCTTTGGTTATAGGGTCCGGTCTGTTATGTTAGTCCTCTCTGTTCCGAGAATGGCAGTTTGTCCATACCAGATTCCAAGGGTGGGTTTTTGGCTGCTCTCTCATGTGACACTCTGATGGACCATTATTGGAAAAAAAAAGGCTCATATCCCTCTCAATTGTCCCTCTCCCTCTTATTAGAACATGCTTCCACTCATGAGGGTACTGTCCCCGTCTGTACTGATGGAGCTAAGACTGATACTGGAGTCAGCTTTGCTAATGTCTTCCCTTCCTTTAGTAGGGGAGGTAGCCTCCTTGGTATTGCTTCATTGTATACGGTAGAACTGACTGCGATTTTATATGCTCTCCAAATAATTTCTACTCTCCCCCAATCTGCTTTTGTGATTTTCAGTGACTCCCATAGTGCTCTGTCTACACTGGATTGTCTTAATGCATGCCATCCACTGGTTTAATCACTTTTAGAGTGGGTTATTCTTCTTGGCCATCGTGGCTGTCATGTGGACTTCTGTTGGGTTAGCGCACATAATGGTGTGGTAGGCAAAGAAAGGGCAAATACATTAGCTGAAGCTGCATCTTAGCTAAAGTTGCATCTTCTCGACGGCCCCCTATCAACTATCCAATTCCCACTTCCGATATGACACCTTTCCTGAATACACAATTCGTGGGAGAGACATGGGATGGTGTTACTCATAATAGGTTAACAGAAATTTTTCAGGGAGTTGTTGCGCCAAGGGTTCTCCTCTTCATGCTCCAGCGATTGGAGGTGGTTCTTGCCGGGTTTCACATTGGACACTCTCAGCTTACTCCTGGATTCCTGATGAAGGGTGGGACTCAACCGTATTGTGATTATTGCCTTGTTCCCCTTACAGTCCATCACTTGCAGGTCGAGTGTCCCAGACTAGGAGACCTACGTCAGAGATTTATCCACAGGCATAAGGGGGTGGATGGTTCCTACTATCTGTCACTGATGCTTGTAGGTGCCTATGACGATTATCCTAATGTTTTTTGTTTTCTTTAAGAGGCAGGTCTCTTTCCACTTTTATAGGCAACTGCTATTTTATACACTATTCTTTTGTTATTTTCAGTATTTTCTTTTTACTGAAGAGTATTAATTTTATTATGAGACAGCAGTATTTTTTGCAGAATATTTTACATTGTTGTCCAGCAGCATATGACCCTGGCAGTTGTGCCTCCAGTTTTTAAAATATATTTGATAAATTAGTCAATTGTATCTTCTCTGACGAACTGTTAGCTTTAAGTCACAATAGTCACATGCACTCTTGGCTCTCCCTTGTAGAGTGGATATCGAGTGGTTGCGCTAGAACAACTGGAAAAAATTCAGAGCAAAGCTAAAGTATAATTAACAACTGTGCAGTTACAAATTAACTACCTCATTTAGAAGTAAGGTGGAATGCTGCCTTCCTTGCATTATATTATAGACACTTATGGCAAATGCTAAGACGAAGGTGCATCCATTATTCCACCTCTCAACACAGGCATTTGATAGCGCCCATAACTTGACTGTCACACTGCCATATTTCACAACATCTGCCTATCATAATTCCTTTAATTACCGAACTGCTTCTCTTTGGAACTCACTTCCCCATATTAATATCACCCCAACGTTCAACCTACAAAGTTTCAAGTTCAAATGTTACAGATTTTATGAATCTGATGCATGGACTCATTTTCACTGAATATGGTTTTAGTTTTAGTTTTAAAATAATCACACTTGTGCCTAATGTACACCCACTGGTTTTCCCATATAAACCCACTTTCTGCCTTTCACCTATTTTTTCCGTTGACATTTTTTTTTTACCCTGTGGGGCCTCTTTCTCCTATATGGACCTATTTTCCATATGGACCTATTTACCCCATGTACCTGACTTTCCTTTTGAACCTGTTATTCACTATGTAACTATTTTCCCTTAAATGACCTCTTTCCACATAAACCTATTTTCCACCATTGAGTAATTTTCCAACAAACATATTTTTCCTCGAGGACCTATTTTCTGCGGAGGGGGACATAGCAACTTCCTTTAGGAATTACATTTTCTCATGTACCTTGTACCATGTGGGCCTGTGCAGCTACTAGAGCCTACTTTCCCCATGTATGCACTCCCAGTAGACATGTTTTCCCATATGAACGTGTTCAAACCATGGATCTACTTTCCCACATGAACCATGGCCAAATTACCCTTCAGACCTTTTTCCCAAAGAACCTGATCGTGTTATCTTCCAACCAGCCACCCACTCACCCATCGTAGTGGGCCTGTCGCCTAAAATAGCGTCCAGGTAGCCATATATCATCCATCCAAAGTCCACCCATCCACCCTATTATACAAGCCCTTTGCACCCCAAACCTCGTGCTCAGCCCGACCATCCACCCATGAAACACCACCCACCCACCACACTCCACCTCGTCCACTCATCTACCTTTTCCACCCATAACATTCTGTCCACCCATCACACCCAGTTCACCCATCCCAACCCACTTTACGCACTTTATCTACCAAGTCCACCAACCCATCCCACTTTCTCCACCTGTCCATGCACCTTGCCCACCCACAAACCAGGCCATCCAGCAACCAGTCTTGAGCAACCAAAAGATTACTTGCAACAAACATTTAAAGTATCTTCTTGGTGTAGACCGCAGTGACACCACTTAACTTCATTATTACTGCCACTTCCATTTTACTGTCACTAAAACTTCAACACTTGGTTTACAGAGGTAATCAGCTTAGAGCGGTAACACAATGATATTAAAGTGTCCGAACTCAAAGTTTATAGCAAGTACGAATCTCAAAATATATATCATACATGGTAATAAAAAATATGTGTTTTTGAGAAGTAGCTTACTGCGGCCAGTACTTTGCTGATGACATTAACTGTAATATGTGGGATAATCTGACACTGATAATAATGACTTAATTTTTTCATGCAGATACATGCAGTAATCATGGAACTCCATCCCCATTTCCTGCTGGTATTCCAACTGATAGTTACTGAGGCCAAATTGCCAATCGTTCAGCGTAAGTTTATTAAAAATAAGTCCATGATTTTTGTGAGGAATATGTAGCAGTGCAAGCAGAACAAAGCTGTCACAATATATCACCAAATTTCTTTTCCTTAGGTAATCCTAGGAATGAAACATTGACAAGCGTGGTAAAAGATGCTTTTCATTCGACTAAAACTCCTCTTGCATGTCCTGTCTGCATTCTAACTACCAGACTAGAGACGTTTGTATCGGCAGACTCAGTAAGCTCAAAAGCATCTTTTTGTTCTCATTATAGAATATTGATGTCTTCAGTGTGCTGATTGTGAGCAATATTAATTATATTGAAACAGTCACTTTTGTTGAAACCCTGAGATTATACCAGCATATTCCTATGTTATCTGTTTTTTCTATAATTAATTTCTCTTTTTGATCTTACAAAAACTCATGCTTCAGATATATCAGCAACTGATGCATGTATGTGTAATTGAGGTGCCCTGGGATGGTCTGGTAGGAAATGAGACAGGGGTGGAGTTCTCCACGTTTGTTGGACAGGTTCGGCAGGTAAGACCCTTTTATTACTTTGTAACCACAATACAACTACAGACTATCGCTCATGTGGTGCATATATGTCACTGTTAACCTAAAAACACTAATCTTGCTTATTACACTGCATATCAGTCAGGTATGATAGCGCCTAAAGCTATCATTGTATATATATATATATATATATATCTGTCTCTGTCTCTGTCTCTCTCTGTATATACAGTACAGTCTGCGCAAATGAAAGTGGCGTGGCTTGCCGCGGACGTAAGAAAAACAAATACAAGTAGGAAGAAAATACAGAAAATGAGCACTTACCACGTACTAGTAGCATGTAGGCATCCCTCTATGCTTAATGCATTCAATGAGGCGGTTAGGAAGAGAACTGGCCAAGTTTTGCAGTATGGCAGAGCCAATTTCCTCCCATTCCTTCACGATTGACGTCTTGAGCCGGGCTACCGATGACGTATCTACTTCTAGTAGTTTTCGTTTTAGAATGGCCTAAAGGTTTTCTATAGGATTTAAATCAGGTGAGTTACCTGGCCAATCACTAAAGAATGGAATGTCACAGTCTGTAAGCTATTGAGTCACATCCTTGGCATGAAATGAAAAACATCCCCATACCATCACTTTGTCTGGGAATTTCACGACACCCCTGGTATACTTTGGGTTAACGGGGTCGCTGCCTCGAGGCTGGTACACCCTGCCAGACGTGATGCCAGTCACACAGAACACTGCCTCATCACTCCAGAGCACAATACGCCACTTGACATCATCCCATTGTTTGTATTTCTTGGCAAAAATCACTCTGTTCTTCCTTTGATGTTCCGTCAGCTCTGGTTTTGGCACTGGCCGGTAGGACAGGTACTTCAGATCGTCATGGATATAATGTTGCACTGTACGTAAACTAACAGTACCAAGTAAGTTGGGATTGTTTTCTTTTATTTGTTTTGCTGTAAGCCGTGGATTAATTTCTAGTTGACGTCTGATAACATTTAAAGTCCGTTGGTAAATTTTTTTTGCTTTGCCAGGATGTTCATTGTTTCGTTGTAATGAGACGCCGCCACCATCCAGAAATCTCTGTATCCAGCGCTGCACAGTTCTCAGTTTAACTCCTGTACTATTTGATATTTCCTTTAGTGGCTTCCTGTCCTTATACAGGGCGACTATCACTGCGATTTTATCACTTTCAATTTGCGGTCTTACTGGCATTTTTGTTGGAGGAGCTATGTAAAGATAGGCGAGACAAAAAAAAAAAAAAACGAAATCGATCACTTTCCACTGCACTAACCTCCCCATATGACTTGCTGACACACACTGTCGTCAAAGTCAACGGTTAAAAAGGGTACGTACTGCTTGCCAGATGCAAGAGAAACATATTACAAGTAGCGGTTGAACCCAGTGATGAGCGTGATTTGAAATACAGCGAGAGATGATGAAACATCTCCATGTCAAAATTTTTCCTTTAGTCGTGTCACTTTCATTTGTGTGGTCTGTATATATATATATATATATATATATATATATATATATATATATATACACACACACACACGAGGTTGTACCCAAAAGTTCCAACTTACCTCCTAGTTCTCACTGTTGCCTTCGAAGTAGTCCCCTTGGACACGCATACAGTGGTCCCAGCATTTTTTCCACGAGTCCATGCATCCCTGGAAGGCATCACGCGTGATGGTCTTGAGCATATCCTGCGATTCTTCCTGGATCTCCTCAATTGAGTTAAATTGACGCCTTTTCAGTCATAAATTCCGCTTGGAGAACAGGAAAAAGTCGCAGGGGGCAAGGTCAAGTGAATAGGGTGGGTGGGGAATGACTGCCGTGTTAGTGGAAGCCAGGAACTGCCAGACAACAATTGATGTGTAGGCGGGGACGTTGTCATGATGCAGGACCCAGTCCTGGTTTTTCCACTGTTATGGAAGTTTGCGGCGAATGTTCTCCATCAGACACTGCAAAACTTCACAGTAAAACTTTCTACTGACAGATTGACTGGGTGCGATGGATTCCTTGTGAACAATTCCTTGGATATTGAAGAAAAACGATCAGCATCGACTTCACATTGCTGCACCATTAGTCTGCCATTGCACGACTGCCAAACCATCTACACACCACGTTACAATAGTAAGCGTAGCTCAACAACACGTCTGCTTACAGAAACGGCTGGGACCACACTGAGGCACAAAAGGGGTTCTGCTGACTCCTAGCGGCCAAAAACAAAACTGCAAACAGTTGGGTCCCTCTGTTCATATTATTGGAACTGTTGTAGCCCTAGTGTATATATATATATATATATATATATATATATATATATATATATATATATATATATATATATATATATATTTATATATATAAATGGAGCCTCTGTGTTACAGTGGTAGAGTGTGCGTTTCGTACACGGGCGAACCAGGGTTCGCGCCCCGCCAGGGTAATAAACTTTGGGAGTGTTCACCCGGCCACGTACTGCATTGGCGGACACAAGGAGTGCTGTGGTTGAACCAGTCGCTTACTATAAAGTATGCTTGCACCCAGTCAGCTTGTGTGGGCCGATTACACTTGGTTAACAGACTACACACACATCCAAAGCCACTCCAACACTACAATTACACTTACAAGCACTTCTCACCCTACATACAATCTCCACTAGACACCCTAAGCCACTTGGTAGAGATACATTGGCTGTACCGTCCCGCCTTCGGTCGAGATAGGCCGGTCCTGCAGTGGATACTCAAACGGCTGATGATGATGATGATATATATATATATATATATATATATATATATATAAAATATGTATTATATATTATATAAATCTCTCTCTCTCTCTGTATATATATATATATATATTATCTATCTACCTATTGCCAGATACCTTAATCCCATATGTGGTGGCCACAAACAAATCGCCTTCACGTCGCCCTGTCCCCCACCATTTCACTCCCCTGCTCCCAACTCACATCCCCCTCTCTCATAGACCTCTCCATACCATCCCTCCATCTCATCCTTTGCCTCCCCCTCTCTCTCTCCCCAGCCACCTCACAAACATACGTTCTCCTCGTCATCCTCTCACTTTCCATCCCCTCCACATGGCCAAACCACCTCAGTGTTTTTCTCCTAACGCTTCCTATGAATTCCACATCCACACCACAACGCTCCTTTACATCCTTATTTGTCAATCTGTCTCTCCATGTGACTCCACAGACTCCTCTCAAATGACTTATTTCCACTGCTCTCACTCTTGACGTGTGTTCCTCTAACAACGTCCAAGTTTCATTTCCATGCGTTAGCGTTGGTATCACAATACTGTCGTGTAGTAAGTTTTTCACTTTCATGAACCCTTCCCTATTTCTTATCACTGCTTTCAAGGAACCAGAACCTTTCTTCCTTGTTGTACCCTTTCAAGCACTTTACCCTCCAAACTTCCATCTTTACTCATCACACTACCCAAGTACTTCAATGTACTCACATTTTCCATTTCATCATCATCATCCAACTTCAATGTACATTCACTGACTTCACTTCTCTCGAAGACCATAACTTTACTCTTTCCTACATTCACCTTTAGATTATATATATATATATATATATATATATATATATATATATATATATATATATATATATATATATTTATAATATAGTATGTGTATCATATATTATATACACTATATAAATAGATAAACATTTATTTATATATTATTTTTTGAATATATATATATATATATATATATATATATATATATATATATATATATATATATATATATATATATATATATATATATATATATATATATATATATATATATATATATATATATATATATATATATATATATATATATATATATATATATATATATATGTATGTATATTGATACAAGATGCTACTCACAAGATTCAGTAATCTGAACAGAGAGACCCAACTGTTTGCAGTTTTGCCTTTTGCTGCTAGGAGAAGTCAGCAGAACCTCTTGTGCATCAGTGTGGCCCCTGCCTTGCCTCTGAGGGGACGAGTTGTTGAGCTAGTTTTCAATCGTAACGTGGTGTGTAGGTGGTTTGGCGGTTTTGCCAAGGTAGACCAATTGCGCAGCAGTGTCAAGTCGATGTTGATCGTTTTCTTCGATATCTAAGGGACTGTTCACAAGGATTTTGTCCCACCCAGTCAATCTGTCAGCGGAAAGTTTTACTGTGAAGTTTTGCAGTGTCTGAGGGAGAACATCCGCAGCAAATATCCAGAACAGTGGAAGAACAAGGACTGGGTCCTGCATTATGATAACATCCCCGCCCACACATCAGTTGTTGTCCGGTAGTTTCTGCCTTCCACTAAAACTTTAGTCATTCCCTCCACCCTATTTACCTGACCTTGCCCCCCGCGACTTTTTCCTGTTTCCCAAGCTGATATTACGACTGAAATGGCGTCGATTTGACTCGATTGAAGAGATCTAGACAGAATCGCAGGAGTTGTTCAAAACAATCACGCTTGAAGCCTTCCTGGGATGCATGGACTCGTGGAAAAAATGCTGGGACCACTGTATACGTGTCCAAGGGACTACTTCGAAGGCGACAGTGAGAACTAGGAGGTAAGGTAACTTATTTTCCTACAATATTCAAATTCCTGGAATTTTTGGATAGCGCCTGGTGCGTGTGTGTGTGTGTATATATATATATAGATAGATAGATAGACAGATATATAGGTAGGTAGATAGATGGATTGATAGATGGATAGATAGATAGACAGATGGATTGATAGATGGGTAGGTAGATAGATAGATAGATAGATAATACTGGATATAAATACTGTAAAATAAATATTATACAGTATGTAATATAATGAGAGAGAGAGAGAGAGAGAGAGAGAGAGAGAGAGAGAGAGAGAGAGAGAGAGAGAGAGAGATTTTGGTACAATTACTCTTGAATAAGTTTTAATTGACTCTAGTTTTTTTTTTTAGGCATTTTTTTTTTACTCAGGAGAACCCTATCATCTGCACAATTAATAAATAAAGTTAAAGAATATTGTCCTAACTAAGTGTATGTTTAAAGGAAAAGAGTAACCATTTCATTAAATTTCAATGATGGTCTCAGGTACAGCAAGTGTCTCACTGTATGTCTTTGGTGGTGGTGAGTGACGACCCGGCGTTTCTTACAACTTTCTCTGACTCATCACTCAAGGGAGGCCTTTTGTTACCATCGACACGGCTTGTCATCATCACACGTCTCTTAATCAGCCATCTGCAGGGCCTGCATGGTCTCCACGGTCTCCTCTCCAACAAAAACTCTTTATTGATCATCATGGAAAATACTCACCATGGCACTGCGTAAGCTTAATACTGCACTTATAGGCAGTCATTGCACATTACTTCGTATTTTACCCTAGTTAATATACGAGGACTTTATTCTGCTTAGGAGAAATCTGGAGCACAAAAAAGATTAATAATTATCTTCATTGAAGAGTTCCCTGAGATAAGAACGCTTTGAATATGTGTTATGTAATCAAGGAAACTGGACAGATACAGCTGTGCTAGTTCCAATATTTATTTCTGTATCCATGTCATCCATATAAATGAATCGTTAATGAATTATATATATATATATATATATATATATATATATATATATATATATATATATATATATATATATATTTACTTACTAGACAGAAAATGGCCACATTGGTACAGAAAAAAAAGAGGCTAATGCCATGTAGGTCCAATTTCCAGGATTGGCGATGCCATGGCGGAACAAAATATGTTTCGTTCCCAGCATCCGGTGTATGGAGTGGACTTTCTGACCACCACTTGTTGGTGGTGAAAGTCAAGGTTCCAAGTGCAATGGAGGAACAAAATGAAGGAAGGACAGGAGGCAGTAGTCCATACAAGCAGGGTTGAAGGGTTGCAAGAGGATGGAAAAATGGCAGAATAAAAGAGAGAAGTGTTGAGGACCGATTGGGTAATTATCATTTCCAGCAAATGCGGGAGGTGGAAGGTGAGTGGAAGATTTTCACAGATGAAATCTGTGCAGCATGCCAGGTGGTACGTGGAAAGAGAAGGCGAATGGGGGTGCAATGAACAGCACAGTAGAATGAAGAGGTGAGGCAAGCTGTAGTGCTAAAGATGAAAACAAAAGTGATTGGATGGGAAGCAGAGACATGGAGGAAGTTGAGAGACGGAAAAGAGTCATATGTACTGTACAGTAGAAGAAAGAGGTGAAAAGATTAGTAAGAAAGTGTAAGAAGAGAGCGGATTAGGAATTTGGAAGAAATCTGAGTGTAAAATGTAGAGAATATAAGAAAATGTTCTGGAAGGAGGTAAAAAGTTAGACAGGGTGATAAAGATGTCAATAAAGGAGTGAAAGATAAAAATGGTAAATTTATAGTGGTGAAGGGAGAGAAAGTGAACAGATGGAGAGAACACTTTCAGGAACTGTTAAATATGGAGAAGGAAAGTAATGCAAGTACAAATGGCTGGGGAATGGGTGGGAGTAAAAGAGTGCTGACGAGGGAGGAAGAGATTAGTAGGATGGAAGCTGTTGAAGCAATGAAGAGAGTAAAAATGAGGAAAGCCCCAGGAATTGATAGAATGTGTCGTGAAATGATGAAGCATGAGTGAGAGATAGTAGCAGAATGGATTATCGAAGAGGTGCAGATTGGCCTGGGAGGAAGGTAGAATCTCAGAAGATTGGAAGTCAGGTATAAATATTCCCTTGGACTAAGGAAATGGGGAAAAAGAAGTGTGTGGTAATCAAAGGGGCATTTGTCTTCTTAATGTAACAGGCCAAGTATACGGTAGGATATTTACTGAAAGAGTTAGGGAGGTAACAGACGAATTAGCTGGGGAAGAAAAGGGAGATTTTAGGAGAGGAAGAAGTTGTTTAGATCAGACAGTCATCCTTAAGTCTTTAGTGGAAAAATTTCGAGAGAAGAGATGGAAGTTGTATGCGGACTTAATGGATTTGGAAGTAGCATGTGGCAGAGAGAATAGACAGAGAATGTGGATAATTCTAAGCATAAATGGAGTAAATGGGAAGTTGCTGAATGTTGTGAAGAATATGTAAGAGGGTGCTAAGGCTGCACTGCGTTTAGATAGTGAACTGAGTGAATCCTTACCCTTCACCTGATGAATTCAGAGGAGGGTACTGTTATCCCTGGGATCAACAACAATAGGTGGTGTAGAGATTTTGTTTCCGGGCCAGAATTCTGAAAGTTTTTACTATTGTCATGAAAACTTACATAGTAATGTGTCTTAAAGTGAACTGATGCCTTTTGAAAGCTTGAATGCCCTGTTTTAATTATTTTTTAGAAATAGTGAAAGAGAAAAATTTTTTAAAAAAATCTAATTTTTCAGTGCAACCTTCACAAGGAATCTGTAGGGCACAAAACATTTTTCTAAAGAAGACTTTGCAACTATTACACCTAGGAGGCAGAAATTGCACAAAATAAATGATTATATGAATATCTAATTATGTATGAAGTTCCATGACTGTACATAATATTATCATGTAATCATAACAAATGGCTTCCTAAATGAAAAAAGCATGTATTTTGATTGAATCTTCTCGTAACTTCATTATTTTGACAGATAAATAAAATACTGAGGTTTTTATGTTTTAATGTCTTTGTGTGATACAAAGGGGAGCGGGGTGCGAGGGCCGTTATGTGTTTGATTAGGTGTGCTGGGAGGTGGGGGTATGTGCTTGGTCAGGTGGGGGGTCACAACAGCGTACTGCCTATGTGTGAATGTTGGATTTAAACAGCAGCGTCATGTCTCCATGACTATGCAATCTGTATATGAATGAGATAAAAAAGAGATACAAGGTAGCAGTGAATGTTAGAACTGCCCTGATGAGAGAAGGTAACGTTTGGAAACTCTCTGCATTGCTGTGCAGATGATACCGTATTGTTAAGTGAAGAGGAGGAACTGCAAGGCTTGGTGACTGAGTTTGGTAATGTGTGTAAGAAACGAATTCTAGAGGTGAATGTAGAGAAGAGTAAATTTATGGTCTTCAAGGTAAATGAAGTTACTGAATGTACAGTGCGGTTTTATGATGAGGAAATGGATGTTAGTGCATTTAAGTACTTAGGATGTGTGATGAGTAAGAATGGAAGTTTGGAAGGATACAGCAAGGAAGAAAGGTTGCTGGTTCTTTGAAAGCGGTGAAAAGACACAAGGAAGAGAGCATTGAAGTAAAAAAAAAAAAAATCTGCATGATTCTGTTGTGATACTCACTCTAACGTATGGGAGTGATGCTTTGACCTTGTTGGATGGACACAAGTAAAGAAGAATAGCAGTGGAAATGAGTTATTTGAGAGGAGCATATGGAGTTACAAGGAAAGATAGACTTACAAATCCGGAAGTGAAGGAGCATTGTGGTGTGAATATGGATGTGATAGAATGCATTAGGAGAAATACACTGAAGTTGTTTGGCCATGTTGAGAGGATGTAGAACGAGAGTGTATGAGTGAGGTAGAGGGGACGGGAGGGAGGAGGAAACCAAAGATGTAATGGAGGGACGGAATGGGGATGTATATGAGAGAGGGATGTGTGAGCTACGGGGAGGGTAACGAAATGTTGGGGGACAGGGAGACATGAAGGTGATTTCTTTGTGGCCTCTCCTGGCTATAGACAGAATATTATTATTATTATTATTATTATTATTATTATTATTATAAACTCCCTCAACTACATAGGTGGAGGCTACTGTTTTCACTGGAATGTTCAATTCCGCCTCAGAGTCTCGCACTATTTCCAGGAGAACCGAAGACCATGCAAGGAATCTGAATGGCCCAGATTATGTGTCCTGGCATTGGCCATTGTTAATAGAAAAAATTCAATTCTCCCTAATGGGATAAAGGTAACTGTAAGAAAATGTAACAGGAGACTAATGCCAGTCCGGAGGACAGTAGACGAAACTTGGCGGACCATTTCCTAGGAGTTTATTCCCTTTTATTAAGAAGGCATGGATGAGTGAAACTGTGCTAGCAGAGTGGAAAAAGGCTGTGATTGTACCCCTGTACAAAAATAAAGGTGAGCAAAGTGAGTACAAAAATTATCGTGGCACAAGTTTATTAAGTGTGATAGGGAAGGTATATGGAAGAAAGTAAGAGAGACATCAGAAGTCCTAGTGAGTGATGAACAGGGTAGCTTTAGGAGTGGCAGAGGATGTGTTGATCAAATATTTGCAGTGAGACAGATAGTGGAGAAGGCTTGGGAGAAGGACTACAAGGTGATTATGGCATCATGGATCTGGAAAAAGCATACGACAAAGTAGACAGAGAAGGATTGTGGAAGGTTTTGCGCATGTATGATGTATATGGTAAGCCGCTAGGTGCCGTCAAGAGATTTTATAACAGTAGTGAAACGTGTTATGGTTAATGGGCATCTAAGTGAATGGTTCACAATGGATGTGGGCGTGTGACAAGGTTGTGTGATGTCCCCATGGTTGTTCAAGATATGGATGGGATGATGAGAGAAGTAAAAACACGAGTAATGGAGAGGGGGATGACGTTTGTAATGAATGGTGATGGATGGAATATCTCAAATTTGTTTTATGCTCATGATGCAGTACTACTTGCAAATACCGGACAAGAGCTTGGTAGACTAGTGCAGAGTTTGTTGATGTCTGTGAGCATCGTGCCCTGGGAGTAAAATTATGTAGAAAATAGTAAAGTGATGGCTATTGACAGAGAAGGTGACTCCCAGTGCGATGTTTCGGTGAATGAAAAAAGATTGGAATTGGTGTCAGTTCAAATACCTAGGTACAGTGATAGAAAAGACAGGAAAATGTGCAAAAGAAGTGGAAAGTAAAGTGACACAAGGAAGGAAAGTAGCTGGTGCAATGAAGGCCTTGATAAGAAACAGAGGCTTGAGTGTTACAGCTGCACGAGGCTTACATGAATGAGAGTGTTAGTGTTAACTTCAATATATATATATGTGAGACTATGGTGTGCCATGAAAATGAAAAGTCAAGAGTGACAGCAGTGGAAATGGGACTGCTGAGGAATGTATCTGGAGTACAGAGAGTAGATAGGGTACGGAATAATGTGATTCGTGAAAGATGTGGAGTGAGGAAGGCTGTGGACCTCAGAATCGGAGAGAGTGTACTGAAATGGTATGGTCATGTGGAGAGAATGGATAATAACAGAGTGGTGAAAAAGGTATATCGTAGCGAATTTGAAGGAGGGGTGAGGCAAGGTAGGCCAAGGAGAAGGTGAAGGGATATGGTGGATGAGTGTGTGAGGAAGAGAGGTTTGGAAGCAGCTGAGGCTAAGGGACTGACAAGATCGAGCTGACTGAATGAATGTTGTGAGAAGAAGTGCATGATCAGGGATTTGGCACCCTTTTTTAAAGTGACAGCGTTCGGACTGACTATCGGATACGTTTATGTGAAGCTAAAGAATGTGGTAAATGTTTTTGGCGTATCAGATAGAGCCAGGATTCCGGGGGCTTGAATGGTGAAAGAATGGAAGCATGGTCCATTGGATTGGGCAAATCTGGGCTGTCTGGACATTGCTACTCCTCACACTGCCCTATGGTGGGAAAGAAGGTCCGGATGATAATGATGATGATTAATCTCCACCTACAACATACGTGAAGACTCTTGTTTTTGCTGGTATTATAATTATTATCATTCCGGCCTCAGAGTCTCGCAACGTTTCCAGGAGAACCGGACACTCTGCAAGGAATCTGAAGGGCCCAGATTATGTGTCCTGACATGGACCACTGCTGATAGAAAAATAAGTTCCAAATCTCTCCAGTGGGGTCAAGATCACTGTAAGAAACAGCAGTTAGAGACTAGTGAGTGTCTGCAGGACAGTTACAAAATTCTCGTTATTATTACCATTTTTATTATTATTATTATTATTATTATTTATTGTTGTTGTTTTTGCTGCTGTTGTTGTTGTTGTTATTACCATTGTTTTTACTACTACTGTTACTAGTAGTAGAAGTAGTAATATTAATAGTGGTGGCAGAAGTAGGAAATCGCATCCCTTTTCTATCCAACTATCTAATGCAAGAGTTGAATTTGGTCCCAGTCTTTCATGTACCAAGAAGTCAGCTCGGGGACTGTCTTCCTATGTCTGTATTTCCTACTGCCTATGACCACCAGTCTTTAAAACTCACTGTGTCCAGGCATCTCGAACTGAACAGATGTTGAATTCGATTCTCGGTTATCTCGTTTTTGTTTTCTTGGAAGAAACAGTCTTACGGGCTTCTGGCCATTGGTTTCTTCTTCCTTGCAGGAAAAAAGTAATAGTGGTAGTAGTAGTAGTAGTATTTATCACCATGTATTAGTTTTAGTTGGCCGATAGTTAGTTAAATGAAATAATAGATACTATAACTTTTATCTCTCTGTCACAGGGTAAGCATGCTGGTGCATCTGCCTTACTCTCCTCCAGGGTCAAAACTTCTGCGAGTGGCAACCTGGAACAAACAAGGAGGGATCACTCTCCTCTCTCACCTTCCTCTCTTCCCAGACAAATTTTCAAAGTAAGCATACAGGGAAAAAGTGAAAATATACCAGTGGAGGAGGTACATACTATGTTGAGAGGGAAACAGTTGTTATAAGTTTTAGGATACGAATAAAAGGGCCGGGGGGGAGGGGGAGTTGTTTGGGAATTACAGATAAGTAAGGGCAAGAAAAAACACATATAATCATTTTTAAGAAGTTATAGTCTGAGGGAAGGGGAAGTTGAGGTGATTGTAGAAACACTGATTTGTTGAATGAATTTGAACAGATGGTAGAAGTTTTCGTGCCTGATGTTTTTTTTAACGAAACAATCCTTTTTTTATTTTTTTTATTTTTTTTACAATTTCTTGAGAACAGATGCAAGGGAGGACCGGTAAAAGTTATGGACGTGATTTAAACAAAAGGTATCGGGTAATGCAGTTTTCAAGCTCGATAAACTTCAACAATGAAGTACATATCGGTACAAAGCTCGAGATATCTTACTTTCTCAGCTAAGATGCTGTAACAACAGTGGGTCTCGTTTTTAATTCATATGAGGCCTTTGGCTTTAACTGAATCAAACTTCCAGATAGGGTTCAAAATTAATACCGTAATTTTATATTCCGTCGCTTTATTTGACATCTTTGGGAATGTAAAGAAAGCATTCATTGTGTATTTGCTTTCTCGATCTGTTCATAGAGCCTGAGGAAGAATTATTGTGACGAGTAAAATTACAAGATTTGTGACATACCATCAATTTATGTGTGTGTGTGTGTGTGTGTGTGTGTGTGTGGGAGAGAGAGAGAGAGAGAGAGAGAGAGAGAGAGAGAGAGAGAGATCGGGGGATTTCATAACTCATTCTAATGTATTAATAATAATCTTTGCAATGCACAGGTTCATGTCAGCACCCAGCCTAGTAGTAGCCATCGTGAATCTTTCGAATAGCAAGATATTTTGGGTGAACGATCCTATGGCTCCAGAGGGTAGACGGCTAGAGTTTGAGGGAGCTGTGAACAACGTTGTGGAATACTTAGCTCAAGGAATGAATTTTACGTAAGTGTGAAAGAAAGCCACATATAATGAGTAAATCTGCTTATTTATGTATTATACTACATTTTGACATGTGGTGCCAGGAACAACAAACTTCGCCTGACCACTCAAGGTCAAAGGTCATGGTGCCAAATGAAAGCCCATATGAGACTTGCTATATCTTGATAACAGTAAATATCTCTATCTTCAACCAGTTGTGAGTTATAGCCCCCTGAACATCCGTGACCCTGAGTTTGACCTTTGAACTTCACTTAAGGTCAAATGTCATGGTACCAATTACAAGCCCATATAAAGACTTCCTATAGGTTGATAATAGTACATATCTGTCTGCAACCAGTTGTGAGGTATAGCCCCCTAAACATCCGTGACCTTCAGTTTGACCTTTCAAGGTCACTTAAGGTCAAATGTCACGGTGTCAATTACAAGCCCATATATGACTTCCCATATGTCGATAATAGGAAATATCAATCTGCAACCAGTTGTGAGTTATAGCCTACTTAACATCCGTGACCTTGAGTTTGACCTTTCAAGGTCACTCAGGGTCAATGGTCTTGGTGCCAAATGAATCCACATATGGGAGATCCTGTATGCTGATAAGAGTAAAGTCTGTATCTTCATCCGGTTTCAATTTAAAGCCCTCTGAAAATCGGTGACCATGCCTTTGACTCTTCATGGTCATTTGATTACCTCCAAAATTTAATGATGTTCTTTTTAACTAGTGCACACGCATCCTGAAAGTTTCACATAATTTCATTCAGCAGTTTTTCCGTAATGTTGCTAACGAACAAAGAAACAAACATGCAATCAAATAAATAAAGAAAGTAACAAACTCGACCAAAAACAATACCTCTCGGGACTCTGTCACTGTGAGGTAACTAGTAGATTGATTCCAATAAGACAACATGTCATCAGTTTGGGACCAATTTCCTTAACTGATCTTTGCAAAAACGGAATAAGTGGCTGTGTCTACTAATCCACAGCCAGACGCCTTAATTCCTAGGTTGATGGCCACGAACAAAATCGCATCCACATCGCCCTGTCCTTCGCCATCTGGTTGCTGCCACTCCATTGCACAGTTTCAATAATTTACCTCTCCACCCAGTCCCTACCCCGTGTCCCACTTGTTCCTTTCTGCCCCAGCTCACATTTATTAATATCTCACTGTCCATTCGCTAAACATAGTCAAACCACCCAAGTTGCTTTTCGTAATTTCAATCCAATGCATCCACCTAAAACCACACCTCTCCAGAACTTTTATATATTTTAGCTTATCTCTTTCTTGCTCTACACAGTTATTTAAGACAAGTCATCTCCATTTCTTTCGTTCTTAATCTGTATCCATACTGCTAAGTTCAAGCTTTGTTTGCATACATCTTTTTTTCTGATAGTGAAGTGTTCATAGGAAACCTCAACTTGAGTAACACGAGGATAACGAGCATAGATTTGAACAGTATCTTTATTTCAGACGTTTCAACATTTCAGATTTCATCATCATTGACATGAAAGGAATAATGTAAAAATGTAGGACTAAACACTAAAACATATTTCATCCAAATGTACAAGTAAAAAATATATCACTCAAATAATTCTTAACCCTTTTCAGGGCACTTGCCTTTTTTGCAGAATTTTCCAAAACCCTCCTATTATGTTAAATTTCAAGGGTTTCTAAGACATTTTTATTCTTGTGAACTTTTCGAAAATTTTAGGCCTATATAGCTAAAACAGCCGTTGAACAAAAATCCCATCCGGACCACTTGCCACTTTCACAGGGAAGGACGTTCAGCCCAGTTGGGCTTTCTTGCCCAATTCACTGGAAAGGGCAGTCATCCCTTCTGGGATATATTGCCCACTATGAGACCAGATTCGGATATTTTATTGAAGTCTTTCTGTCCAATGCAAACCAAGCAAAATACCTTTTAATAATGTTAAAATTATTAAGTCATCAAACTCAAGTTGTTTGGTTAACAGTTTGTAAAGAATGACATGGAATAAAACATTTTCAATACTGTACAACATTTTTTTACCAAAAAAATACAAAAGTACAAAAACAGACATATCCTAAAACATGACAAATGGGCTAGGTAGAGGTGTCTTTGCTGTTGTCACGGAATGCCACAAAGCAGTTTTTGCCCTCAGTCATGCAGAGTGCAACATTGCAGATGCGGCACATCCACCTTGAGCGATGAATTGCTCCCTTCTTGGAGCAGCACTTGCAGGTCTGCCTCATCTTGGTGCTGGCTGGAAGGTGGTTCGTTTCACCTGTGGAGTTGTGTCGAACCTGGGGTTGGCATCTTTGTCCTCTACGGGGAAGGGTTACTGGAGAGAATGATGCTTCTCTGCCCTGACGGGATGCCCTTGCGACCTCCATTTTCTGCAGCCTGGCAAATTTCGATATTGCAAGGCAAAATGACTTCAGCAGCATGGCGTCGGTGTTGTGTTTTGCACATTCACGTTTGTAGACACGCCAGGCATTCGTGACATACACATACAGGACGTACTCAAAAAGCTTCAAGTACCAACGCTTGGATCTAGCAGGTGTTTTGAAGAGAATGTTTCAGCATATCCCTCTTGTCAATCCCTCTCATAAAGCCGTTGTACTTGTTGATGATGCTGGGACATGGGACATACTGTTTCTCCTTCCTCTTGCTGTTCCACCGCTTGACATGACCAAGTGGCTCCACCCCAGTGGGTGGAAATGATGGTGACAGGCTTGCTGTCCTTCCACTTTAGGACAAGCACCCCATCCGCCGTACAGAAGTCCATAGTCCCTCTTTCAACATATGCCTTCTGGAGTTCTTTTCCAGAAGGCAGGTCAGGGTAGCCGATCCTGTTATTCCTTGCTGTTCCCATGTAATGACAGTGGAAGCAGTCCTTCAGGTACTCGGCAAGACTAATGCTGGAGAAGTTGTCTGCATAAATGACAGACCGTTCGGGATGCTGTTGAGTCCTATCAAGGGCAGTGACGAGTCTGGAGGGTCGGGTTCATTGCTTCCTTTTCCTTACTGAGTTTGGTCTTGTGGCAAGGAAATGTTGATACTCCTTGATACATAATGATGTCATGGATGACACCATCAACACTAGCCCTGCAGAATAGATTATAGCCCCACTTGTCATGCTTTTTCTTTAAATACTGTTGGTTGCCAGCCCTGGATCCGTTATAAGCAACCATCACCTCATCCACAGACTGTTCATGAGTCTCAGAAATCGTCAGGAACCTCTTGGTCATGGCACTGAAGATGGGTAGGATCTTGGAAGAACCGGTCCACACTCCCGTGTGCTAACTCATTGTCAATGAAATGGATGAGACTTCTGAGGAGGCAAAAGCACTTCAAAGGACATGTAGTTTACCACATGAGGACATCTAGTTTCCATAGTCCAGTAGTCATCAATGGCAGGAAGATGAACCACACTCATGTACATCAGGATTCCAATGAAGACAAGGATTTCGTTCCCGTCCGTTGTGTGTCAGGAGGAGCGACCCATTTTTCCTTGCCCTTCCTCCCATAAAACAAGCAGCTTGGCATCTGGGAAAGAAAAAAATAATTATTATTATTATGCAGCCATGACCAATAAACATCTGACAGACCTCCTAATCATCATTCACCATCCTAAAAATTATATATCACTTTAATCACTACACCCAATAATGAAGTTTAGGCCTAGTATCACACTCCACAACAAAATAAAATGGTACTGTGCATTCCCAACTTCTCTAAACTAATAAAACATTCATAAACCACCCATAGTGGATGTCACAATCATCACCATCAAATTCATAATCATCAGTTTCACCATCAATACAGAATGCAGTCATCATCAGTCATTAACCTATCACAAAACACTGGAAGAAAAGTTTCTGCTGCACATTTTCAACACTGGAATAGTAAAACCTGCCATACGGAGTCACAAATCATCATCATCATCATCATGAATTCATAAAATGTGGAAAATATCACCATAAGTATAATCAAAATTCACAGTAATTCATGGCATAGTGGCATACAATGGTTTTATGAATAACACTGAAGCTTATTTGGACATCACCATCATTGCCATCATCATCACTATCACTTGAAAATAAATGTTAAAAGGCCAAACATCCCATAGGTGATGAGCGGCGTTTCTGCTAATGGTGGCAATGATCCCATGCGAGCTCTATACTTCATTTCGTTACATCTTTCTCCCATTTCCTCCAACTTCACATCACTGTCCTTTGTATCAGGATGTAGTACAACTATTCATCTAGCACTGATGCAAAAATTATGGGCTTATTTCCATGTGCGTGGGTGCAGGGAGCCTGGATAGCAGAGCAATTTGGGGCCCATCCACACACTTTTGCTGCCTCGTTGATACTGCGTTGCTACCCAGGCTCTGGACGGCTTCCCTCCTGGCCTACTGCACTGTGATTGGCTCTGAACACAGCCGAGGAGTGCTACTATTGGCTGAAAGTGATATAATGCTTTTTTCGCACAGAGTCGGTGCACTATGTGCATTAGAACTTGGTGATTTAAGTATCCCAAATGGGATACCATTTCAAATACGACAACTGTCAATTCCAATTAAATAATACAATATTTACATATTTACAGTTGATAAAAAACATAACCAAACAGTTAAAAAGGTCATATTACTAATACATCCTGTCTCTCTTAAGAAAACCATCAATTTATCAGTCATAACAGTATCCCCATCACCCAGGAATGTGGAAATGGTGAAGAGGAAGGCTGATACACTGCAGTAATTTGTAAGTGAAGCAAGCTCACAAATAAATCGCTGAGAGCGCAGGATTATAGAACCAGTAGATAGCGCTGCACCACAGATATCACAGTGCTGTGGAAAGGATCTTTCAGTATGTGACAACATATTGGTGATAAACGTCCAGTTCATCTGTAGTCTTGTCAATATTGTATCTTTAAGGCGAGTGGGGCGATTGTAGGAATTCCAGTCGCCAAGGAGTAGCTTGCACGTTCGTATATTGAGTGTGGTCCACTGCCCTGGGCACAAAAGATTTATTTATATCTTTCCGTGGGAGGAACTCGACCGTATATCACGAGGAACGTCCCAAATCTCCTAGAGTTCCGGAACCAACTTTGTAAGTAAATCACCATGCTCATTCCAGTAAATATGACAATGACCAGTCACCCAGATCAGCGTGAAGGACTTGTTGCACGGATGCAATTTATTAATGATGCGGCCTCGGACCTCATGAGTATCCGTAGTACATGAAGCAGTCACCTGAAAGGCTGACATCGAGTCTGAAAATATGGCAACTGAATCATGTCCAGAGGTTTGAGTATGGTCCTTGACTTTGTCAACAGCAAAAAGTTCGGAGGTAAACACATATGTATGAGTCAGCACCTGAAACCTGAGGGCACATTCAATTGACCACTCACTGGCACCCACACATTCCCATGACTGAAAGCCATCGGTGTACAATTGGTGGAACCACATATGAATGACAATGATGTTACAAACCAAGTAGTGGACCTCCACCTCCTGCGGCATGGTCTTCAGTGCTGGGAGCCAAGAAGCATAAACAGTGAAGCTGGGTGGCTTCCAAAGTGCTATGTTTTTGTACATCAACTTATCACAGTTAAATCCACACTAAGCTCATAAGTCACTGAGGGGAGATGAACGGCGAGTGTTCGACGAACTCCCTGCATAAGATGGTGGTGTTGAAGCCAATTTTCTATTTTTTTTTTTTTTTTTTTACCTCAGAAGCGATATGAAAAGGCCGGGTAATACGGGCGAATTCGGAGGGAAGGCCCATTCGCGTCCACTTCCATGCAAGCTACATGTGTACACCTCTGGCCTCCAAGACACATTTGCAAACACCTTTTCTGAAACACATCCAGCCTCCTCAATGTAGCATCATAAGCCGGCCCATATACCTGTAAACCCTAGTCTATCTAATAAGAGGGTTATACACTATTAACAGAGTTTCTGCCATCTTTCCAAGTAGTACCCACTTGGTACTTAACCCCTACATCGCGGGCATGTTTACCGATGTTTTGCGTGTGCCGCGGGGTTATTCGGGCTCCGACAGACTCTCAAAAAATATTTGCCAAAAATCAGTTATTAGTCCTAGAATATTAAAATTACATATGCTTATGGCACATACCTTCAGCTTTCTCCTGGAATGTTTGTTGAGCCTTCGACTGTTACCGTAGGACTTGTGGAGACCACTGAAGTTGGGTAACGAAGTCTCCACTTTACACTTCCCGACAACCCGTAATATGATTACCACAGCCAGATATTAACACTATAAACACTACTCTATGATTTTCAAGTAGTTTGGGATCCATACTCCAAAAAAAAACCACTGTGAAAGCAATGAAAATTATGAGCGCGTCTGACCGCCGCACTTGCGCTAGTTCGCTCTTGGTACTCTGTCATTTATTATTCATAAAACCCCTCGCACTTTATATTTCTATTACTATATAACACTTATATATATCTAGTCTTTATCCATAAGTTTCCTTCAGTAGTATTAGTTTATTGTCACTGTAGGGATTCAATTTCTTTCAGTAAAATACGTAGCATTCACTTTCTCGTCCTGTATACTAGCATTGAGAGTGAATGTCACTTTCATCTTCACTTTCATAACTCATAGTATTCAGACATGCTAGAGTGAAACTTTCACTTTCATTACTCCTAGGGTATATACTCGTATTCTTATAATACTACTCATTTACATTTCTATTTACGTTCTCTATTTTATTTACGTTATTTACATTTCTATTTTATTTACACTGTGTTGTGCACTGTCACTTGAAGTAACTTATAAAACTATTTTCCATTGTTCACGTATATTTACATTCATTACTTTCACTTGCTGTTTACACATTATTTACACATTATTTACAATTCCACCTGCACTGTTTTACTCAATAGAAAGATCGTAGTCACTCTTTTATCAATTGTCAGCCCTTTACCTCTTTCCACACGAGGTTTAGTAGGGGCTAAAGGTCACAGGGCCCTTTGCATGGGGGTGAAAAAGGCCCTGAAGTCAGCAAGAGGAACAGACGCACAGTCGCCAAACTTTCCACCTGGGCCACCCAGACGCGAGAGGTGGGTCACGGTTGCTGGCAACAGTGTCTCTCTTTGTTCGTGTGTACACATGCTCGACGAAAGTTCGAATCATCAACTCTCTTCGTCCGTAGTGAACCTCAGGCAGAGTTCATTCAATAGATGGCTGGGTACGGAGTCGGGCGGGGAGAAAAATGTCTCAGGAGTAACGCGGCTCTCCCATCGGCTCTGCCAGTTGCATGAAACTGGTCTCACCGAGAATTGTGTGCCACAGGTCGCGCTGACCAAGGCCAAATATATATGACTATATTAATTTTATAAGGTAATATATATAATATTATGATGTAAATATAGACTCATATATAATAATATATATTATACTATACTTATTTGGCCTTGGTCCGTGCAACCCGTGACACGCAACAATTCCATGCGACATGTTTCCTGCAACTGGTCGAGCCGGTGGGAGAGCTGCTTAAGGGGGGGGGGGGCTTTGCATAGTGAGGGCCAGGGCAGGCGCCGGACGGGTGGGGTGGAGGGAGGTTACGTTATGCATACCGCCAGTGATAATAATTGCCGAACTAGTTTCTGAGATCCATTAGCATTCTTAACAATACTAAACATTTTATTTTCTGTGTTGTTTTTACATTGCTACCATAACATGTCAATGCACTATATACCGGAATTGCTCTGAGTCTTTCCCTCACTCTCTCTTGATATCAGTAATTCTATTTCATACGGGTTATCACTTGATACCATTATCAGTATAGGTTGAAGAGGAATGCATTTACCTGATATCTACGTCTAATTACAAGTAAGATTACCTGCCATATTCACATCATGAATGACACTGACCGATAAACATTAGGATGATGTTTACACACTGTTAACGGTTGCTTATTTCCCCGTTGGCAGTACTTCAGGTGGATGTTTTTATGTGTTCTGTGGTGCACCACGAAGAGGTAGGAGGTTAAAATACCGTCACCTCAACGGGCAAATAGTTTATGCGCACTGTTGTCGAATGTGGCTATTATATTATCAGCAGTGATAATGACTTACCGTAACAAATTTCATATGACTAGGTCATTACAGCATACCTTTATACTTCATTCATCTAACGAATGGCTGAATTACACATTACAAGGAACATTGATTTTGAGCGGTGCCGCTTTTGTGTGAGGTCACACATTTATACGCTCATCGATTATTCACCGAACAACATTATCTCACATTATTGCAAGATGAAGACTCCACCGGTACATCACAGTATGCAAAAGCATCCAGTCATTTTAAGCACAATTGCCACTGATTCATGAATTGTTGGGACATTATAATCACCATTGCCTGTGATATTACTTATGTGATTGGTAAATGCAACATAACGAACATGAAATTATCATTGCAGGCTGGAACACTGATTTTTTTTTTTTTTTTAAATCCCACGAACCTAGGTTCTTTAGTGCCCGTCACCGAGGCCCGGGGTGCGAGGATATGTGATGTTGGTTGCTGACTGGCTGCTACTAAGACCCAGGTCATAAGATAAAGGCCTGGTGTTTATTAGGAGAAACCCATCTCTTCTGACGAGGGTGGAACCACGTCACACGGATCGACTGGCGGAAGCGTTAACTACCACGTCACCCACAGTACTATTTCACATATTTAATATATATCGACTATTAAAACAATTGCCGTGTTTGCATTGCAAACACAGTGATCCAAGTAATGATTAAGTAATGAGCCATCGGTTTATCATCTAATAATGAAAAAGAATACGTTTTTAAATATGTAATATATGTAAAGATGCGATCTTTCAGATTATTTTAATTACTATTATCAATACTCGCATTATCCAATACTTTCAAGAAGTTCCTTTGAAATTCTATCGGCTAAAAATTGTCGACTAAATACTGAGATGAACTCTGACTGAGGTTCCCTACGGAAGACGAGAGTTGATGATCCGAACTTTCATCAAGCATGTACAGTCGTGGCCATAAGTAATCACCTATCATTGTGTACTCCGGCCCTCAGGCTGGCTACCTTACGCGTAGCAACTTACACTGGAGTAAGAGGGGCTGAGAGGGAGGAGCCAAAGAGAGAAAGGAAGGTGGGTGGGTGGACGAGTGATGGTGCTTAGGAGGAGCGAGGGAGGGGAGGGAGGGTAGGTAGGGGAGGGAGAGTGGTATGCGAAGTTGTGGCCACATAATTTGTCTATTTTCTTTCATTCAGGGCATCATAGAAAGGAGTTACTATTCGGTAGATAAAGTTGCAATACACCTTGTATAGCGGCGTCAGATAAACTTTAGATGGGTGGTGATGTCAAGAACTGGCTCTTGAGAGAAGTATGCTGACGTGACAGATCAAATATTAGTGTAAAGCCATCGAGATTTTGTCGGCCCAGATTGTCAACGTGTGGATAAGGCGACCAGAGTCCCGCTTTTATAAAGGCTGGACGGTCCTGCTTTTTTTTTTTTTTTTTTTTTTTTTACCTCTGTCCCGCTTTTTTAATTGTGACCAAAATGTCCTGCTTCTGGGGCAAATTATGTAAAATGTCCCGCTTTAAGAAAATTAATATTACATTAGATATAATATGACCTTTTATGAAATTATGACGAATTAGTATAATTATGCATAATCCAAACCAAGTGAAATACCAAATTGTTAATATAAAATTTATAATACTAACTGGTAACTTTGGTGGGCCAATTCACCGTACTGTACTGTATATTGGTTACTCAGTTACTGGAGTTCGTTTGAGACGTTAGTGTTTGATTAGCAGCCGGAGGGTGAGGCGTTGCTGCCCGAGGGTAAGGTGTTGCGTAGCAGCCGTCGCACTCTCTCTCTCTCTCTCTCTCTCTCTCTCTCTCCACACACACACACGTGACATTGTCCCGCTTTTAGCTCCAATAAATCTGGTCACCTTATGCGTGGAAGCCAGAGAACGAGGGGATACGGGCCCGCCTCCTCCAGCTCACCAAAGACGAGTGGGAGCTGTTCAAACGTTACCAGCAAACCATCATCAACATTGTTTCCCTTGTGCCGCGACGCCTGCGTGAGGTGGCATGAGGCCACTGGCTTGACCAGTGTCGGTAGACACTGACATTGATATATTCTGGCAGTTTGGGTAAGATTTTTTTTCATTTTCCCTCTTATAGATTATGAGCGATACCGTTACCATATCCACCAATGAGCACAGACATCAGATTTATTTACCCTTTATGCGCAATTATTTTAAAAAGCCTTTTCATATAGAGATGTCATTAAATAATTATTGAATTATCATGATGGTGACTGTATAGAGGGAGTGTACAGTATAGCGCGAGAGAGATCATATTTACTGTGGACACAGCCATCTCAAAGGTTGCATATATTATTTAGTTCCAAAAATTAATTACATGTAAGGGTAGAGGACGTTTCTTACACAAACATTACGGAAGTCAAAGTCATCCAGATTCCATTCTGCGTCTGAAGTCAAAATACACGGATAAACACAAATATCTGGCTCTGCACAAATGTTTGATGTCACGTCAGTATATTTCTATGACAAGCCAGTCCTTGACATCACCACCTATCTAAAGCTTGTTATCTGACGCCGCTATACAAGGTGTAATGCAGCTTTATCTACCGAATAGTAACTCCTTTATATGATGCTCTGAATGAAAGAAAAGAGAAACTATGTGGCCACAACTTAGCATTTCATTCTCCCTCTCCTCCCTTCCCTCTCTCCCGTCCCTCTCTCCACCCCAGCACCATTGCTCGCTCCCCCACCCACCTTCCCTTCTCTCTCTGGCCCCTCCCTCTCAGCCCCTCTTACTCCAGTGTGACTTGCCTCGCAGAAAGGAGACAGTCTGAGGCACGGCGTACAGGATGATAGATGATTATTTATGCCCACGACTGTAAATACGAACAAACAGATACACTGTTGCCAGCACCCGTTACCCACCTCTCGCGTCTAGGTGGCCCAGGTGGAAAGTTTGGCGACTGTACCTCCTCTTCGGAAGATGAGAGAGAACTGATAAGGGACGGCCGGGGTAGAGGCCTATTTAGGGGATATTCAGTACTCCCAACGTAGCTCTTGAAACAGCTATGTATTTCACTGAAATCATTGGCAGGAAATCTAGACAATACATTATAAATTAGGTAGTTCCAGGTGAATGTAAATATCACTTAGGCTTCTCCCTTCCCTCCTTATATGTATATTTATTACGAAAATAGATTATACGGCATATTTCAAGGGGAAAAAAACAGCGAAAATTAGCGAACGAGTGCACGTGAGGTGTTGTCAGGTGATAATTAGCCAATTCCAGGTGTATGGCACTCTCACTTACCTTATTTCTTTCTTGTATATATTATTTGGTATAAGAATAGGGCATAGGGCTTATTTCAATGGATGAAGTCAGTGAAAAATTCCAGGGAAGATTTACTTAGCATAGCACGGCCGGGCAGGCGAGAGGATAGGGTAATGGATGGGGGGTAGGGAGGGGAGTCAAGAACAGGGAGAAATGGCTAAATTGTCAACAATGGATGGGAGTACAGATGAGATTAGGAGTGCTGACTAGTGTTGGACATTGGCAGTACTGATAGATGATACAAGCCCCCACTTGGAAGCCCGGGTGAATTCAAAATAACGCAGAATCACAAAAGCGACGCCCCGCGGTATGATCCCTTGCTCCCAAGCGTCACGAAAGTGACGCCCCGCGGTTAAGGGGTTAAGGAAATTTATCGATTTATCATGAGTGATTCAGCTGTTAACAAGATGTTTAAGCTCAATCTCTGATCAGTATGCAAGCCTAAAAATTTGACAGAATTTTGTAAAGTCTGGGGATCTTGTCACTAAAAACAATCTGGAGGTTTCCATCAGCAAGCACCGTGATAAGTCCCCTGGTAGTGCTCGCCTGTTAGCAGATGGCATACTAATACTAGGCACACTGGATCCCCTAAATCTTAAACCATCGTATTCACTGTGTCAAAGTGAAAATGTAGGAGTCTTGAGAATAAATTACACAATACAGCAATCTTCCACTCTATGGACATGTCAGACACTATTTACTTACAGAAGACGTGCTAGGTGGATTGCCCTGAGCCTCCACAGTTCAAACACTACCACTTGTATAGAAAATATGATTACCACTGAGTTTCCAGATGTATAGACAAATCACACCTGCAAACTGATTTGCTTCTAAATTCCTCTTGGGAAGCTGTCATGTGTGGAGTAGAGTTTAACAACACATTTCCATCTATTTGCTCTCTTTACTGTCCTCCATGTGGCCTCATAGATAGTAATGTTTTAATTTCACATTTTGACCACCTTCCACGAAATAAGTTGATGTTGGTCAGCTTTAACAGCCATCACAATCAATGCAGTAGCTTGAGTATCGGCGGTCATGGAGAGCATGTAGCGGACCTAATACTGCAATCCAGCCTCTGTCTTCTGAATGATGGTAGAGCAACTCGTGTAGGTGATCGTACTGGAAACGTTTCAATCATTGACTTGCTTCTGGCCTCCCCAGGTATACATGAAGATTTCTCCTGGGATTCTTATGATAACTACATGGGAAGTAATATATCCATTTGCCTTTCTTTAACACACGGCATTATTTCAAACCCTCCACCTCCAAAGTTTAACTTAAAAGACAGAACTGGGATCCTTCTCAAGGATCGCTGATTTAAATATATTTGGGGTGTCCATAGATGTAACATTCCCAAATTTAACCTGCCGCATACCGTCGACTTATGGGTACGTCACAATTATTTTTCACGCCGAGACACAATGATGTACCAGAACGTTTTGCAATTGTGAGGTCCATCATTTGCACATTGTACAAGTTTCGCAGGTGATTTTTGGTAGGCATATGTGGGAGATGACGGTGATACTGCCTGACCCGTCATGAACCCCCTAACCCCGCAAGTCATTGTTTTGGCAACTCACTTGTTAGCAGTGACCTGCCCAGTAAAGACATGTCGCTTCACGGTCTCTCCGATGACGAAATTCAAAAGCGAGAGTGATTCCCCAATCGATGACGATGTGGAGGACAAAGATTACGTGGCACCAGAGGAAGAAATGAGCAGAAGTGATGCAGAGGTAATGTCGTCAAGGTAGGAGCAGTATGTTGATGTGTTGTGTGAGTGAAACAACACTTATTTCACCTATGTTTTTGTGTGAAAACCAGTATTTTCTCATACTACATATAAATTCATACCATAAGAACAAATATCTACCTATTCTAAGCGGTTTGCAATAGTTACTGCTACCATAGAAAACGTGACAGGAGCAGCACAGCTCCAGAGAAGATGGTACCAGGTGTTCAAAGGGACACCTGTATAACTCACTTATATGCTCAGGTGAGCACTTTTTTTGGTGGGGGTATTTTCCGATGTTTCTCATAAAAAGCGGAGTTTTGAGCAAAAAAAAAAAAAAACTTTTTGAAAATCTGCCGGGATTGGGGGGGAGGGCATTGGTGAAAAATCGGCTGGGAGGCAGCGGGTTAACCAACTCCATCTTATACGCGGCTGAGGCGTAAATTTGTAACACTTTTCCAGCATAGAACTCATTCGTGGACACTGGAATGCTGACAAGCATTAAGGAAAGAGCATAGGAGATACAGCATTTTTGAGAGCCAGTCAACTGAAGATAACTGTATTGCATACAAGCAAGCAAGGGCTGAGGCATGAGGAATAATAAAAAAGTCTAACCGTGTCTCCCATAGGTCTTTTGGGTCTGCAGTGAATCATTTTACTCCACCCGGATATTTGTGGTCCACTACTAAAATATTAAATAATAAAAGTTATTACATCCCAATGACCACTTTGCAGGCGGATAATAAAATTTGCGACGATCCACTGCAAGTACCTAACATCCTCACCAGGAGCTTTTCTTATATATGTAGCTCAGCTAATTATGACCAGCATTTTCAGTATCATAAAGTCATGGCTGAGCTATGAGTATTATACTTTGCCACAGAAGATACAGACTTCCCATACAACCAGAGTTTATGGCAGATGAACTTCTTCTTGCCTTAAAATCCTGAAGACACCAGTCCTGGATAAGATATGATCACATACGGAATGTTCCAGCTTCTGGATCAAGACAACATGCTGTTAACAATGTACGATGAGCTTTGGTCATCTCAAACGTTCCCCAGCTCATGGCACATGGCGCACATATTACTGATACCCAAGCAGGCTAGTCGTCATATGAGTTCCACTTTATTTCATTCTGTTATGTTGACTTCATGTCTACTCTGTTTAAGGTCATGGAATGAATGTTTAACAAGAAGAGGTGCCAAGGCACAGCAAACCCATCCCCTGCAGTCATTTTAGTGCTGACGTATACACACAACATGATATCTAGTCAAAGATGTCACATAACAAATCTGGAGTATTGGGTGAAAATTGACAAATTTATGCTCATTTGAAATTTTAGGCCTGACCCACCTGACACTGACCCTACCACTAACTAGGGGGTGACCCCCATGATGTAGTGAAGCATGTTATACGATGTAGACTTGAAAGATGCACCTTTAGCTTTTTGTTTCATGTCGATATGAAGAAGCTGAAAGCAGTTATAGCGAAAAAAAGACTTTTTTTTTTTTTTTTCATTTTGCGGGCCTTCAGCCTAGGTCTTCGCTCAATTTGGCCCAGAATTTAATCAGGTGATCAGAAAGTCATAGCCTAGCATCCCTGTAACTTTAGTCAAAATTGCACCAGTAATTTTTGCATAAAGTTGTTAACGGGCAGACAGACAAATAAACCGAATTATAACGATACCAGTCCTAGAGCCCTCCGGGGCAGGGAGGGGTAATGATAGGCCTCTTTTTGCTTTCGAGTCGAATTTCTTCAATGATCGACAGTGTGGCTTCCATAATACAAAAGTTCACTAGATCATTTAATGAATTTGTGGCATTGCATTAAGGAAGCATTTGGCAATTAACAGTTCATGAGAGGGGTTCTTTGACAGCCATAAAACGTATGATATGATGTGACATGGTGTAATGATGGAGCTCTGTGTGCATGGTTTAAGAGGTAATTTGCCTATTTTTATTTCAAATTTTGTAAGGAACAGAACTTTCTCTTTCAAATTACCCTGTCACGTAACATCGGATATATTAAAAAAAAAAAAAAAAAAAAGTGTCTCAGGGAAGCGTGCTTTGTCCCACTTTGTTAAGTATTATAATCAATGATATTCAATGATATTCTGTCATCAGCTCTCATCCTGAGGAATCTTAACTACTCATTCTGTACTGACAATTATGTAATATGGCACTCCTCCTGTAATGGAACATTTGCAGCTGGGCAGATTCAGGCAGCCTTTGGCTCCATCTGTTATTGGGCCTTGTAGTGGGAATTTAAGTTTTGCATCCCTAAGTGTGCTGCAGAAATTTTTACCACTCATAACGTTCAGTATTAACGTTTGACTTTGGATAGTCACGTGGTACTTTTCAAAATTCTGTAAAGCTTTGGGGCCTCTATTTTGATCATTGATTAAATTTTAAATTTCATGTTAATAATTTTTTTGCTCATTGTGATAAACAAGTAAATGTTCTTCAGTACCTAGCGGTTACGACATGAGGAGCTGACATGAAATCTTTATTAATGGTGAATAAGTTCCTTATTAGATCTAAGGTCACAGGTGCATTGGTCGGCATCTGATGCCACATTGAGAAGGTTGGATGTGTTACACAATACCTGTTTGTGAATGTGTCTTACAACCTTAAGGTGTATACATATATCTCGAGTGGAATTAGAAGTGAATATGCCCCTCCTTCGAATTGGCCGAGACCATCTGCTACTAATATACGGAATACACACTGTTAGGAAAATTGGTAAGGACAATGTGGCTTGTGCCTCCATGTGCCAACACCAACATCTGATGTGGGGGTTCTTCAGCCACTTGCCGTTTGCCTTCACTTGCTGATTCAGGAGCTAGGTGTGGTCCTAAATGACTGTAACAACTTGGTGTTTTAAAATATAGCGCTTTTGAAGCCACCAAGCTATACAGCTGATGTCTCATGGCTCACAGCACAGAAGACTAAGGCACTGGAGGTGGAGGTCCACCACTTGTTCCGCAACAGCATCTTTCGTCATTTGGTGTCCAATCAGTTATACACCGATGGCTCCAAGTCCACTGAATGTGTGGTGTTAGTGTGTGGTCGACTCAGTGTGTCCTCAGGTTTCTGTTGCCTAATTTTTTATCTGTGTTTGTCTCTAAACTTTTACTCTTGAAAAAGCTACATCCTATGCTGAAACTTCTTGGCATGTCTCATCTGTCACATCTTTAGATTCGAAATCAGCTCCTCAGGCAATTGCTTCTTACATTACTGATTCGCATGAGAGCCAGTGCCGCCTCATTAATAAATTACTCTCGTTCAACAAGCCCTTCACGCTGACCTGGATGCTTGGTCATAGTCATATTTAGAGAAATGAGCAGGCTGACTTACAGTGTTGGTTGTGATGCTCGACGAGACTTGGGATGCTCTTCGTGCTGTAAGGTCAGGTCTCTCCTTCGTAAAGAAAGCAGTAAGTCCCCTGTGGAAAGGTCAGTGGACCTAATTGAAATTTCTTAGCCATACCTGGGCGACGGGGATGCTGCAAATCGTACCAGTAACCTGGAACAAAGAACACTGGCACGCTTGAGGATGGATTGTACTCCTCTGACACACATGTTGCCATATTTAGAAAGACAGTTTCCACTGCACAGTGACATTAATGGACATCTGTGGTGCGTTGTTATCTGTCGGTCATACTGTCCTGCATTCTTGGCTATTTAATCGTGACTGTGCTTCACTTATAAATTACTGCGATGCAGGAGAATTCCCCCTCACCCATTCCATCATCCTGGGTAATGATCTTATTATGACTGATAAATTGATGGCTCTCATGAGTGAGATCAGACTGGTCAGAGTGATGTGGCTTTTTACTGCGTTGGTTATGGTTGTAATTGATTGTAAATATGTATTTATATTATAGTTTAATAGGGGTTGACATCTGGCGTATTTTAAAATAGTTCCTGCTCCTGACACTTCTATTTCGTATATTGTTGTCCCGTCTAATAAATCATGTGCCTCATATGACAGTGAGCAGTTGATGAGTGAAAGTGTGCAGTAAAGAGAGGAACTGAGCACTTTCAGTCGATGGTGTTCTGCTGGGTTAGGTATTTGACCTTTTGTTTAAATGTTACTGTGTTGATCTGTTTATATAAGTTTTCCTATTCAGGACCGTGAGCTGACTTATGTGAAATAGCCCCTGTTTAGTCTGGTTCACTTTCATATATTTATGTCCCCTATATGTAACCATATCCCTTGCCTGACAGTCACAAGATGATGAGCGCAGGTATATAATCCTGAGAGGCATTGCACATCTGCAGTCGATTGTGTCCTTTTGGATAAGGTAATTTATCCGTTAGTATAAGTCTTTTGTGAATTTTTAGTTAGGTAAATCCATTCCTCTCATAAGAATTTAGCATAGTTTAGTGAACTGATTGTTAGGTTTATCGACTTTAGCATCTTAGCAATTGGTTTACTTTCTTTTAATTCAACACATTTTCATGATTTGTTTTCTTTGTTACTTAAACTTGATTTCATTTAAAAATGTTAAAAATGATAAAAATATATAACAAAATAAAAATTTTCATAGTACTAATAATACTTAGGCTTAATGACCATGCCCTTGGCCTTTGGTCATTGCCGAAAATAAGGAGCATTTGGGTCAGTCGAACTGGACAGGAAGAAAATTCAGATCCCCTCCTCACTCAGCAGTAAGAGATCGTTGTGTATCTTGTGACATATTTATAAAAAATAAAAGTACTTTAAAATATTTTTTGTGCATCAAATAGTAACTTGAAATTGCTTGGATCATTGGATATGAAAACCTATAACCCAATTCTTATCACTTCGTCTACAGTACCTCTTCATGTTCCATAACTGCTGGAGTACCCCCAGCCCCCCTTTTTAGAGTACATTTTGTATTTTTTTACTTACATATTTTTGGTGAAATATATTTTAGTGTTTAGTATTACTTATTTACATTATTCCTTTTAGATCACTGATGATGACTGTTTACATGTTGAAACGTGTAGAATGAAGATGCTGTATGTATCTACGCTCATTGACTTCTTTAATGCTCGCCTCATCGTTCAATTACACCACCCTCAGTGTTCCTGCAAAACTCCTTCTCTCTAGTATCCCTTTTGACACTTCATCCTGCTAATTGTTTTCCATGCTGACCATACTGCCTAAATGTCTAAAGAACCTATGTCCTGTTTTCTGACCATTCAACTTTCGCTCTTCGGTTTATTTACTGTATTCTTTTTTTTTTCATACATTTTCAACTCATTCACCAAGTTATACAACTCTCTGACCCAGCTTTACTTAAACATTATCATCAGACAATGACATGGACAATTTCTACATATTACCTTTATTCACTAGAGAACTCGATTGTCGTATCTTGTACCATTTTGGTTTTATATGGTAAACGGCATGATCATTAGGCTATTCAGCCAACTACATATCGTATTTTCAACTATTATTTTTTTTAATATACTGTATATCATATATATATATATATATATATATATATATATATATATATATATATATATATATATATATATATATATATATATATATATAATTACTATTATCCACTGCGTTTTGTGTGTGTGTGTGTGTGTGTGTGTGTGTGTGTTCTTACCTTACCTAACTGTTCATACCTAACTGTATCTTTACCAAAATGAGTCAAGCTCGTGTTGTCCTGTGTATTACACCATTTGTATCATACATATCCTTAAATTTATGAATAGTTTTAGCACACACTATTTCATTAGGTGGTGCATTCCACTGGTCAGTTGCCCAGTTTTGGGAAACTGAATTACCTTACTTCTATATCGGTTCTCTTTTTAGTTTTTGCAGTGTCCTCTTGCTGATGCTTCCCCATACGTTACATACTTATGTCTATTTTCTATTTCCTTCAGTGCATTTATATAGCATAATCATGTCTTCTCTTTTCCTTCTCTCCTGTAGTGTTTGTAGATTCAATTATTCTACTCCATCGTAGCTTAGATCTCTTAGGATTGGTACCCATCTTGTGGCTGCCCTTTGTACGTTTTCAATCTTATCTATGTGTTTTTTTAGATAAAGCTTCGAGACTACTGATGCATACTCCAGGGGTAGTTTGATGAATGATGTTATTATCTTTCTCAGCATGTCTTCATTTATATATATATATATATATATATATATATATATATATATATATATATATATATATATATATATATATATATATATATATATATATATATATATATATATATATATATTTACTCTCTCTCTCTCTCTCTCTCTCTCTCTCTCTCTATATATATATATATATATATATATAAATAGATAGATAGATAGATAGACAAATAGATATAGATATATATATGAATGGTATTCTCATATTAGCATGCACTGTATACATGTTACATACCTTCTCACTAATGTGGTCAGCCAGAGATAGTCTGTGATTAATAATCACTCCTTGGTCCTTCTCCCATTCTGATAGATTTCGCCACCAGAGGCCCGGACATAAACAAATCATTGCTGTGCAGTTTTTCTACTGTTTTTTTCCTGTTTTTTCCGCTGGTCCTTGCCTTCCAACACCCTTCTGTCATTGCAGGGAGCAACATAAAGGTGTAGTGCTTACTGCACCGTTGGTTGTGTTTTTGTGGTGTTTGGACTTAGCCTGTAGTTTGGGGGGAAAATTCAGTACGGTCCGGCAGATGGGGCCCCCCTGGTCGGGTTTTCTCGTTTCTGCGCATGTGCAGTACGACCTGTGTGACGTCATGGACGAGTTACTCCACTTCCCCTGCTACCATTGGTCTGTTCTTCGTGCTGATGAAGCTTACTCCCCCGCTCACCCTGCTACATGCCTAGGTGTGCAATATGGAGTACTCGGGCCCTGCCACCCTCAAGGACCTTGAAGCTGACCTGGAGACGAGTGACAAGGATGAAATGACTCAGAGTGACTGGCCACAGCTACCAGAAAGTAGTAGCAATGTCTCTATAGCTGGGAAAGTAGCTACAGAACCAGCACTATCTGTGCCTGCTGCACCTCACCTCATTGGCCAGGCATCTTCCACTGCCAAGCGCCGAGTGCATAACTCCTCGGACAGCAACAGTGAGTTTTCATCCCCTGCTACCAAATCCTACAAGCGGCAGGAGCCTTCTGATCCTCTGCGGAGGGCAACTGCCCTTGGATCCAACACTCCTCACCTGCCGCAGCTTGTTCAATCCCCTCAAGTTTCGCCGTTGCTTCCTGCCTCTTCGCCTCCAGCGTTCGCCCCCAGCGTTCGCCCCCAGTGCTGACTACATCAAGCTTTTATTCAAAGACAACCCAACTGTGGCCATCAAACTTCGATGGTTGTCTGAGGTCAGCCACGTGTTTCACCTTGACCACACCCAAGTGGAGGTCAAGATGTCTGCAATCACTTCCCGTTTTGTCTACATCTTCAGACGCCACAGGGACATCGTAGATAGCATAACTAAAGGAGAGTTCCTATCCCTTTCTTTGAAAACTCAAGACTCACATGAGAGGCTCCGCAAGTTTCCTATTTACCTCCTTACATGTTATCCTGTCTGCACTGATCCCAACTTGGCCAAGGAGCTGCCAGGTATCTACTCAGCCTGACGTTTCCACCAGAATGGCACTCCTATCAACCGGCTGGTAGTCACCTGGAGCCTTCCTCACCCGCCACCACCAATTGTCACCTTCAGCTTCCTTCCCTGCCTCCCAGCTTGTGAGTTTCACAAGATGAAGGAGGAGCAACCATGGTGTTTTCGATGCTGGGGCATTGGTCGCATCTCCCGGTATTGTTCAGCGCCAGAACAGTGTGCATGGTGCTCTGGCCAACATGACTCTCGGACGTGTCCTCACCGACCCCCTCCACCTGCTTCTGATACAGCCTCGATGCAACCCAACCCTCCACCTCCAGATACCTTGCACTGGAAATGTCCCCAATGTCATCAAGAAGGGGTTAACGTTTGGCATGGCTGCATTAGACGCTGGGATAACCCTGCCCTCATTACCAAGGGTGGATCTCCACTAGCGTCACCACAACCACCACTCCGCGCTGCCGCTCCACCTGCCTCCACTGTCGGTTTGGACTCAGCTGCAGTCACTGAACTTTGAGATGCTGTTGCCACTCTCAGGACTCGGATTAGCTCACTTACGGCACGTTTCGATGCAATAGAATCCCGCATTGATAGCTAGGTTAGCAAGCAAGCCACACTTGAAGCAACATTAAATTCACTGGTTGAATCACGACAAGTCATCATTACGACCATCACAACCCTTACAGAAAAGCTGGACTCCATTGTCACTCTCATTCAATGCCTGAATGATCCCCCCAGGGAGTCTTCCCCTCATGGCGCACTGCATAGCACTTCTCACGCCCCCACCACCTCCTTATCTGCCCCTCGCAAACGTCATGACAAAGTTCGGTAACATGGCACAACTGCATGTCATCTCTTGGAACACCTGTGGTGTTACTAACCGGTCTAAACTTACTGTACTCAAAGGATAAGTATACAGTCGCCACCCAGATATCATTTTCATTAATGAATCCTTTGTTGGTCGTGCACCACTCGGGGTAGAGGCACTCACTCTCAGTGGTTATGTTTCTTACGTCCATCGGGTTAGGAATGGACTTGTCACGTATGTCCACTCCTCCATCCAGCACCGTTTCCTCCAAAGCACTGTAGATGACGAGACAACCTTCCAGCTTCTTAAGGCCACCATTGGAAGCGGCACAATTTGGTTGTGCAATATGTACTCTGCGCGAGGCAGGTTGAATACAGCTGCTCTCCCTGCTCCCACCGTCCGTGGGATTATAATGCCCAAAACCCTGCTTTGGGGGACCTTTCTGCCACCGTTAACTGTAATGGGACTAAACTTCTTGAGTATATTCGTTGTAATCAGCTCACCCGCTGGGATACCGGTGGGGCCACACATTCTTGAGGAGGCACATTAGATCACGTCCTTATATCCGGCCTCGTGGCGTCCCGGGTCAGGTGTTCATCTATTCTTGCACTCTTCTCTGATCACATTGCTCTCAGTCTTCATTATTCCCTCCCTGCTACACCTTCTTCTGTACACAGACACACTCGCATTGCAATCCCACCCAAGTACTGGCCTACATACATCTCCTATATGATCAGCCTTCTCCCACATTCGACATTCATTGTCCCGAAAAGTTGTGTTCATCACTTATCAGGTCCGCGCATGACTTCTACACCCATTATGTTAGCAGGCCACACATTACGCACCATCATGATTCCCACACCTGGACACTGGATAATCGCATTGCTCAGGCAGAGAGGAAGGTGGTGGAAGACGGTTTTGCCTTTCAAAGACGACCTTCCCCCGAGAGTCTCCATTGGTATCGATTGTCAAGGGATTATCTAGTTGCTCTCCAGCACTGCATTTAAACTGATTCATAGCATAAACTTACCGATAGCATCAACCACCAAACGACTGTTGGTTCCATGTGGTACCTTATCAACAAGGTTGTCATGAAGAAGCCCCCTAGTGTCCTCCACCACAGTCCAGCACAGTATGCACAAGATCTTGTAGATGCCTGGTCTGCACAGTCATGGGTTTGCGCCCTTCCTGCACACATACAGGATGTGCTCTCCACCCAGAAAAACTTTTGTGCACTCCGTCTCACTGCCATTTTACTAAGGATAGACAATGAGGATGGTGTGGCTATAACTGACAATGAATTGCGACGGACCTTCGCCAGGGGTAGGGTAACGGCTCCAAGTGATGATGGCATCACTTTTTCCATCCTCCGTGTCCTCCTCAACGTTCCTGGTAATTCCCTTCTCCAGCTGTTCAACCTTTGCATCCACCTGTGATACATGCCACAAGTCTGGATCCGCAGTACAATCGTGCCTATTCCTAAACCTGGCACTGATAAATTCCGACCTGTTTCCCTCACCTCCTGCTTCAGTAAAGTACTGGAACGCATCCTCCTCACAAGACACTTGTTTAGGCTGCAGGACAAGCTCTCGCCCCGACAGTATGGCTTTTTACCACAGCGAGGGACACATCACTGCCTCATCGAGCTATACACTCTCCTATTCCCCACCAGTGTAGTGGCCTTCATTGATTTAAAGAGTGCATTTGATGTCACCAACAGAGACATCATCCTCGACCAGCTTGTGGATTTTGGAGTTAAGGGAAACCTGCTGCTATGGATACGTGGTTACCTGTCTAACAGGTCCTCTCGCGTTCTTTTTAGGGCACATACAGCACTGCTAAGGATTTCATGCTTGGTACTCCACGAGGTGGTGTCCTTAGTCTTTTTTTTGTTTAATATCCTCATACATCATCTACTCACCCTCCTTCCTGACATCCCTATCCTCATACATCATCTACTCACCCTCCTTCCTGACATCCCTATCCTCATACATCATCTACTCACTCTCCTTCCTGACATCCCTATCCTCATACATCATCTACTCACCCTCCTTCCTGACATCCCTGGTACCACGATTACTTGCTACACTGATGACATCTGCATTCACTCAAATTCACCTGCAGATCTGCAATGTTTCCTTCACTTGTTTCACGGGTCGGCATCCAAATGCTGACTCATTATCTCTCCAGAAAAGATTTTGGGTAGTGGGGAGGGAATGGACAGTGCGGGCTGGTGTGTGTTGATAGCGAGGGATGGAGGTAATGAAAGGGGGATGAGGAGTGCAGCCTGGTGGGCGCTTGGCGTGAGGGATGGTGGTTTGGGGGAATCCCGAGTGTAGCACGGCTCGTATTTCAGCTCATTTCTGTTTTCTTTTTATTTCGTTACCATGTTTGTATTATTTGTTTTTATCATTTTTCTTTTGTTTCACTGGGGAGATCCATAGTTTGCATTCATTCATTCGTACGTCGTGCACGTGTACGGACTCTGCCATACACCCTCAGCTTAAACTCATGTATAAAAACACTTTGTCCATGGCTCACCCCTCTCATACGTTCAACCCACTGATATTCCACCCACCTTGCATCACGCATGAATGACGCCGGATGTGCCTGGCCATAAGGTGGCTGTACTAGGAGAGGGGTTGTGAATTCTTGGTATTAGAAGGACGTATAACTTGGGTTTGGTGGCGGTCTGTTGATGTTTAGGAGGGAACTGGGGAACCAGTTATGCATCCTCCCGTGTTCTTTGTTGGTGATATCCTCGTAGTTTTGTTCCCTGGTCTCGTCTAGTTTTTAACAGATTTTTGCTGCTCTCCTGTGAATACGGATGTTCAGGGCGGTTATTTAATGCATGTTGTGCAGTTACTCTGTGTTTTACTTGTGAGGGTAGTGATCATTTTCGACATACCTCAGAGCTTTGTTTAAAATCATTTGTAGGGTACCTTCTGGGTGTTTGATACGATGTTTAGTGGCACAGGAGGGTATTCAAGCAATAGGAGGACGTATGCGTTTAAAAGATGGCTTTTGATTTTTCTGTTAAGCATTATAAAATGATAGAGGGTGGACAGTGCTGCCTTCACATTACAGATTCCTTCCCTCACATGCTTCATGATTCTAGCCTGTGTTATTGTGAGGCCTACCAGGCTTCCCTCATTGTTTGTGTTTAGCAGCTCACTGTCCACAGTGATGTCGTCCATCTGTTTTTGTGCCAATGGTATAATTTAAAATTTGTGTTGGTTTGTCTTCATCTTCCACTGTTTCTCGTAATGACTGAAATGGGTAATTTCCCTAATGACTTTGCTGGCCATCATGAGTTTGGATCTTCCTGGGTAGGTCACTATTTGGGTCACGTCGTTGGCGCATGTTATGTCTAAGCAATCTGGAGTCTGGGGGGGGGGGTTTCTCTAGTGTAAAGAATGTACAGGGTGGGGGAGATGACGCTCCCTTGTGGCACCCCACTGTCAAGCTGTATCACCTAACTTGTCCTTGTGTCTAATTTCCGCAGTGCGGTCAGTCACGAAGTCGCATAAAAACCTCTCAAGAAAGGTCGGGAGTCCGAGTTGCAGTACCTTGAACTTCAGTTCTTATGCCACCCCTTGTCGAAGGCCTTTCTTACGTCTCTGAGGACGAGGCAACACTGTTCCCATCTCGACAGAGTCTGTATGATCGTCTCATAAGTCAGGGCTATGGCTCTAGTTGTGTCTTTCTGTGGTCAGAAACCATACTGTCTCAGATTATAGAGTAAGTTCGTCTCTTGGCCTGTTGATAATTCCTTCAAGCAGTTTTCTTGGTAATTCAAACAGTGAGATTGTTCTGTAGTTCTCAGGCGTCGTGTCAGTCTTTCCTGTCTCTGGTATAACATTAATAGTACGGCCTCATTGAGTTTGTCAGGGAAGTATCTCGTGGAAAGGCAGGCGTTAAAAATGTCAATGAGTCGTCCTATCTTGAACTGTGATAATTCCATGACAACTTGTTTGTTAATGCCTGTCAGTACTGGGACCGTGTTCTTTTTCGTGACTACTGTCTTCAGTTCGTCTCCTGTGTTCGTCAGTCCGGAGTAGTCAGCTTCGTCTTGGGGGAAGATTCTGTACCTGTTGTCACACACACACACACACACACACACACACACACACACACACCTCTCTCTCTCTCTCTCTCTCTCTCTCTCTCTCTCTCTCTCTCTCTCTCTCTCTCTCTCTCTCTCTCTATATATATATATATATATATATATATATATATATATATATATATATATATATATATATATATATATATATATATATATATATATATATATATATATATATATATATATATATATATATATATATATTGTGTAACAATTGCTTTCATGAAATCCCTAGAAAATTCGTGAAATGAGTTTAAAATAGGATGGGTTAATTAAGGTTATTTTTATTTAGGCTCCAGTTAGGTTAAGCAGGAATAATCTAGGCTAAGTTTAGGCTAGGTTAGCTAGGTTAGGTCAATTTATATGAATGCTTAACATAACATAGCATTCGTCAGAATTTATCTTACCTAACCGAACCTAAACATAACCCAGACTATTTCAGGCTGGCATAACCATAGCCTAAATTAACCTAACCTTAATTAAAACATCCAACTTTAAACTTATTTTTCGAACTCCAAATGCATTTTATTAAACAACTTCTTACAAACTTTCCCTGTATCATCTATGTATGTGTGTGTGTGTGTGTGTGTGTGTGTGTGTGTGTGTGTGTGTGTGTGGACTAATACAGAATATATAACTATATGAAGTTCATTGGACTAATACAGAATATATAACTATATGAAGTTCATTATACAGTATATATATATATATATATATATATATATATATATATATATATATATATATATATATATATATATATATATATATATATATATATATATATATATATATATATATATATATATATATATATATATATATATATATATATATATATATATATATATATATATATATATATATATATATATATACTTATAAAGTGTGTGTGTGTGTGTGTGTGTGTGTGTGTGTGTGTGTGTGTGTGTGTGTATGTTTGTGTGTGTGTGTGTGTGTAATCAGTCTCTTGACCCATGTCATCAGTCAATTGACCTTCATGGAGAAACCCATGCAGTAGCCCTCGATATTTTTTAAGCTTTTCACAGACTATGGCACCGTTCCCTGCTATCCAAACTCCCTTAGTTTGGCCTAACCTCTTTTGTTCCGCTGATTTCTTCGTGTCTCAACGACATAAAAGTCTATCTATCTATTTCCAGACGCCTTAATCCCGTAAGTAAGGGATGGCCACAAACAAATCTCATTCATGTCGCCTTGTCCCCGACCATTTCACTGCCCTGCTCCCAGCTCACACTCCCCTCTCTCATAAACCTCTCCACTCCATCCCTCCATCTCATCCTTGGCCTCCCCCTCCCTCTCCCCCCTCCACTTCACTCACATACACTCTCATCGTCAGTCTCTCATTCTCCATCCTCTTCACATGGCCAAACCACCTCAGTGTGTTTCTCCTAATGCTTCCTATCACATCCACATCCACACCACAATGCTCCTGCATGTCCTCATTTGTCAATCTGGTTCCATGTGACTCCAGAGGCTCCTCTAAAATAACTCATTTCCAGTGTTCTCACTCTTGACTTCAGTCACTCCAACAAGGTCTAAGCATCACTTCCATACGTTTGAGAAGGTGTCACAATACTGTCATGTAGTCTCACTTCCCTGTTTCTTATCACTGCTTTCAAGGAACCAGCAACCTTAATTCCTTGTTGTACCCTTTCAAACACTTCACCCTCTAAACTTCCATCTTTACTCATCACCCTGCCCAAGTACTTAAACGTACTCACATTTTCCATTTCCTCTTCATCCGACATCACTACATTCACTGGCTTCACTTCTCTCAAAGACCATAAATTTATTCTTCCATTCATTCACCTTTAGATTCCGTTTCTTACACACTCTCCCAAACTCATCCACCAAGCCTTGCAGCTCCCCTTCGTCTTCACTTAACAAAACTGTATCATCTGCAAACAACAACACAGGGAGTTTCCAAACACTATCCTCTCTCACCAGGGCCACTCCAACATCCACTACCCTACCTTGTATCTCTTTTATAACTCATTCATATATAGACTGAACAACCATGGAGACATGACACATCGCTGTTTCAGTCCACCATTCAAATAAAAAATTCACTCAGTTCACTATCCACACGGACTGCAGCCTTTGCACCCTCATACATACTCTTCACAGCGTTCAGCAACTTCCCATCTACTCCATATATTCTTAATACTTTCCACAATCCTTGTCTCTCCACCCTGTCATATGCTTTCTCCAAATCCATGAGGGCTGTATACAACTTCTTTCTCTTCTCTAGAAACTTTTCCACTAAAGATCTAAGAATGAATATCTGATCTAAACAACCTTTTCCCATCCTAAACCCTCCCTGTTCTTCTCCAACTAATTCCTCTGTTATTTCCCTAACTCTGTCAATAACTATCCTACCATGTACTTTTCCTATTACACTAAGAAGACAAATGCCCCTATGATTACCACACACTTCTTTTCCCTCCTTTCTTTTTTTACAGGGGACTAATTATACCTAACTTCCAGTCCTATGGGACTCTACCTTCCTCCCAGGCCAAACTGCACATCTTCTACATCCATTCTACAACTGTCTCCCGCATGCTTCAGGATTTCACCACACACTCCATCAATTCCTGGGGCTTTCCCAATTTTGATTTTCTTCATTGTTTTCACAACTTTCATCCTACTGATTTCTTCCTGTCTTCTCACCTCCCTCCTTCTTTCAGCCATTCCCTATTCATTAATACTCGCATTGCTTTCATTCTCTATGTTCAACAATTTCTCAGTGTTCTCTCCATCTGCTCACCTTTTCTCCCTTCTCTGCTAGTAATCTCCCAGTTTTATCTTTCACTCACCAACTAACCCGATTAATGCTGGCGTGCCACAAGGATTAATCCTGTCTCCCACCCTATTCATAATTAATGATAATGATCTCTAGTTGTCACTCACAATCCCATTTACTCATATGCAGATGGCTCCACACTTCGCAATTCCTTCACACTTAAACCTGCATTCAAAAAGTTTCAAATCTCTAACTCGCCACTCAGTTCAGCAATCTACATAATTAAACCTTATCTAAGATCCCTGAATGTGGACAACACAACGCTGTCACATTTATGCTTCGAAAACCAAATATATACAGTCTTATAATTGGCTAATATTGCCTAATTCCTATCCCTAAAAGGATTAAAATTTTCGGTGTTTCACTAACCATATTCTTAGCTGGACCTCTCTTGTTAGATCACTTGCTGAAACCTTATCAGAGAAACTTGGATTATATTACAGAATCTGTAATTTCTTCACCAAGAAGCAGTTACTTACAATTTCCAAGAGACATAGTGTACACTCAGTTGGAATGTTGTTCATCTTTGTGGACTGGATGTGGAGAGGTTGAACTAAAACAACTGGACAAAACTCAAAACCAAACTGTTAGAATTATTAATAACCCTGCATTTGCAGATGAACTAACTCCCCTACAATTGGGAAGGAATGTTGCCTCCCTTGCATCATTAATTTTACGGATACTTTTATGGCAAATGCCCAGACGAAGTATCGTCGATTGTATCACCTCTCCACGCCTTCCTCCGTGCTAGACGGGTATTTGGTAGTGCTCATAACTGGAATGTCGCATTGTCATACTGCAGAATTCTTTTATTCCCAGAGTGCATCTTTTTAGGACTCTCTTCCTCAGAAGAGTTTCCCCCTTAACTTCAGGCAGCAACAGTTTAAGTCCAACTGTTAATTTTTTTTATGAATGCTGTATGGATTATTTTATTCTATTTCTTTGTTGATCTTCCGTGAATAAATTAAATAAAGAAATACATAAATAGAATGTGTGGGTAAGTTAGAGATTTGCGAGTATATCGAAATTAAGTGGTCTAAGTTTTTCCATTCCTTCATTCTTTCTGTTCGGTTTACTGCATAAGAGGAGTTTTCCAGGCTCTCAGCTCCTGTTTCCTTATTTTTGCAGAACACACAGGCCCCGAGAAACGCATAGGCTCTCAGGAGAAATGCATAGGCTCTGATAAAAATGCATAGGCTCTAAGAAAAAAATAAAAATGTATTCCGTCATGCAACATTAATGGAAGTTTACATCTTCAATTTTCTTTTTAGCATATACTGAATCCAGTAATAATATGCCATAATTTAACGTCAGCAGCAATTATCTGTTTATTTTCTTAATGAAAGCATTAAGGGAGATAATTAAATTGATATCATCATTGACTGTGAAACTGAAATATGATCTGTTGTTACGTGAAAGGTAATTGCATCTGTTCACGGTTTACTACGAAAATAATTAGGAATTATCTGTATTTGAAATCGGAATCACTTCCAAATTTGTTGCACAATAGTATATAAGCAAGATTTAGCTGACTGTAAATATTACATTCTCACCAGGTACACATATGTACAACCCCGAGTGGGAACATTTGGAGTGAAGTTGCCAGATGGCTCTTGGGACGGAGTGGTGGGCATGGTAATCAGAAAGGTAAAGATTAGTGTAACTGAAGCTGTCAGTGGACAGGGTTGCTAAAAATTCATTTACATCGGGTAACAATTATGCATATTTCTTAATGATGGCCATAAATATTAGAATTAATATAATTTTGGTACTGCTTACTCAGTGTGCTAAAAAAAAAAAAAAAAAATACTGATAATGTGTGGGAATCCTCCTTTTCCGGGGAATGAGGTGCTGGCACAACTAACATAACTGGAAGTAGTTTAAGTCTTATCAGCTGCATTGTAAAATGTCTTTGACTGGGTTCTACATGTAGCTACTCTGATACAGGAAGTTGATTTCGCCCCTGCTCCATTCATGCTGACTGCGGCACGAGCTGAAGTAATCCATTTCACTTGGATAAGTGCAACAGCAATGATGAAAGTGGTTGGGGCTGTGGGGTGGCCAGAGGTGAATCCCTGGGGTTTCCTTATGCCTCTGTCACCTGTCGTTTGGACCGGCATCATGGTGTGCATCATTGCCACATCCATTATACTGTCTCTCCTATCAACATTTGTTTCCTTCACTGCCGGCCACAGAGAAACGAAACTTCTTGAATCATTCATTTTACTTCGTGTGTTGCTGCAGCAAGGTAAGATGGTCACTGCAGAATATTATCTGGCATACGGTAATTAACCATACAGTATGGTGTATGCAAGCCTCTGTCATAACTCATACATTTCAGTTTCTTCTTCGGTGTGCGGTAATATCTACATACAGTATACAACACACACACACACACACACGCACACACACACACACACACACACACACACACACATACAAAGCTAGGCATACCTGTTTTTATATTATAGATAGAAAATAGACAGTCAGATAGACAGATTGATAGGTTGATATTGTTCTCGACTTGCGACGGGGTTACGTTCCGATTGATTCATCGCAAGTCGATTTGGTCAAAAGGAGAAAATGCATAAACACACAGCACTGTCAGAAGTCAGATATACAGTACACGTTATGAAGCCACCCACATGTCCAAACACTTTTAAAATAATTATGCATAAATACTCCAAATAACAGTTACTCAAAATATAGAACAGTATTTAAATAACTTTAGAACAGGAAAAATATATTTAAAAAAAAAATAGAATTCCTCAAAGAATGCTTCAACTGCCTTCACTCTGGCACTCGTGGCCTTACCACTCACTTTGATGTTCTTGAATGAAAAACAGTTTTTAATCCGCACAAACCATGTATGACGAGCATGAAACTGAACATCACGATGAGGCTGTATGTTTGGGTTCGAGATGGAACGAGTGAATTCTTGGTAGCAAATTATCATACAGTGTGATATACGTATTTTCGCAGTAAAGAGGGACTGTAAACAATAACATAACAATAAACAGTATATTCATATACCGATAAAACATCGGTTTATGTTAACCGTAAAATATTATAAATTCGATATTCAGAACCATTTTTCATAATGCTGACAGCACAATCATTTTACATGGGTGAACCTCCGGAATGCTGCCTCAGCCTGCTGGATTGCTGCTTATGAATACGACTGTTGTTGGTGACAACCCAAAAGTACTTGTGGAGGATCGTTCGTTGTTAGTGCGAATTAGTCGTAACGAAGATGGTCACAAGCCAAGGAATATATATATATATATATATATATATATATATATATATATATATATATATATATATATATATATATAGATAGATAGATAGATAGATAGATATTGTGGTACGTGGGGGCACTCACTAGCCACTCACTTGATGTAGTGCTGTTCTCGGGTGTTTGCCCTTTCCTCTCCTCCATCCTTCTTTCCTTCCATCCTCTTCTGTCTTTCTTTCCTTACGTCTTTCCTTGTCTCTTGCACAAAACCTCTGGGAACCAATGGAATATATATATATATATATATATATATATATATATATATATATATATATATATATATATATATATATATATATTGTTACGGAACAGAGAAAGATAATGTACACTTTAAGTGAGAATACTAAAAATCACTACTGTCCCGTAAAGTTCCAGGTTCAAAACAAAAGAGTTAGGTAAAATTACAAGTTAAAGTTTAATGCTCAAACTAAGAACAAAACATTCAGGACTCATAAGGATAATGTAATGGCAAAAAACAGGTTAAATATATGGTTAACTGCAATAGCCTCTATTAACACGAAATTAGCAAGAGTAAATTTACCTAAGTCAGCCCTGACAAAACCATCAGACAGGAAATTAGCACATGAACTCTTGAGAGTGTCACCCACGTTACTGCTCAAAAGAGGAGCTCCATCATGAGAATTTAAGTTACCCCTCAAAGTAGGTTCAGTTACCTCAGTTAAAGAATTCTGGGAACTCTCAAGAGTGGACACTAGACCAATTGACTGAATATTTAAAGACTCCTTTTTGTTCACATCACGCTATCTCCTGAAACATTTCTCCATAGTATGACCAAGCTTACTACAATAAGCACATTTACTTTTCTGAAATCTAGAGGTGAAGCTGGTATTTACTTCCTGAGAAACATCATCTTTATTCTCTTTCCTGTTACCTGTACTCTGAGTAGAGGCAACGTACTCTCAGCTTTCCTTTTTTCTTTAGAATATCTCTTGTGAGTGAGAACATATTCATCAGCTAAAACTGCATCATCAGACAAATTACCTATTCTTCTCTCATCAAGATATAGGCTTACATCTTTACTAATACACCTTTTGAAGTCCTCCAGCAAAATCATCTGCTTAAATTTACCAAAATCAGAATCCATATTCTTAGAATTTAACCACTGCTCTAACAGATCTTCTTTGATTTTTGCATACTCAACATGGGATTGCTTATCTTGCTTGAAAGTTGTCCTAAATTTTTCTCTATAAGCTTCAGGAACAAGCTCATAGGCCTTAAGAATCAAGCTCTTAACTACATCATAATTATCAGATTGATCCTGAGGCAAAGATGCATAAGTTACTTGAGCTTTACCGGTGAGAACAGTTTGAAGGAGTACTGGCCAATACTTTTTGGGCCAATTAAAACCTGTAGCTACGCTCTCAAACAACTGAAAATACTTTGTTAAATCAGATTCATTAAAAGGAGAGACAAGTTTAACATTTTTAGCCACATCAAAATCATCAGAGCTAGATGATCCAGTTCCACCTTGTTTCATGCGATACTCGTGGTCTGCCTGAATCCTGGCAAGTTCAATTTGTGCCTGTATCTGTGCCTCCTGAATACGAGCCAGAGACTCCGCCTCCTTAGCATTTGCCTGAAATTCAGCCTCCTGAATACGAGCCTGAGACTCAGCCTCCTTAGCACGTGCTTGAAATTCAGCCTCCTTAACACAAGACTCCGCCTCCTTAGCCTGAGCCTCCTGCAGGGCTAGCTGTAACTTACCTAATTCAATCTGCGTTTGCTCATTTGGAGGAGTTACATTAAACAAGCTTTCATTAATCATGTCAGCAATTTGATCTTTAGAATGATGAGAGCGAACAGGAATTCCCAATCGTTGAGCAACAAGCTTAAGTTCATTCTTTGTTCTGTTTTCTACATCCAACACTGTTTGCACATTTGACAAAAAATCTTTGGCTTCATCAAGTGTAGTAATAGTAGACATCATGAATAAGTAACAGTCACAAAATATCAAGCAATATCCTTATGATAATATCCTGAATATTCTGATATGAGGTCGCCAAATTTATGTTACGGAACAGAGAAAGATAATGTACACTTTAAGTGAGAATACTAATAATCACTACTGTCCCGTAAAGTTCCAGGTTCAAAACAAAAGAGTTAGGTAAAATTACAAGTTCAAGTTTAATGCTCAAACTAACAACAAAACATTCAGGACTCATAAGGATAATGTAATGGCAAAAAACAGGTTAAATATATGGTTAACTGCAATAGCCTCCATTAACACGAAATTAGCAAGAGTAAATTTACCTAAGTCAGCCCTGATAAAATGAAAATACACTGGGTAATGCTCAGTTAATGCAAGATAAATTATTACAGATACAAAATATTATTAAATCTGGCTAACAAAATGAATCCTAAATAAATTACAAAAAAAACTCACTAGGCCTACAAATCAACACCTTATGCTATACAGTACAAGGAAAAAATGCAATAACAGTTATACTCAAATTACATAGCTGCTAGATGGTTGGAGACTTCCGGAGCACTCACAATAATAATAACGGTACAGGGGAGGACAGAGATGTGAACAAAATGAGGAGTAGATCTAAGTGGCAATAATGCAGAGACTGAGCTCATTATGTAGGGGCCAGCAGAGCTTGATACGACTTGTAAGAAGGACGCGCAAATGAAGCCATGGGGACACAGAGTTGACAAACCCGCTCTGAACAACAGAAAGGACAACTTACTCTACTATAACGGTAGAAGGGGGGGACTGAGGCAGAACGCTCGTGATCAAACATGCAGCATACTGTGCGTTAAAATTACACAAAGGATGATGAAATCATAGGCTATGTAACAATATATATATATATATATATATATATATATATATATATATATATTTTCCCTCTTCCATCTTTCTTTCCTTCATTCTTTCCTCTTCCTTCTGCCTGTGGGTGACTTTACACTGGGTGACAAGCCAAATGGTTTTCTGTACACCAGGAAACCATTTACTATGCTGGGTGGTAACTATATAACCAAACTTTGGCGCCTGGTGGTTTAGTGGGTAATTATTGTGCTCCAGTCAGACTCAGCCGGTGCAGGTATATAGCCAAGGGATGGTTGGAGTTTATTGCTCATGTAATGTCACTCAGGGATGAGTGAGGCTGGTCACTGTCATCTTAAATGTCAGGACCAACTGGCCATCCCCGGACACCTACGCTCCTCATGGTGCAACGTAGGATTGGATGATGGATATATATATATATATATATATATATATATATATATATATATATATATATATATATATATATATATATATATATCGTCATCATCATCAGCCGTTTTGAGTATCCACTGCAGGACAGGCCTATCATGACCGAAGTCGGGATGATACAGCCAATGTATCTCTACCAAGTGGCTTAGGCTGTCTGGTAGAGATTGTATGTAGGGTGAGAAGTGCTTGTGGGTGTAACTGTAGTGTTGTGGTGGCTTTGGATGTGTGTGTAGTCTATGAACCAAGTGTAATCAATCTGCGCAAGCCAACTGGGTGCAAGCATACCCTATAGTATGCGACACTGGTTCAACCACAGCACCCCTTGTGTCTGCCAATGCGGTACTGTACATGGCTGGGTGAACCCTCCCAAAGTATATTACTCAGGCTGGGTGCGAACCCTGGGTCACCAGTGTACAAAACGCACTCTCTACCATTGTACCACAGAGGATATATATATATATATATATATATATATATATATATTCCATTGGTTCCCAGAAGTTTTGTGCGAGGAATTTTGTCGGAATGGTGCTAGGCGTACCGCCCTCCGCCTATCGGCTCATAGTCGCGAAGCTCATAGGTCCCTACCCCAGGGTTCCCTTCTTTATTAAATTTTGAAAATGCCCAGTTCCGTCCTACATTGAGGACACTGGGCGCTCATAGGATGTACACACACACACACATACACAAATACACACACATTATAATTATGTATATATATATATATATATATATATATATATCATCATCAGCCGTTTGAGTATCCACTGCAGGACCGGCCTATCTCGACCAAAGTCGGGACGGTACAGCCAATTTATCCCTACCAAGTGGCTTAGGCTGTCTGGTAGAGATTGTATGTATGGTGAGAAGTGCTTTTAAGTGTAATTGTAGTGTTGGAGTGGCTTTGGATGTGTGTGTAGTCTGTGAACCAAGTGTAATCGGCCCGCGCAAGCCGACTGGGTGCAAGCATACTTTATAGTAAGCGACACTGGTTCAACCACAGCACCCCTTGTGTCCATCAATGCAGTACGTGGCCGGGTGAACACTCCCAAAGTTTATTACCCTGGCGGGGCGCGAACCCTGGTTCACCCGTGTACGAAACACACACTCTACCACTATACCACAGAGGCTTCATATATATATATATATATATATATATATATATATATATATATATATATATTGTTACATAGCCTATGATTTCATCATCCTTTGTGTAATTCTAACGTACAGTAAGCTGCATGTTTGATCATGAGCGTGTTCTACCTCACTCCCCCCTTCTACCCTTATAGTAAAGTAAGTCGTTCTTTCTGTTGTTCAGAGCAGGATTGTCAACTCTTTGTCCCCATGGCTTCATTTGCGCGTCCTTCTTACAAGTTGTATCAAGCTCTGCTGGCCCCTATATAATGAGCTCAGTCTCTACATTAATTACCACTTAGATCTACTCCTCATTTTGTTCACATCTCTATCCTCCCCTGTACAGTTGTTATTATTGTGAGTGCTCAGGAAGTCTCCAACCATCTAGAAGCTGTGTAATTTGAGTATAACTGTTACTGCATTTTTTCTTGTACTGTGTAGCGTAAGGTGTTAATTCTTGGGCCTAGTAAGGTTTTTGTGGTTCATATGTTTTTGGTGTCAGCCCTATTTAATAATAGTTTGTATCTGTAATAATATATCTTGCATTCACTGAGTATTATCTGGTATTTCATTTTATCAGGGCTGACTTAGATTAATTTACTCTTGCTAATTTCGTGTTAATACAGGCTATTGCAGTTAACCATATATTTAACCTGTTTTTTGCCATTAATTTATCCTTATGAGTCCTGAATGTTTTGTTGTTAGTTTGAGCATTAAACTTTAACTTGTAATTTTACCTAACTCTTTTGTTTTAAACCTGGAACTTTACGGGACAGTAGTGGTTTTTAGTATTCTCACTTAAAGTGTACATTATCTTTCTCTGTTCCGTAACATAAATTTGGCGACCTCTTATCAGGATATTCAGGATATTATCATAAGGATATTGCTTGATATTTTGTGACTGTGATTTATTCATGATGTCTGCTATTACTACGCTTGATGAAGCCAAAGATTTTTTGTCAAATGTGCAAACAGTGTGTGATGTAGAAAACAGAACAAAGAATGAACTTAAGCTTGTTGCTCAACAATTGGGAATTGCTGTTCGCTCTCATCATTCTAAAGATCAAATTGTTGACATGATTAATGAAAGCTTGTTTAATGTAACTCCTCCAAATGAGAAAACGCAGATTGAAATAGCTAAGTTACAGCTAGCTCTGCACGAGGCACGTGTTAAGGAAGCTGAGTTTCAGGCTCATGCTAAGGAGGCTAAGTCTCAGGCTAAGGAGGCGGAGTCTCAGGCTCGTGTTCAGGAGGCCGAGTTTCAGGCACAAGTTGAACTTGCTAGGATTCAGGCAGACTATGAGTATCGCATGAAACAAGGTGGAACTGGATCATCTAGCTCTGATGATTTTGATGTGGCTAAAAATGTTAAACTTGTCCCTCCTTTTAATGAATCTGATTTAACAAAGTATTTTCAGTTGTTTGAGAGGGTAGCTACAGGTTTTAATTGGCCCAAAGAGTATTGGCCAGTACTCCTTCAAACTGTTCTCACCGGTAAAGCTCAAGTAACTTATGCATCTTTGCCTCAGGATCAATCTGATAATTATGATGTAGTTAAGAGCTTGACTCTTAAGGCCTATGAGCTTGTTCGTGAAGCCTATAGGGTAAAATTTAGGACAACTTATAAGCAAGATAAGCAATCCCATGTTGAGTATGCAAAAATCAAAGAAGATCTGTAAGAGTAGTGGTTAAATTCTAAGAATGTGGATTCTGATTTTGACAAATTTAAGCAGATGATTTTGCTGGAGGACTTCAAGAGGTGTATTAATAAAGATGTAAGCCTATATCTTGATGAGAAAAGAATAGATAATTTGTCTGATGCTGCAGTTTTAGCTAATGAATATGTTCTCACTCACAAGAGATATTCTAAAGAAAAAAGGAAAGCTGAGAGTAAGTACGTTGCCTCTACTCAGAGTACAGGTAACAGGAATGAGAATAAAGATGATGTTTCTCAGGAAGTAAATACCAGCTTCACCAATAGATTTCAGAAAAGTAAATGTGCTTATTGTAGTAAGCTTGGTCATACTACAGAGAAATGTTTCAGGAGACAGCGTGATGTGAACAAAAAGGAGTCTTTAAATATTCAGTCAATTGGTCTAGTGTCCACCCTTGAGAGTTCCCAGAATTCTTTAACTGAGTTAACTGAACCTGCTTTGAGGGGTAAATTAAATTCTCATGATGGAGCTCCTCTTTTGAGCAGTAACGTGGGTGACACTCTCAAGAGTTCATGTGCTAATTTCCTGTCTGAAAGGTTTTGTCAGTCCTCTGGACAGTAATGACAGGAAATCGGTTAAAATATATCGTGATACAGGTGCTTGCCAATCCCTTATGCTGACAAGTGTTCTAGGCTCTAATGTTAATACCTCTGATGCAACTGTAATCTTACAAGGTGTAGGGAATAATTACTTCTCTGTCCCTCTGTGCAGAGTGAATTTAGACTCTGGTTTTGTTAATGGTTCCGTTATGGTTGGGTTGGTTGAGACACTCTCAATGTTAGGTGTAACTTTCTTACTTGGAAATGATATTGGTGGAAGTCAAGTGTGTCCAGCTCCTCAGTTGTCTAGTGAGCCAGTGGCTGCGGCCCAGGATTGTGATGTCCCTGATGTGTTCCCTGCATGTGCTGTCACTAGGGCTAAGTCTAAAGTTACTGGTGACTTAGAGGATAATGATGATGATGATGTTATCCTAGCTGACACTTTTCTTGCTAATTTGGACCACTCACCAGATGAGGCAGTACCCCATAGTGTTGATAATTTGTCACGTCAAGAGTTGGTTGAGTTGCAGGTTGCTGACCCTGAGTTGAAAGGTCTAGCTAACACTGCTTGCAGTGAGGAAGAGTCAGCTGGTGCTTCTACTTGTTATTCTATAAAGTCAGGAGTACTTATGAGGAAGTGGAGACCCCCAACAGCATCAGCCGACTGTGAATGGGAGGTTGTACATCAAGTTGCCATCCCTCGTGTTTGTAGGCAGGATATCATTAGAGTGGCTCATGATTCCAGTTTGGCAGTACACCTTGGAGTGAGGAAGACTGTGGCACGCATTTTGAAACACTTCTACTGGCCATGTATCTTCAGGGATGTTTCCTGGTATTGTAAGTCTTGTCACACCTGTCAAGTTGTGGGGAAGTGTAATCAGACCGAAAAGGTTGCACCTCTAGTTCCCATTCCTCCTTTTGAGGCGCCATTCACCCGTGTGTTGGTGGATATTGTGGGCCCTCTTCCAAAGACTTCTTCAGGATTTTCTTATGTGTTGACCCTGATTGATATGGCTACTCGTTATCCTGAAGCCATTCCACTTAGAAATATCTCAGCAAAGAACGTGGTTAAGGAAATGCTAGGGCTCTTCACAAAGTTTGGTCTGCCCAAGGAGGTACAGTCAGACCGGGGAAGTAATTTCATGTCAAATGTTTTCAAGCAGTCTCTGAAAGAGTTGGGCATCACCCAGATCACGTCTTCAGCTTACCATCCCCAGACTCAAGGAGCGTTGGAGAGATATCATCAAACACTCAAATCGATGCTCAAGAAATACTGTTTGGAACATCAGAAAGACTGGGATAAAGGTCTTCCATTCGTTGTATTTGCCGCAAGAGAATCTCCAAATGAATCACTGGGCTTCTCACCTTTTGAACTACTATTTGGCCATGAAGTAAGAGGACCCCTTAAGCTACTCAAGGAATGCTGGCTGTCGGAGGAAGATGACGTCAACCTGCTGGAGTATGTGATGAAGTTCAAAGAACGGCTGTCCACTGCTTTACAGATGGCGAGAGAGAATTTAGGAGCTGCTCAGAAGATGAAGACTTGGTATGATAAGAAGTCCAGGTTACGCCACTTTCAGCCAGGAGATCAGGTTTTGATTCTGCTACCAGTGCTTGGGCAACCTCTTCATGCCAAGTTTAGTGGTCCTTATTTCGTGGAGAAGAAACTCAGTGATATCAACTATGTCATCGCCACACCAGATCGTAGAAAGAACAAGCAACTTTGTCACATCAACATGCTAAAGTTATATCACAGGCGGGACGAAAATAACCCAGTCTGCACTGTAGCTGTTCCACCCAAGTCTGCAAGTGAAGTTCTCCCATGCAGCATGAGCCTGAGTGATAGTTTGGGGAAGAATCCTGATATCATGAATGATCTCCAGACCAAGCTTTCTCATCTAGCTCCTGAGGAAAGGCAGGAGTTTTCGGCATTACTGCAGGAGTACCCGCAAGTGTTCTGTGCCACTCCGGGAAGAACCACTGTGTTGATGCATGATGTCGATGTTGGAGACGCAAAGCCAATTAAACTGCCTCCTTACCGTGTGAACCCAGTGAAAGTTCCTCTCATCCTGAAGGAGCTTGGCTACCTGTTGGACCACAAGATGATTGAGCCCTGTCAGAGTGAGTGGAGTTCTCCTGTCACTCTAGTCCCTAAGCCAGGTGGGTCACAGCGGCTTTGCATTGACTACAGACGTGTTAATCAGATAACCAAAACAGACACTTACCCTCTCCCTCGTGTGGAAGATTACATAGACAAGATCGGAAAGGCTAGGTACATAAGTAAGTTTGATTTGTTAAAGGGATACTGGCAAGTACCTATGACTGAACGTGCTAGGGAGATCGCATGTTTTGTAACACTAGGAAAGACTTTTGCATGTTCTGTAATGCCATATGGTATGAAGAATGCACCAGCCACATTTCAGAAGCTCATGAATGTTGTAACAGAGGGTTTGGCAGGGTGTGTTGTTTATATTCATGATGTATTAATCTTCAGTGACAACTGGAAAGATCACCTATGCCATGTCAGTAAATTTCTTGAGCGTTTGGTTCAGGGTAATCTTGTAGCTAATTTATCAAAGTGTGAGTTTGGTCAAGCTAAAGTTCAGTACCTTGGGTACGTAATTGGTGATGGACATGTTGCACCACCAGGAGCTAAGGTTCAGGTTATAAGTGATCTTCCCAGACCTAAAAGTAGGAAAGAGCTACAAAGATTTTTGGGAATGGTAGGTTATTACAGGAGATTTGTTCTTAACTTTTCAATTCTTGTATCACCACTTACAGACCTACTGAAAAAGGGAGTTAAATTTGTCTGGACCGATAACTGTGAATCCTCTTTCAGCAAACTTAAAGCTATCCTATTAAGTCAGCCAGTGCTCGCTACTCCAAATTTTGCTAAGCCTTTTAAGATGGCTGTTGATGCAAGTGATACAGGAGCTGGGGCTGTTTTGCTGCAAGAGGATGATCAGGGTATTGAACACCCTGTATCTTATTACAGTAAGAAGTTCACTCCACCTCAAAAGAACTACTCAACTATTGAGAAAGAGCTTTTGGCCTTGATTTTGGGTTTACAGCATTTTTCATTTTATTTGTGTTCTGGTTTTGACCCCATAGTCATTTATACCGATCATAACCCACTGAAATTCCTTAGTAAGTTTAAAGATAAAAATCAAAGATTGACAAGATGGAGTCTACTTCTTCAGGAGTATTCATTAGACGTACAACATGTCAAGGGGAAAGAAAATGTTATTGCAGATTGCTTATCTAGACTTTAGAAAGATTGTTTTAGAGTAATAAGAAATTTCCTTTGTAAATTTCTTTTTCTTTGTGGGGAGGTGTTACATAGCCTATGATTTCATCATCCTTTGTGTAATTCTAACGTACAGTAAGCTGCATGTTTGATCACGAGCGTGTTCTACCTCACTCCCCCCTTCTACCCTTATAGTAAAGTAAGTCGTTCTTTCTGTTGTTCAGAGCAGGATTGTCAACTCTTTGTCCCCATGGCTTCATTTGCGCGTCCTTCTTACAAGTTGTATCAAGCTCTGCTGGCCCCTATATAATGAGCTCAGTCTCTACATTAATTGCCACTTAGATCTACTCCTCATTTTGTTCACATCTCTGTCCTCCCCTGTACAGTTGTTATTATTGTGAGTGCTCAGGAAGTCTTCAACCATCTAGCAGTTGTGTAATTTGAGTATAACTGTTATTGCATTTTTTCTTGTACTGTGTAGCGTAAGGTGTTAATTCTTGGGCCTAGTAAGGTTTTTGTGGTTCATGTGTTTTGGGTGTCAGCCCTATTTAATAATATTTTGTATCTGTAATAATATATCTTGCATTCACTGAGTATTATCTGGTATTTCATTTTATCAGGGCTGACTTAGATAAATTTACTCTTGTTAATTTCGTGTTAATACAGGCTATTGCAGTAAACCATATATTTAACCTGTTTTTTGCCATTACTTTATCCTTATGAGTCCTGAATGTTTTGTTGTTAGTTTGAGCATTAAACTTTAACTTGTAATTTTACCTAACACTTGTTTTGAACCTGGAACTTTACGGGACAGTAGTGATTTTTAGTATTCTCACTTAAAGTGTACATTATCTTTCTCTGTTCCGTAACAATATATATATATATATATATATATATATATATATATATATATATATATATATATATATATATATATATATATATATATACTTTGTTCATATGTGCTGGTTGTTCAGCAGAAGTCGTGCACCGAACACGACACTTTGGTAAATGCCTGTACACTCACAGGTACAGTTTAAGGACTGACACATCACAAAAATAACCACATCTCAGTTTTGCTCTACCAGTGTTTAATCATTTTTCTTTTTTTTCTTTTTGCATTCATGTATACAATAGTGGCATAATAACAAATATTTTACTCGTCTTGATGTACTAATCATGAAATATATAAGTACCTGTATATAACATTTTCAGACATATGTATTAAACCCGGTTCCTGGTCGTGGGAACGTGTAACAATTGGTGTGTGGATGCTGACTGCGCTTGTGTTGACGCGGAGCTACGCCGGCAACCTCATGTCCATTCTGGCAGTCAGACACATCCCTCAGCCATACCAGACTCTCAGGGACGTGCTCGATGACCCAAGTGTTACCATGATCTGGCAGAAGAACTCAGCTAATGAACAGTATCTCAGGGTACTGACAAAAGTTTAAAATTACAATTGCAAAAGATTCAGTCTGTACAGCAATCTAAGGTAATCATGCTGTTTGCTCCCAGATCCTCAAAAAAAGGGCTGATTTCAAAACAAGAGAGTCCACACATATTATTTAAGGTTACAAAAAGACACCCAAGAGAAAGCAGTTAATCTTGTGACGTAAGCAAACTCTCTGCCTATGTGAAAGATTTGGTGGACTTTGTTCTACTCATCCAAAAAAGACAGAAAGGTGTTTAAAAGGTCATCCAAAGGACCTAAACAGGGGTGCCTCTGGAGATTATGTCAGGGATCAAGTGGTATTGCAAAGGGCCTTTTTCAAATCACGAAGATGACACTTGCACATCGTGTCCCTGGTATTGGTTGCCGTGTGATTCTAGGCAGCTGTTGATTAAGATACGAGTTAATCGGTTCAGTCACACATTAACACTGTAACTCAGTCGCCCAGTAACTGAATGACCTTTTCGTCTGTAGGTCGGTATTAGGAAGGATCAGACAAAAAAGTTAACAAATTCCTGGATTCGAAATATAATTGCTGACACTCCATCCCCCCAGACTTGGAGCCTGAAAGGGATTAAAACAGAAACAACGGGCAATGGCTCACTCAGTAGTACAAAAATATATTGTGAGACTTTCCATCATAAGTGCCAGTAAATGTTGATTTGCAGATGTGTTTTCCAGACAGTCAAAGACGGATTCTACTTTCAAGTGGCTCAGGCGGAGGATGATGGAAGACTGATGTTCCGAAGTTATGCCGAGTTCTCGAGCAGTCTGAGGCTTGTGGAGAAAGGTGACCATGTTATCATCGATAATGATAGAGCTTTAACGAAGCAGATTGCCGAAGACTATTCCCAAAGTGGCAAGTATTTCATATAATTAACTATCAGTGAGCCTGGCTCTCCGATCATATTTATACGAAAGTGAGAAAAACTGTCAGTGCCTCTGTTCTTACACTAACTGTACTCAGAGCAGCACATTATGACATAAGCCATGCGGATAGCAATTAATTTTGCATACATGAAATATCATTGTTCTCCTTATCAGTGTAACATTTGGACGTCTTTTGAAATATCCAGCAGTATACATGGGTGAGACAGGAGGGTGGAAGGGTTGTTGATAGAGCCTTGATGGACTATGTGGTTGTGTCTAGGAATGTAATAGGAAGATTGTTGGATGTGAGAGTTCTGAGAGGGGAGGGTGGAGGTATGTCTGACCACTACCTGGTGGAGGGAAAGTTAAGAGTAGGTAAGAGATGGGTGAGAGCTAGGAGGGTTAGGTGTGGCAGGGAGGTTTTGAAAGTGAGTGAGTTGGATAAAAGAGAGAAAAAGATAGAGTATCAGGAGAAATTGAAAGATGAGTGGAACGCAGTGAAAGATCGGGAAAATGGCAGTGTGGAGGAGGAATGGCAGTTGTTTAAGAGTGCTGTGGTGGGGCATGCAGAAGAGGTGTGTGGTGTGAGACGTGTGGGTGGTGGTGTAAGAAAAGGAAGTGAATGGTGGTGCGAGGAAGTAAGTATGGCTGTGGCTGAGAAGAGACGTGCATATGAAGTGTGGCTGCAGAGGAAGGATGAGATGTCATATGAAAGGTATAAGGAAAAGAGGAATAGAGCGAGAAGGGCTGTGCGTGATGCTAAAGTGGCAGCAGATGAGAGGTGGGGTAGGCGGCTGACAGAGAATTTTCAACAGAATAAGAAAATGTTTTGGAAGGAGGTGAAAAGGGTGCGAGAAAGGGAGAGTCTGGGAAGGAAGAACGAGTAAAAGCAGAGGATGGAAGGATGTTAATTGAGATGGATGCAGTAAGGAAGAGATGGGCAGAGTATTTTGAAAGATTGTTAAATGTAGAGGAGGAAAGGGTGGCTGAGATTGTGGCAGATAGAAGGGTGCAAGGAATAAATGTGTTGGGAGAGTTGAATGATTCTTTGATCACGAAGGAGGAAGTGGAGAAGGCAGTAAAGGAGATGAAAACAGGGAAAGCTGCAGGTATGGATGGGTGTGCTGTGGAATGCCTGAAGGGTGGTGGAGTGACTATTGTTGACTGGTTAGTAAGATTATTGAATGTGTGCTTTGAGAAAGGTATGGTGCCAATTGACTGGGCAAGTGCTTGTGTGGTCCCGTTGTATAAAGGCAAGGGTGATAAGTATGAATGTACTAGCTTTAGGGGTATAAGTCTGTTGAGTGTTGTAGGTAAAGTGTATGATAGAGTGTTAATTATGAGAGTTAGAGAGGGTACAGAGGGAGTGATTAGTGATGAGCAGTGTGGCTTTAGGAGAGGGAGGGGATGCGTTGATCAGGTGTTTGCTGTGAGACAAGTGTGTGAAAAGTATTTAGCGAAAGGCAAGGATGTGTTTTGGGCATTTATGGATTTAGAGAAAGCGTATGATAGAATTGATAGGGAGGCTTTGTGGACTGTTTTAAGATTGTATGGACTTGATGGTAGGTTACTAAAAGGGGTGAAAAGTTTTTATGTAAATAGTAGAGCGTGTGTAAGAGTGGGAAATGCTGTGAGTGATTGGTTTCCCGTGAGAGTGGGGCTGCGACAGGGATGTGTGATGTCGCCTTGGTTGTTTAATATTTACATGGATAGTGTTGTAAGGGAGGTGAATGCAAGAGTTTTAGGTGGTCTGAGTCTGGTAAATGTTGATGGAGGAGAGTGGAATCTGAAGCAGCTGCTGTTTGCAGATGATACTGCACTGGTGACTGATTCAGAGGAGAGATTGAGACAGTTGGTAGAGGAGTTTGGAAGGGTGTGTGAAAGGAGGAAATTGAAAGTAAATGAGAATAAGAGTAAAGTGATGAAGTGTACGAGGTTGATAGATGGTAGGGGGATGAATATAGTTTTGAATGGTGAGTTGCTTGAGGAGGTAGATTGTTTTAAATATCTAGGGTCACATGTTGCTGTGGATGGAAGAATAGATGCAGAAGTGAAGTTTAGAATAAATGAAGTAGGAAAGGTGCTGGGAGGAATGAAGAAAGTGTTTAAATGTCGTTCGCTTAGAATGGATGTAAAGAGAAGGCTGTATGAGGGTGTTGTGGTACCGACTGCGTTATATGGGGCTGAAACATGGAATATGGGTGTAGCAGAGAGGAAAAGTTTGAATGTAATGGAGATGAGATGTCTGAGGAGTATGTGTGGAGTGACGCGTATGGATCAAGTGCGAAATGATGAAGTGCGAAGGAGAACTGAAGTTGTTCGGGAGATGGCTGGTAGAGTTGAGCAGAGGGTGTTGCAATGGTTTGGGCATATGGAGAGAATGGATAATGAGCGATTGGTGAAAAAGATAACTAGATCTGATGTGAGAGGTGTAAGACTGAGAGGAAGACCACGAATAGGATGGATGGACAGTGTGAAGAGAGCGCTGGATGCGAGAGGGATGTCTGTTGAGCAAGGAAGAGTGGCTGTGCGTGACAGAAATAAATGGAGAGAAATTGTGAATGAATAAGTGATGACGCAGCCCTGAGGGGATATTCTCCCGCATTTGGTCTGATCAGCTAGTCAGGTCAGGTGCGGGTAAGGGGATGGGTCTGTTATGATGTGGCAGGGGTAAACCAGTTCTGCTGTCGGGCCCTGCTCTGGATGTCACTGCTTGCATTGCGCAGTTGACCCTTGTGCGGTGTGATGCGGTGAGGATCTGTCCGTTCTCCCCTTTGGGGCTAAGATGCGAATGAATGTGTTTGAATGGATGAGTAAATGGAGAGTGAGTCGTCCTGTCTCGGCTACCTCCCTTTCCTTGGGGGAAGCAGCCTAGGTATATAGATAGATAGATAGACCTTCCACCAAATATTTTCACACCGTTAGATGCAGCTGCCGATATTGTTTCGTTTGTTTATGTGGATACTGAGTCTACAGACTACCAAAGTTGATTTCAACCCAAAAGTCGAACGGAAGAATACAAAAATTCAGATGCGTTCATTTCGAGAAGCTGGAGTCATAGCATCTGACCTTATTTCAGTAAGGATTATCATGTCAACAGATAACTTTTACAGTCAGAAAGTTGGACCCAATTTATTGTCATGAATCTTGATCTCCAAAGACGTAAAAACATATTTACAATACATAAAAAATGTAATGTGGAATTCTAATTCGGGAGAAACGAATTACTTGACGACTTTCGTTGTGTTGCATAAAACTTACCAAATATGTTATGAATATATCCATTATATGCATGCACAATAATTAGTCATGATTTTTTTTTAATACTCCCCATCTCTCAGGTTTTTAAAATATATTCAGTACTGAAGTTAGAAGAAACTGATATATGAAGCTAAGTCTTATATAAATTATTAGTAATGGAATATATGGAGATCAGTGTGAAAGTTCAGTGATTATGTTTGATAGTGCAAACATAAAATGTGCGTGAATGTGTGATTTCCACAGATGACAGATATTCTGGGTAGAAGGAGAGAACACGTTAATACACATTAGTTTAAATGAGTGAGAAGGCTAAGATTTATTAATCATATAATCACTGTCAGGACGATTTTTTTTTTTTTTTTTTTTTTTTTTTTTTTTACTGACCTGGACTGCGGCATCTAGCCATATATTTCCTGATCTGGATTATGGCAACCTAGCCTCAGATCGCATTATGCTCCAAGCCACTTGAACCCCAGGCAAAAGACTTTGATTTTTAATCATTCAATAAAGCTCTACTTATCTATCTATCAGTAGCTTGACTCCATAATCCTGTAATGGGGTAACCATTTGTCTTTGAGCTAGTGATTTTGCGGGAATAGGCACTGACCCTCCTCCATCCTACTTGATGACATATAGCAACCAATATGGAACACGTGTGGGTTGGTTATATGGTTACCACCCAACGTTGTAAATGGTTTTCTGGTATACTGGAAACCATTAGGCTTGTCAGTCAATGTAAAGCCACCTGAGTGACAAGCCTAATGGTGTCCTGTAAGCTAGGAAACCATTTACAACGCTGGGTGGTAACCATATAACCAACCTACACGTGTCCCCTACGTGTCAACAAGTGGGTGGGCGGAGGGTTAGTGCCCCTCCCCGTAAAACCACCAACTCAAAGACACACGGCTACCCATGATGGGATTATGGCATCAGGCTACAGATAGATACATACATACATACATAATTCTATTGAATTATTAGAAGTCAGACAGTCTTTACTGAGGCCCAGGAGGCTTGGAGAGTGAGAAGACCTGAGGATAAAAGTACATTTTATCAATCTGTCCTCGAAACTAGTGGATGTGTTGTCAGACAGAAGGTTAGTTTTCAAAATTTGAGCAAGTGTAATAATTTTTAACCGCCAACTTCTTTTTCTTGGACTAGTCAATCAAAAAGTGTTTGTACTACAACGTTGATTGTAGGCCAACGTCCTTTCTGATGAGATCTCTCCATCATGCTCGATCTCTAGTGTACAGCCGCTGGAGTTCCATTCCTTCCAATACAAATCTCTTTTCATCACCCATTTCATACTCTTTGCACGCATTTGTACGCTCTTCCTTTCACATGTTTCTCTTATGCTTTTATTAGATTGTTTAGGTCACTCATAATTACATCGCCCAACCGTCTGTCTGTCTGTCTGTCTGTCTCTCTCTCTCTCTCTCTCTCTCTCTCTCTCTCTCTCTCTCTCTCAGATGCCTAGCTAACATCTCGGAATGTTTCTTCATTTTCTCCTCTGAGGCTCTGACTTCTGCTGGATAGGTCAGCGCTGATTTCATCGCTGTTTGATACATCATTTTTTTTTTTATTCATTTCCTCATCGTGTTTTACTGCCGATACTTCCCTACACATTCTAAGTAGCCTACCTCTTTAAATTACCTCTCTTTTACAAACTCCTGGCACAGTCACTGATTCCAAATACTTTAATTTCAACACCTGCCTCACTTATGCTTCGTTACAATCCACTAAAGTGTGTCAGATCATCTTATCCCTAGCCACTGACCAGTACCTCTTACTGTGCATAGATACTTTTTGGTGTGAGTGTACATACCTCACAATGAAAATGAATCAACCATGCCTCCTCCATTCAAAAATCAATACTGCATATCACCTGTGGCATATTTTCTCTTTCAGCCTGTTATTAGTAATTTCCCTGATAATATTAATGGAATGCTTCATTGTGCCTCCCCCCCCCTCCCCGTGGCAGGGGGGACACAATCTGGCCGCACTACGGGGTGGTGCTACATCTCTGCAGCCAGATTGTGTTAGGAAGAATTGTGCCACAGTATTCCCTGCGTGTCATAAACGGCGACTAAAAGAGACAGAGTGAGGTTTTTTAGTTCCTTCAATAAGACAGGGAATGGAAGGGGATGGGAGACTGAGTTATCCCCGTACCATAAGATTGGATCTATGAATGTGCATGGATGTAGTACGATTGAGGCTAAAAGGGAAGATTGGGATAATGTTTATGAGAAGAAAGATGGATGTGTCAGTTTTTAGTGAAACAAAGATGAAAGGGAAAGGCAGGTCTAAGTTTGAAAGTGTGAATGGAAGGATGTCAGGTGTAGATTGAGGAAGGGCGAAAGAAGGTGAGGTCTTGTTAGTGAGCCCGGAAGTGCAGCAGTGTGTAACTGAACGGAAGGAGGTGTCATCGAGAGTGAGTAAGAATAAAAGTAAAGAGATGAAGTGTACAAGTTTGGTAGGTGGCAGGAGGATGAATATAGTTTTGAATGGTGAGTTGCTTGAGGTGGTAGAGTGCTTTAAGTATTTATGATCACATGTTACTGTGGATGGAAAAATAGATGTAGAAATGAAGTTTAAAATGAATGAAGTAGGAAAGGTGCTGGGAGGAATGAAAAAAAGTATCTAGATGTCGTGCGCTTAAAATGGATGTAAAGAGAAGGCTGTATGAGGGTGTAGTTGTACCGACTGTATTATGTGAGACTGAAACATGGAACATGAGTGTAACAGAGATGAGGTGTCTGAGGAGTATGTGTGGAGTGACGCATATAGTTCGAGTGAGAAATGATGAAGGGCGAAGGAGAACTGGAGTTGTGCGAGAGATGGCTGGTGGTGTTGAGCAGAGAATATTGCGGGGTTGGTGGGCATATGGAGAGAATGGATGACGAGCAATTGTTGAAAAAGATAACTGGATCAGATGTGAGAGGTGTAAGGCTGAGAGGAAGACCACGAATAGGATGGATGGACAGTGTGAGGAGAGCACTGGATACAAGAGGGATGTCTGTTGAGCAAGGAAGAGTGGCTGTGCGTGATAGGAATAACTGCAGAGAAATTTTTAATGAAAACATTGTGACATGGCCCCGAGGGGATATTCTCCCACATTTAGTCTGTCAGCTGATCAGGTCAGGTGCAGGTAAGGGGATGGGTCCACTATGATATGGCAGGAGTAAACCAGCTCTGCTGTCGTACCCTTCAGCAGATGTCGCTGAATGCACTGTGCAGTTGACCCTCGTGTGATGTGGTGCGGTGCGGTGAGGATCTGTCCCTTCTCCCCTTGGGACTAAGATACAAATAAATGTGTGTTTGGATGAGTAAATTGGGAGTGTGTCGTCCTGTCTCGGCTACCTCCCTTTCTTTAGAAGAAGCAGCCTAGGCACATAGAGATAGCTTCATCGACTTAATCAATCTATACATCAAATATATATATATATATATATATATATATATATATATATATATATATATATATATATATATATATATATATATATATATATATATATATGTATATTCCTTTTCTGTATAGCGACTGTCACGTAACTTCTCCAGCTCTCTGTTATTTCATGCATTTATTATCATTTTCAACATCAGATGGGCCTTCTCCTCGCCCAGTAACTTAACTCCATTTCAGTTTCCGGTGGTCATGACACCTTTCCAACCTTCCAGTTGGCAATAGCCTCAGTTGGCTGCTTAAAAGCCTGAAGGTTGTAGCCAGGGGGATGAGAGTGCCTGCTAAATACTATACTTTCTCATTTCTTTTTCAGTCCCATTATTATTGTACTTTCATTGTCATAGTTTTTGCAACACCAGCGAAGCCAAGTATATTTCATTAATACATACATCCTAATATCTACTGATGGTGGTACGAAAATTATTCAACAACAATACGCATGAGTATATGTCGTGTTATCTTATAACCGTCATGACAGGTTTCACAAAGGTGTTCTGTAATAATATTTTAAATGTCCAATGAATGTCCTGACTATTTTTACAATTATGTAAGATCATTACAACATATTTCTGATGTACAGTCTATACACAGTTCAGTGGGATATATAACTGTCTGTAAATCTGATCGATAAACACAATATGAGTGTGTACTTTGATCTTAAATCGTCCAAAATGACGTAGACTTGCAATTGTTTTATTCGTATAATAAATCCGTTGTTTACAGAGTATCCTTCTCCTAGATGATGACCGATTCTTGTTATTCTTCTTACGGATGACTCTTCTCAGGTCAGTGTAACTTCTACCTATCCAGGGAGGGCTACTTGCCGTTTTCATCAGCGTCCATCACACAGAAAGACAGTCCATTATTAACAGGCCTCAACAAAAGGTAATGGAATTTTTCTTTGCACATAATAATTAACAGTGTTTGCCACTTGTCTGTCTGTGCAGAGTTACAGTTATCAAGTCACTGTGTTAAATAATTACACGGGTATAAATATGGACCAGAGGAAAGTCACTATATGGACTGCGTGCGAGATTCGAGGCAGGGGCGACCATCCCCCATTTACACCCAAGCATTAAAGAATTTTGAAAAATGCATTTCACAAAAAAAGGAAAAAGTAATTAACCAGTCCGGCGGAAACTACGCAAAGGAATCTGATACGGGGGGACACAGCCACCACCTGTATTCCCAACCCAAAAAAAAAGGTTAATATCCTAAGGGAATGGTATTTGTATAATTACTTACAGGTTAAGGTCTAGACACCACAAGAACCATTCTTGGAGGTTTGGAGAATAGGCACAATCCGATCGTCGATGCCTTAAGATAATTAACCATTAATTTCAAGGTAAAGGATTGATCTTTTCTGTGTGAATAGATGCAAGTCCAAGTATGCCATGGGCACAGTGGGAACTAAGGATGAATGCTGAGGGAGAAGCCTCTGACCCCTCAATAAACTATCCACTATTTGCTAACTCATGCAACCCCGAGTAGCACTGCCAGTTACAAAATACTGTATCACATCTCTAGGGGTAGCGTAAAGTGTAAAGTTTTAATAATTTCACAGTTATACTAAATCTTATGAAAATATGCTAATATTGGAATACATTATATGAAATCTGAAAACTGAACATGGGAATACAGTGACATTACTCCCTCATTATATTTTTTTTGCATAATCGCCGTTAATGATTTTTTTGTTTATATGATCACTTTATATTCTCCAATTCGATAGTTTTCTCGCTTCTTTCATGGTTAGATGTTTTTATTCCGGACTAACCACACATCTAAGATTCTATACAGGCTTATGTCGAAAGGTCAAAATACAATGAATATGGATGTTAAATGCTCAAGTAGAATGCAGCCTTATTCACTCACATCCAGTCTCGAAACTGATGTACGTAATGGTTTATGCCAATGGTTCTCAACCCCGGCGGTATGTCCTTCCAAGAGAGGTGCAAAGACCCAGAAAATAAATAAGGAATGGCGTGAACAAGTGTGTGTGTGTGTGTGTGTGTGTGTGTGTGTGTGTGTGTGTGTGTGTGTGTGTGTGTGTGTGATTACTTTTTATTAATTATATTCTCTGTTCTACAATTTTGGAACAGTCATTTTTTTCTTCTTTATAAGTATGTTTCATTCTTCGGTTGCCTGGTCATCCCGCTGTCACCCCCGTATTTGGTTTGCCCATCAGAGCAGAAAGAAGATCCCAAGAAATCAAACACTGAAGGACTGACCACATCTTTGTTTTATTTAAACTATGAGATGGTTTCTGTTCCCAACCATTTCACAAGTTTGCTTTCCCGTACCAGTCGCTCTCACGTCTGCGTGTGACAACTATTATATCTCGCACTCGCATTTTTGTGTTTCTTTGATAGTTCAGACATATAACGTATGAAAATGTGTGGTTTCCATAGTTGGCAGAAGTGGCCAGTCTTCCGATATTAGATTTAGTTCATGTAAGATATCTCACTGTATAAACCACAAAAAAGCTAAAAATTATTTCAGAATATAACCAAGAACGCCTTTTTTTCGTTTTTTAATACAAACAGGAAATTTGGCAAATCATAAATGGAATAAAAATTTGCATGTTTTATTTCTAAATAACGGTTATGACTGAGGAATATATATTATGACCAATTGTTATTACAATCATGTGATTGTGTTCATGACTATTGGCACGTTGAGTAAATTTTTGACTATGGCAATGTGAAAGAACTTATGTCCGTGTGCCAACTTTGTGGTCGTGTGAACGATCTGATGTTTATGGCCATATGGTGTTTACGACCCTGTTACCATGTTAATGACCACGTAATGGTTTCTCAGACTGGCTTATGCAGAGATTTTTGTGATCATGTGATGTTTTTTTATATTCAGACATGTTCTGATCCATGTTTATGTCTAAGGTAGCATTTTCCGGGTGGGTAAACCAACTGAACATTGAGCAGATATGCGCGGGATAGTATATTGCATGTGGTGTTGCAATTGAAATCAACAGTGTTGTACCAATATAAAGATTATCATTAATTTTATGTATACTGGTGTACTGGTTATGTTTCTTTTTGTTAAGTCAAGAAGTAAGTATGGGTAACACGATTCCCGATCTTTCTAATTCACAAAGAAAATGAAGTTAAACTGTGCAATAAAAGGGCCGGGGGTGAAGATATGGGCCATGCATGAAATGGGGTATGACCCAAAAAATGCTGAGAACCCATGGTCTATACCAAAGTACTTTTAAATTATGCACAATCAGTGTTCAATGGTTTACACTTTACGCCGAATGTTTTCCTTATTGCGTGTTATATATCAAAGACAGCAGGTTATTTATTTCCCTATGAACCATTTTCTTCTAGTTTGCTCTGTTCCATACTCGCCTAACCTTCATTGACACTAAGGCCTCTAAACTTCACAATATATATATATATATATATATATATATATATATATATATATATATATATATATATATATATATATATATATATATATATATTTTTTCAGGATTCTACGACTGTGGGATTCGGGTTTATTTACTTTCTGGCACCTGCAGAGCATCCCAAATGCAACTACCTGCCGTAATTTACCGAAGCAGATACTAATTGATTCGTCTTTGTCAATGATAAATTTATGGGTAAGGTGTATTATCACATATAATGTTCAGTCTGCCATTAAAAAATCCTTTTCTGCTTAACCTGTCAACCATGATTGTCCTAAAATAACACGCACTTGTGTACATTCAACAAGGAAGGGTGCTGAATGTCACAGAATCTCCCTTCCTCAAATCTTCAACCCACTGTGCTAATATCCTGTAAGGTTTCTAAGCCATTCGATAGCCATATATCGATGTGCCCTAAGCCTATCAGTGCGACGGGCTTTTAGATATTTTTTGTGGATTATTCGGGTGAGTTTGATAATTCTAACTAAGCAAATGTTCAGCCTGATGCAAAATTATACTTAACGAATGACATCCGGGATATCTGGCATTATCTTCTATGCCTGAATCGGAAGGTCACCAATCGCGAGGTCTTGTTATAAATGTCTTCTTATAAAGTTGAATGTGTAATATGTAAATACACTGCATATATAAAAATGATAGGTAGTAACAAATTTACCTAGCTCTCTATCTGCTTATTTAATCAATTAACTTTATAATCATTGGAGTACCAAGGGGGGGAGATGAGGCCATGCCCCCCCCCTTTTTGCATATATATATATATATATATATATATATATATATATATATATATATATATATATATATATATATATTGTTACAAAGCCTATGATTTCATCATCCTTTGTGTAATTCTAACGTACAGTGTGCTGCCTGTTTGATCACGAGCGTGTTCTACCTCACTCCCCCCTTCTACCGTTATAGTAGAGTAAGTCGTTCTTTCTGTTGTTCAGAGCAGGATTGTCAACTCTTTGTCCCCTATGGCTTCATTTGCGCGTCCTTCTTACAAGTTGTATCAAGCTCTGCCGGCCCCTATATAATGAGCTCAGTCTCTACATTAATTGCCACTTAGATCTACTCCTCATTTTGTTCACATCTCTGTCCTCCCCTGTACAGTTATTGTTGTGAGTGCTCAGGAAGTCTCCAGCCATCTAACTGCTGTGTAATTTGAGTATGATTGTAATTACATTTTGTTCTTGTGCTGTATAGCATAAGGTGTTGATTTGTGGGCCTAGTGAGGTTTTTGTGCTTAGTGTAAGGTTTTACTATCAGCCATCATTAATATTATTTTGTATCTGTAATAATTTATCTTGCATTAACTGAGCATTACCCAGTGTATTTTCATTTTATCAGGGCTGACTTAGATAAATTTACTCTTGCTAATTTCGTGTTAATAGAGGCTATTGCAGTTAACCATATATTTAACCAGTTTTTGTCATTACATTATCCTTATGAGTCCTGAATGTTTTGTTGTTAGTTTGAGCATTAAACTTTAACTTGTAATTTTACCTAACTCTTTTGTTTTGAACCTGGAACTTTACGGGACAGTAGTGATTTTTAGTATTCTCACTTAAAGTGTACATTATCTTTCTCTGTTCCGTAACATAAATTTGGCGACCTCTCATCAGGATATTCAGGATATTATCATAAGGATATTGCTTGATATTATGTGACTGTTACTTATTCATGATGTCTACTACTACTACACTTGATGAAGCCAAAGATTTTTTGTCAAATGTGCAAACAGTGTGTGATGTAGAAAACAGAACAAAGAATGAACTTAAGCTTGTTGCTCAACAATTGGGAATTGCTGTTCGCTCTCATCATTCTAAAGATCAAATTGTTGGCATGATTAATAAAAGCTTGTTTAATGTAACTCCTCCAAATGAGCAAATGCAGATTGAATTAGCTAAGTTACAGCTAGCCCTGCAGAAGGCTCCTGTGAAGGAAGCTGAATTTCAAGCACGTGCTAAGGAGGCTGAGTCTCAGGCTAAGGAGGCTTGTGTTAAGGAGGCTGAATTTCAGGCAAATGCTAAGGAGGCGGAGTCTCAGGCTCGTATTCAGGAGGCACAGATACAAGCACAAGTTGAACTTGCCAGGATTCAGGCAGACCATGAGTATCGCATGAAACAATGTGGAACTGGATCATCTAGCTCTGATGATTTTGATGTGGCTAAAAATGTTAAACTTGTCCCTCCTTTTAATGAATCTGATTTAACAAAGTATTTTCAGTTGTTTGAGAGGGTAGCTACAGGTTTTAATTGGCCCAAGGAGTATTGGCCAGTACTCCTTCAAACTGTTCTCACCGGTAAAGCTCAAGTAACTTATGCATCTTTGCCTCAGGATCAATCTGATAATTATGATGTAGTTAAGAGCTTGATTCTTAAGGCCTATGAGCTTGTTCCTGAAGCCTATAGAGTAAAATTTAGGACAACTTATAAGCAAGATAAGCAATCCCATGTTGAGTATGCAAAAATCAAAGAAGATCTGTTAGAGCAGTGGTTAAATTCTAAGAATGTGGATTCTGATTTTGGTAAATTTAAGCAGATGATTTTGCTGGAGGACTTCAAAAGGTGTGTTAATAAAGATGTAAGCCTATATCTTGATGAGAAAAGAATAGATAATTTGTCTGATGCTGCAGTTTTAGCTGATGAATATGTTCCCACTCACAAGAGATATTCTAGAGAAAAAGGGAAAGCTGAGAGTAAGTACGTTGCCTCTACTCAGAGTACAGGTAACAGGAAAGAGAATAAAGATGATGTTTCTCAGGAAGTAAATACCAGCTTCACCTCTAGATTTCAGAAAAGTAAATGTACTTATTGTAGTAAGCTTGGTCATACTACGGAGAAATGTTTCAGGAGACAGCGTGATGTGAACAAAAAGGAGTCTTTAAATATTCAGTCAATTGGTCTACTGTCCACTCTTGAGAGTTCCCAGAATTCTTTAACTGAGTTAACTGAACCTGCTTTGAGGGGTAACTTAAATTCTCATGAAGGAGCTCCTCTTTTGAGCAGTAACGTGGGTGACACTCTCAAGAGTTCATGTGCTAATTTCCTGTCTGATGGTTTTGTCAGTCCTCTGGACAGTAATGACAGGAAATCAGTTCAAATATATCGTGATACAGGTGCTTGCCAATCCCTTATGCTGACCAGTGTTCTAGGATCTAATGTTAATTCCTCTGATGAAACTGTAATCTTACAAGGCGTAGGGAATAATTACTTCTCTGTCCCTCTGTGCAGAGTGAATTTAGAGTCTGGTTTTGCTAACGGTTCCGTTATGGTTGGGTTGGTTGAGACACTCCCAATGTCAGATGTAACTTTCTTACTTGGAAATGATATTGGTGGAAGTCAAGTGTGTCCAGCTCCTCAGTTGTCTAGTGAGCCAGTGGCTGCGACCCAGGATTGTGATGTCCCTGATGTGTTCCCTGCATGTGCTGTCACTAGGGCTAAGTCTAAAGTTACTGGTGATTTAGAGGATAATGATGATGATGATGTTATCCTAGCTGACACTTTTCTTGCTAATTTGGACCACTCACCAGATGAGGCAGTACCCCGTAATGTTGATAATTTGTCTCGTCAAGAGTTGGTTGAGCTGCAGGTTGCTGACCCTGAGTTGAAAGGTCTAGCTAACTCTGCTTGCAGTGAGGAAGAGTCAGCTGGTGCTTCTACTTGTTATTATATAAAGTCAGGAGTACTTATGAGGAAGTGGAGACCCCCAACAGCATCAGCCGACTGTGAATGGGAGGTTGTACATCAAGTTGTCATCCCTCGTGTTTGTAGGCAGGATATCATTAGAGTGGCTCATGATTCCAGTTTGGCAGGACACCTTGGAGTGAGGAAGACTGTGGCACGCATTTTGAAACACTTCTACTGGCCAGGTATCTTCAGGGATGTTTCCTGGTATTGTAAGTCTTGTCACACCTGTCAAGTTGTGGGGAAGTGTAATCAGACCGAAAAGGTTGCACCTCTAGTTCCCATTCCTCCTTTTGAGGCGCCTTTCACCCGTGTGTTGGTGGATATTGTGGGCCCTCTTCCTAAGACTTCTTCAGGATTTTCTTATGTGTTGACCCTGATTGATATGGCTACTCATTATCCTGAAGCCATTCCACTTAGAAATATCTCAGCAAAGATCGTGGTTAAGGAAATGCTAGGGTTCTTCACAAAGTTTGGTCTGCCCAAGGAGGTACAGTCAGACCGGGGAAGTAATTTCATGTCAAATGTTTTCAAGCAGTCTCTGAAAGAGTTGGGCATCACCCAGATCACGTCTTCAGCTTACCATCCCCAGACCCAAGGAGCGTTGGAGAGATATCATCAAACACTCAAATCGATGCTCAAGAAATACTGTTTGGAACATCAGAAAGACTGGGATAAAGGTCTTCCATTTGTTGTATTTGCCGCAAGAGAATCTCCAAATGAATCACTGGGCTTCTCACCCTTTGAACTACTGTTTGGCCATGAAGTAAGAGGACCCCTTAAGCTACTCAAGGAATGCTGGCTGTCAGAGGAAGATGACGTCAACCTGCTGGAGTATGTGATGAAGTTCAAAGAACGGCTGTCCACTGCTTTACAGCTGGCGAGAGAGAATTTAGGAGCTGCTCAGGAGAAGATGAAGACTTGGTATGATAAGAAGGCCAGGTTACGCCACTTTCAGCCAGGAGATCAGGTTTTGATTCTGCTACCAGTACATGGGCAACCTCTTCAAGCCAAGTTTAGTGGTCCTTATTCCGTGGAGAAGAAACTCAGTGATGTCAACTATGTTATCGCCACACCAGATCGTAGAAAGAACAAGCAACTTTGTCACATCAACATGCTAAATTTATATCACAGGCGGGACGAAAATAATCCAGTCTGCACTGTAGCTGTTCCACCCGAGTCTGCAAGTGAAGCTCTCCCATGCAGTATGAGCCTGAGTGATAGTTTGGGGAAGAATCCTGATATCATGAATGATCTCCAGACTAAGCTTTCTCATCTACCTCCCGAGGAAAGGCAGGAGTTTTCGGCATTACTGCAGGAGTACCCGCAAGTGTTCCGTGCCACTCCAGGAAGAACCACTGTGTTGATGCATGATGTCGATGTTGGAGACGCAAAGCCAATTAAATTGCCTCCTTACCGTGTGAACCCCGTGAAAGTTCCTCTCATCCAAAAAGAACTTGGCTACCTGTTGGACCACAAGATGATTGAGCCCTGTCAGAGCGAGTGGAGTTCTCCTGTCACTCTGGTCCCTAAGCCAGGTGGGTCACAGCGGCTTTGCATCGACTACAGACGTGTTAATCAGATAACCAAAACAGACACTTACCCTCTCCCTCGTGTGGAAGATTGCATAGACAAGATCGGAAAGGCTAGGTACATAATTAAGTTTGATTTGTTAAAGGGATACTGGCAAGTACCTATGACTGAACGTGCTAGGGAGATCTCATGTTTTGTAACACTAGGAAAGACTTTTGCATGTTCCGTAATGCCATATGGTATGAAGAATGCACCAGCCACTTTTCAGAAGCTCATGAATGTTGTAACAGAGGGTTTGGCAGGGTGTGTTGTTTATATTGATGATGTATTAATCTTCAGTGACAACTGGAAAGATCACCTATGCCATGTCAGTAAATTTCTTGACCGTTTGGTTCATGCTAATCTTGTAGCTAATTTATCAAAGTGTGAATTTGGTCAAGCTAAAGTTCAGTACCTTGGGTATGTAATTGGTGATGGACATGTTGCACCACCAGCAGCTAAGGTTCAGGTTATAAGTCATCTTCCCAGACCTAAAAGTAGGAAAGAGCTACAAAGATTTTTGGGAATGGTAGGTTATTACAGGAGATTTGTTCTTAACTTTTCAATTCTTGTGTCACCACTTACAGACCTACTGAAAAAGGGAGTTAAATTTGTCTGGACCGATAACTGTGAATCCTCTTTCAACAAACTTAAAGCCATCCTATTAAGTCAGCCAGTGCTCGCTACTCCAAGTTTTGCTAAGCCTTTTAAGATGGCTGTTGATGCAAGTGATACAGGAGCTGGGGCTATTTTGCTGCAAGAGGATGATCAGGGTATTGAACACCCTGTATCTTATTACAGTAAGAAGTTCACTCCACCTCAAAAGAACTACTCAACTACTGAGAAAGAGCTTTTGGCCTTGGTTTTGGGTTTACAGCATTTTTCATTTTATTTGTGTTCTGGTTTTGACCCCATAGTCATTTATACCGATCATAACCCACTGAAATTCCTTAGTAAGTTTAAAGATAAAAATCAGAGATTGACAAGATGGAGTCTACTTCTTCAGGAGTATTCATTAGACATACAACATGTCAAGGGGAAAGAAAATGTTATTGCAAATTGCTTATCTAGACTTTAGACAGATTATTTTAGAGTAATAAGAAATTTCCTTTGTAAATTTCTTTTTCTTTGTGGGGAGGTGTTACATAGCCTATGATTTCATCATCCTTTGTGTAACTCTAACGTACAGTGTGCTGCCTGTTTGATCACGAGCGTGTTCTACCTCACTCCCCCCTTCTACCGTTATAGTAGAGTAAGTCGTTCTTTCTGTTGTTCAGAGCGGGATTGTCAACTCTTTGTCCCCTATGGCTTCATTTGCGCGTCCTTCTTACAAGTTGTATCAAGCTCTGCCGGCCCCTATATAATGAGCTCAGTCTCTACATTAATTGCCACTTAGACCTACTCCTCATTGTGTTCACATCTCTGTCCTCCCCTGTACAGTTATTGTTGTGAGTGCTCAGGAAGTCTCCAGCCATCTAACTGCTGTGTAATTTGAGTATGATTGTCATTACATTTTGTTCTTGTGCTGTATAGCATAAGGTATTGATTTGTGGGCCTAGTGAGTTTTTTGTGCTTAGTGTAAGGTTTTACTATCAGCCATCATTAATATTATTTTGTATCTGTAATAATTTATCTTGCATTAACTGAGCATTACCCAGTGTATTTTCATTTTATCAGGGCTGACTTAGATAAATTTACTCTTGCTATTTTCGTGCTAATAGAGGCTATTGCAGTTAACCATATATTTAACCAGTTTTTGCCATTACATTATCCTTATGAGTCCTGAATGTTTTGTTGTTAGTTTGAGCATTAAACTTTAACTTGTAATTTTACCTAACTCTTTTGTTTTGAACCTGGAACTTTACGGGACAGTAGTGATTTTTAGTATTCTCACTTAAAGTGTACATTATCTTTCTCTGTTCCGTAACAATATATATATATATATATATATATATATATATATATATATATATATATATATATATATATATATATATATATATATATATATATATATATACTTTCTCAGATTACATAAATTCCCTTTTCCTCAATATATTTTTTTTTTTTTATCCGAGGACGAAGCAACCAAAGGCCATGAGCCCGCAATGAGAGTTCACTCCAACAAAAAAAACAAATACAAGAGAGAGCCAAAGTCAAGATCCATTCATTTTGAGATGTCTGGACACACTGCGTTTGAAAGACTGGAGATCATAGGCAGCAGGAAATACAGATAGAGGAAGACAGTTCCAGAGTTGACCTGTTGCATAAATGATGGACTGGGAGTAACGGTTAACTCTTGCATTAGAGAGTTGGACAGAAAAGGGGTGAGAGTTTGCTGCTAGACGGGTGCTACGTGACCGTCGTAGAGGTGGAGGAATGCATGCAGACAGTTCAGAGGAGCAGTGACCATTAAAGTAGCGATAGAAAAGAGATAAAGATGCAACAGTGCGGTGAAAAGACAGAGGTTGAATGGAGTCAGTAAGAAGAGGAGAGTTAATTAGACGAAAAGCCTTTGACTCCACCCTATTGAGAAGAGCTGTATGTGGGGGAGCCTCCCCACACATGAGATTTATACACATACACAGGGGTGGATAAAACCCTTGTATAGAATTAACAATTGTGCAGGGGTAAAGAAAGAACGGAGTCTGCTTAGCACACCCAATCTCTTGGAAGCAGATTTTACAAGAGATGTAATATGATCTTTCCAAGATAAGTCCGGAGTAAATGAAACCCCAAACATGTTCAAGGATGATGCAGGATTAAGCTGAATATTATTAAACATTAGTGGATATACCTGTGGGAGATTTTGACAGGTTGATAGGTGTAAGAACTGAGTCTTAGATGCATTAAAAACAACAAGATTATTTTTACACCAGTCAGAGATACGAGCCAAGTCAGACATTAGGTGTGCCATAGCCTCATCCCTTGTTTGTTGAAGTAACTGCTGAGATGGGCGTTGCGGGAACCAAATGGAAAGGTGAAGGGTGGAGTCATCAGCGTATGAGTGGATAGGGTTAGATATACAGCTTAGAAGGTCACTGATGAATAAAAGGAAGAGAGTTGGTGATAGGGCAGAGCCCCGAGGAACATCACTGTTGATAGATCTAGGAGAAGAACAATGGCCATCTACAACAGCGGCTATAGAATGACCAGAAAGGAAGCTAGCGATGGTGGCACAGATAGAAGGATAGAAACTGTAAGAGGGCAGTTTGGAAATTAAAGATTTATGGCAGAGTGGATCGAAAGCCTTTGAGATGTCAAGTGCAATGGCAAAGCTTTCGCCAAAGTCCCGAAAGGAGGATGACCAGGAGTCTGAAAGGTAGGTGAGAAGATCGCCAGTGGAGCGTCCCTGACGGAACCCGTACTGACGATCAGAAAGAAGGTTGTGATAGGGTAGATGCCTTAAAATTTTTCTATTAAGAATTGACTCGAAAACTTTTGAAATACAGGACGTTAAACAATTGGACGATAGTTGGAGGGTTGGGAGTGGTCACCCTTCTTTGGTACTGGCTGAATGAGAGCAAACTTCCAGCAAGAAGGAAAGGTACAAGTTGACAGACAAAGGCGAAAGAGTTTGCCTAGGCAGGGTGTAAGCACAGAAGCACAGTTCTTGAGAACATCAGGAGAGTCTCCATCAGGCCAATATGCCTTGTTAGTATTGAGGCCAATGATGGCAGAAAATACATCAGCTGAAGAAATTTTAATGTCAGCCATGAGGAAGTCAGAGGCAGGAAGTGATAGAGGAACAGCACCAGAATCGTCTAAGGTGGAATTAGAGGAGAAAGTCTGTGCGAAGAGATCTGCTTTATCAGTAGAAGAAATAGCTACAGAATCATCAGAGTAGAAAAGAGGAGGGAAGGATGATGAGGTAAAGTTGTTAGAAAGGTTTTTGTCAAGGTGCCAGAAGGAGCGGGAAGAATTCGAGTTGGAGAGTTGAGAGCATTTAGCACGGATGAAATTATTTTTAGCAGAGCGAAGAACAGACTTAGCACGATTCCGGGCAGAAACGTAAACATGATGTGATACAGGGCTGGGTTGGCTCCGGTACCTTTTGTAGGCCCTCTCCTTGTTGTGGACAGCATTAGAACAAGCATTATTAAACCAAGGCTTTCTTGCGTTAGTCAAAGGATAGGAGAAAGGAATGTATGCTTCCATGCCTGAGAGAATAACCTCCGTAATGCACAAGGCACACTCAGATGGCTCCTGGCCATGGAAGCAATAATCATTCCAGGGAAAATCAAAGAAGTACTGCCTGAGAGCCTCCCAATCTGCGGCTCCAAAATGCCACAAGCGACGTTTCCTTGGAGGGTCCACAGGCCATACTGGAGTGATAGGACAGGTTAAGGTGATAAGGTTGTGATCAGAGGAGCCCAACGGAGAGAAAAGATTAACAGTGTAAGCAGAAGGATTACTTGTCAGGAAGAGGTCAAGTATGTTGGAGCTCTCTCCAAGGCGGTCTGGGATATGGGTAGGGTGCTGTACAAGCTGCTCTAGGTCATTAAGGATAGAACAAATGTAGGCTTGTTCACAAGGTGGATCAGTGAAAGGAGAGGAGAGCCAAAGGTGGTGGTGAACATTAAAATCTCCTAGAATGGAGATTTCAGAGAAAGGAGAAATGGATAGAATGTGTTCCATCGTAGAAGTAAGATAGTCGAAGAATTTTTGATAGTCAGTAGAATCAGGGGATAAGTAAACAGCACAGATATATTTAGCCAGAGAATGACAGGAAAGCCAAAGCCAGAGTGTAGAGAATTCAAAAGAATCGAGTTTAGGAACACGAGAGTAAGATAAGTCATTGTGTATATATACACAACAGCCACCTTTGGCTTTGAAATGAGTATAGAGAAAGTAGGAGGATACAGAAAAGGGTTTGCTGTCAGTTGCCTCAGACAGCTGAGTCTCAGTTGGAAAAAAAAAGGTGAGGTTTAGGGGAGAAGAGGTGGTGCTCAACAGAGCGAAAGTTAGAGGAAAGGCCGCGAATGCTGCAGATATGAAGAAGAAGAGAGTCAGACAGTGGTTCCAAGCACCTCGAGTCATCACCGGGAGAGGGGTGGATGGTAGGGACAATTATGGTCCCCCCCCCCCGGGGACTCCATGGCTGGGTGATAAGACGCCATGATTTTCTCTTTTTTTAGTTTTGGAAAAGAACGTGTAGTGTGTACTGTGCATGTAGTTTGGTGTAGATAGTTAGAGAAATTTGTATTGAAGAGCATGCTGGCCTACTCTCTGTGTAACTGAGACACTGAAAAAGTTCAGCAACAAAAGTGGCTTTAAAATCCAGCTTGAATAATGCATATCTGAATACACTGCTCATGTATTATCGAGTCTGGCATAAATCTTTAATTTCCAAACTGCCCTCTTACGGTTCCTATCCTTCTATCTGTGCCTTCATCTCTAGTTTCCTTTCTGGTCGTTCTATAGCCGCTGTTGTAGACTGCCATCGTTCTTCTCCTAGATCTATTAACAATGGTGTTCCTCAGGGCTCTGTCCTATCACCAACTCTCTTCCTTTTATTCATCAATGACCTTCTAACCTGTACATCTAACCCTATCCACTTATACGCTGATGACTCCACCCTTCACCTTTCCATTCGATTCCCGCAACGTCCATCTCAGCAGTTACTTCAACAAACAAGGGATGAGGCTATGGCACACCTAATGTCTGACTTGGCTCGTATATCTGATTGGGGTAAAAATAATCTGGTTGTTTTTATTGCATCAAAGACTCAGTTTTTGCACCTATCATTCTGACAAAATCTTCCACAGATATACCCACTAATGTTTAATAATATTCAGCTTAATCCTGCATCATCCTTAAACATGCTTGGGGTTTCATTTACTCGAGACTTATCTTGGAAAGATCATATTACATCTCTTGTAAAATCTACTTCCAAGAGATTGGGTGAGCTAAGCTGACTCCGTTCCTTCCTTATCCCTGCACAACTGTTGACTCTATACAGGGGTTTTATCCTCTCCTGTGTGGAGTACAACTCTCATGTATGGGGAGGCTCCCCACATACAGCTCTTCTCAATACGGTGGAGTCAAAGTCTTTTCGTCTCATTAACTCTCCTCCTCTAACTGACTCCCTTCAATCTCTGTCTCTTCGTCACACTGTTGCATCTTTATCTCTTTTCTATCGCTGCTTCAATGGTCTCTGCTCCTCTGAACTGTTTGCATGCATTCCTCCACCTCTACAGTGGGCGCGTAGCACCCGTCTACCAGCAAGCTCTCATCCCTTTTCTGTCCAGCTCTCTAATGCAAGAGTTAACCGTTACTCCCAGTCCTTCATTTATGCAACAAGTCAACTCTGGAACTGTCTCCCGCTTTCTGTATTTCCTGCTTCCTATGATCTCCAGTCTCCAGTCTTTCAAATGATCGGATCTTGAATTTTGCTCTCTCTTGTATTTTTGTTTTTCTCTTGGAAGGAACAGTTTTGCGGGCTTGTTGCCTTTTGTTCCTTCTTCCTCAAAAAAAAAAAAAAAAAAAAAAATCAGTGGTATCTCGAAAACGACAGTTTTCTGATTTTTATCAACTGGTTGCTCTGAGAACTGCTCATCAGCTTCAATCTGCTTCAACTGAATTATCAGCAAGAAAATTATTTTGGATATGTCGTGTCTTTTACTGTTTGTAATTGAGACTAATACAGTGATTAAATTATCATAATTTTTTAATGTTATCGTTATTAGTTTATTACAGTTATAAAGTTGTTTAATCGAATTGTGAGCGTCTGAATTTTAGTAGTATAAGGTTATTGGAGAGACTGAATCATAACTCAGTGGCACAGAGTACTTAAAAATGAATTTAGAATATGCGATATTCATGTCGTATACCCATTCCATATGGCCTCAAAATGATCATAAAATTAGCCAAAATGCAAAATTTTCTCGGGGGCGTCCCCCCGAACCCCCCAGCTATACGGCCTCGCTGTGCCCGCCAGTGTCATGTGCTGCACAGCTAAAAAGGGGGAAAAAAAATTGTTACCCCCCCTTTTCAACTTTCTGGGTACGCCATTGTGTATAATTATAACAACATCACAATTAACTCTAAGCCCTTGGCCACCCCGTCTGGGATACATGGTGTCTGGCAATGAATGAATGAAATGAACATAGAAGTGACCTTGTTAATTTGCCATTGTTAAACTAAAAAATATCAAGTATCCAACTATCACCATCATCATCGTGATCATCTTTTTCATCATAGGATGGAGTAATGTCATAGTCAGAAATAAGACAAATATGGTAAAATAATTAACAGCCTCTAAAGTGAAATAGATCCCATAATCATCCATAAACCATTAAAGTCATGGAGATATTGACTCAACCCCACAGATCTCAAATAACTGGACAATGTTTACGTGGAAAACATAAGTATTAACGAATGAAAAGCTCACTTTCATCGGATACAGGTGACAGAGGAGCAAATGGAATGAAAGGTACATGAACAGGTCTCCAACTATATAAACACAATAATATACTAAAACACACACACACACACACACACACACACAATAATCATATACAGGTATAGCCATCTGTATTGTTTGGTCTACGGTAGGTTTCAGAAATGGTGCTTAATGAACCGAATATAATCGTCTAAAATTTAAAAATAAACAAGATTAGGAAACTGATATATAAGTACACTCTATTCTGTTCTAGGTAATGTCTGACGATATTCAGCTGATATCTCTCTCTCTCTCTCTCTCTCTCTCTCTCTCTCTCTCTCTCTCTCTCTCTCTCTCTCTCTCTCTATATATATATATATATATATATGTATGTATCCCATTGGATCCCAGGGGTACTGGGTGAGGCATTTGGGAGGGCACTAAGCGTGCCGCCCTCTGCCTATCGGCTCATGGTCGTGAAGCTCATAGGTCACTACCTGGTGGTTCCCTACTTTATAAGGACGTGAAAAATCCCAGATCTGTCCAATATTCCGGACACTGGGCTCCAATGGAATATATATATATATATATATATATGTATATAAATTATGTCTATATCTATATCTATATCTATCTATCTATCTATCTATCTGTCTATCTATCTATCTATCTATATTAAATTAATACTTTCTCAGAGTACTTAAATTCCCTCTACCTGCATATGCTGACAACAAAAACAGTTTCAAAATCAAGCTTAAATAATGCATACCTGAACAAACTGCGTATGTTATTTTCTTTTGGATGTGTGGCTGGTTATTCTCCTCTTGTATATTATTTATTCAGGGTACTGTGATTCTATAACATGAAGATAATAATATATAAGCAAAATTACTCGACTAGAAATAGGTGTTAGGGAAGTCCCTTATAGTCAGAGAGTACTAATATTGCCACCATTAACCTCCACATTGTTGGGACAGTTTAATACTGTATCTTGGTTAACGCCAGATAAGGTTATTCAGTTGTGGGTGAGTCACAGGAGCCTGAGTGCTTATATACTTTCCAGGGAATGTTCGTGGTGCTGGCGGTGGGTGCAGCTGCTTCTGGTGTGGTGCTGTGTGCTGAGCTGCTCATCTCAGGTCTTTTCACTGACTGTCATCCAGGTCATCGGAATGCTAATTATCACTAAATATTATATTGGACTTCATACAAAAACCAGTAAAATACGGATAAATATTCTTAGAGATGCTTGGGTGAAACCAAATTGTATTTATCCATTCTGTTTGCTCTAATAAATGACAATGGATTATTGTGGCATCCATAGTCCTTGAGGTTGGAAGCTGGCAGTGGCGTAACTGGAATTATACTAAGTCTACAACTGAGACGGCCAGTATACGATGCTTGGACAGGCAATGATATCTTTGGGCAATGTCTTTATTACAGCTTCTTTGTAACGATAATTTAAATAAATAAGCCAAGATTATTATAAGCCACAGCAAATGTTATTTTCTGGGGAAAAGATTGTGACTTGCCAAATAATAAATGATTATCTTAATGACCCTTATCTAATCAACAAATATTAATCTAAGCATTCTTCTTTATAATCCAGCAGAAATATTAGGTATTGGTAAACATACCAGCCCACAGCTGGGAAAACCTTAGTTCGATAGGGTATAATTGTCTTTCGTCCCGGTTCACCTTCCAATGCCATCTGGGGTTGGACATGATTCTGCAGCGAAATGTATTCTAGATGAAGACCGGGAATTAGAAAAATACTGGTTGTCTACTATAGGGTCTTGTGCAGTCAAAGGACAACCATGACGGTAGAGGTCGAGGTGCAGTTGAAGGCAAACTCGCTCCACATTGAAAAGGTCTCGGTTTCGTTCAAGGGTAGGGCAAGAGACTTTCGGGTAGGATCTTAGCCCAGCCTATTTGAGCCTTGAACCGACATAGGGACTTAGATTTGTAGTCTGTTGTGTGCCAAAGTCTGGGGAATATTTATTGTTGTCATTGTAATTTATGATTAATCCATAGATCTGAAAAAATGTCTCCAGTAAAACAAAACCACACAAATGTGCAGGGAACTATGTAGCAGCAGAAATTAGTTGTAAATAACTGTGCCGGATGATGTAAGTTTTTTGGCCATATTTCTTAGTGAGAGATTGTTGTTTTTGGAAACCCTGATGACTTAAAGTCTAGTTTTGCCTCTCTACTCACTGCTGTCTCTAAATTAACAAGCAAGCTAACCATGTGTAAGGATCATACAGTAAGTCTTGTATATAGTTTGTAAAAAATTGGTGATTTGACGAAGTTTTTCACTCACTCGGGTTCAAACACTTCAATTGGAGGACGATTTTTCCGTGTTTATTCTTCCTAATACTGAAATATATTTTCTTCAGTTCTGAAGAAAATTTTCAAAATGTATAGGTTAAATATAGCCCTCATTAAGTAATGCTACTCAGGGATGACTGAGGCTGGACACTCATCTTAAATGTCTGAGGCTGGCCACTAATCTTAAATGTCAGGACCAACTTGCCTAGCCCCGGGCTCCTACGCTCCTCATGGGGCAACACTGGATTAGGTACGAATTAATGAATAAAGTTTCAATGTCTAACTGATATTAATGTCTTTATTGGGCAATACCTAAAAGATTAATTATCACGTGAATAATTTTTCTTGATTTTTCATGTGTACCATTTCACGTTACCAATTTCTACCGATTGCGTATGGTGAAATATCCGCTGGACAGTTCACTATATACTGCGTTATATTTCATAGATTTGTATACTGATAATAAAATTATCGGTGTTGATTATATATTTACAAATACAAATACATTTGTGCATATTCTTATCTGTTTATTAGTTTAAAGCCTACAGTATATCAAAGGGAAAAGAGCACTAAATACTAGTATGAATTTTAGACATTAATAGTCTTTGATAGATTTTATAACAACAGTGGAACAAATGTTACTTAAGCAATCGTATGACAAAATAATGTTTGATTATAATATACCACTTGTATGCAGTTTTTTTTATTTTTTTTAAGTGAGGAACAAGGAACCAAAGGCAATGAGTCCGCAAAACTGTTTCTTCCAAGAGAAAAACAAAATACAAGAGAGAGAGCCAAATTCAAGATCCATTCATTTCAAGATGCCGGGACACACTACTTTTGACAGACTGGAGATCACTGGAAGCAGGAAATACAGACAGAGGGAGACAGTTCCAGAGTTGACCTGTTGCATAAATGAAGGCCTGGGAGTAACGGTTAACTGTTGCTGGACAGAAAAGGGGTGAGAGTTTCCTGCTAGACGGGTGCTACGCGCCCGTCGTATAGGTGGAGAAATGCATGCAGACACTTCAGAGGAACAGTTACCATTGAAGTAGCGATAGAAAAGAGATAAAGATGCAACAGTCCGGCGAAGAGACAGAGGTTGAAGGGAGTCAGTAAGAGGGGGGGGAGGTTAATGAGACGAAAAGCCTTATACTCCACCCTATTGAGAAGAGCTGTATGTGGGGAGCCTCCCCAAACATGAGAGTTGTACTCCACGCAGGGGCGGATAAAACCCCTGTATAGAGTCAACAATTATGCAGGGGAAAAAGAAGGAACAGAGTCGGCTTAGCACACCCAATTTCTTGGAAGCAGATTTTACAAGAGATGTAATATGATCTTTACAAGATAAGTCCCGAGTAAATGAAACACCAGTCATGTTCAAGGATGATGCAGGATTAAGCTGAATATTATTAAACAGTGGGTATACCTGTGGAAGATTTTGTCGAGTTGATAGGTGCAAAAACTGAGTCTTTGATGCATTAAAATCAACCAGATTATTTTTTACCCCCGTCAGAGATACGAGCCAAGTCAGACATTAGGTGCAACATAGCCTCATCCCTTGTTTGTTGAAGTAACTGCTGCGATGGACTTTGTGGGAATCGAATGGAAAGGTGAAGGGTGGAGTCATCAGAGTATGAGTGGATAGGGTTAGATGTACAGCTTAGAAGGTCATTGATGAATAAAAGGAAGAGATTTGGTGATAGTAAAGGACCCTGAGGAACACCACTGTTAATAGATCTAGGAGAAGAACGATGGCCGTCTACAACAGCGGCTATAGAACGACCAGAAAGGAAACTAGAGATGAAGGCACAGATAGAAGGATAGAAACCGTAAGAGGGCAGTTTGGAAATTAAAGATTTATGCCAGACTCGATCAAAAGTCTTTGAGACGTCAAGTGCAATGGCAAAGCTTTCGCCAAATCCTGAAAGGCGGATGAGCAGGAGTCTGAAAGGTAGGTGAAATGATCGCCTGTGGAGCGTCCCTGACGGAACCCATACTGATTTTCGGAAAGAAGGTTGTGATAGGAAAGATGCTTTAAAATTTCTCTATTAAGAATAGACTCGAAAACTGTTGAGATTCAATATGTTAAAGCAATTGGACGATAGTTAGAGGGTTGGGAATGGTCACCCTTCTTTAGGACTGGCTGAATAAGAGCAAACTTCCAGCAAGAAGGAAAGGTACAATTTGATAGACAAAGGTGAAAGAGTTTGTCTAGGCAGGGTGTACCCACAGAAGCACAGTTCTTGAGAACAACAGGAGGGACTCCATCAGGCCCATATACCTTATTAGTATTGAGGCCTGTAATGGCAGACAATACATTAGCTGAAGACATTTTAATGTTAGCAATGAGGAAATCAGAGGGGGAAAGTGATGGAGGAACAGCACCGGAATCGTCTAAGGTGGAATTGGAGGAGAAAGTCTGAGCGAAGAGATCTGCTTTATCAGTAGAAGAAATAGCTACAGAGCCATCAGAGTAGAAAAGAGGAGGGAAGGATGATGAGGTAAAGTTGTTAGAAAGATTTTTGGCAAGATGCCAGAAGGAGCGGGAAGAATTCGAGCTAGAGAGTTGAGAGCATTTTGTACGGATGAAATTATTTTTAGCAGAGCAAAGAACAGACTTAGCACGATTCCAGGCAGAAATGTATAAAAGATGTGATTCAGGGGTGGGTTGGCTCCGGTACCTTTTATAGGCCCTTTCCTTGTTGCGGAGAGCATTAGAATAAGCGTGATTAAACCAAGGCTTTCGTGCATTAGTCAAAGGATATGAGAAAGGAACGTATGCTTCCATGCCCGAGAGAATAACCTCCGTAATGTGCAAGGCACACCCAGATGGCTCCTGGCCATGGAAGCAATAATCATTCCAGGGAAAATCAAAGAAATACTGCCTGAGGGCCTCCCAATCAGCAGCTCCAAAGTGCCACAGACGACGTTTCTTTGGAGGGTCCGCAGGCTATACCAGAGCGATAGGACAGGTTAAGGTGATAAGGTTGTGATCGGAGGAGCCCAACAGAGAGAAAAGATTAAGAGTGTAAGCAGAAGGATTAGTTGTAAGGAAGAGGTCAAGTATGTTGGAGCTCTCTCCAAGGCGGTCAGGGATACGGATAGGGTGCTGTACAAGCAGCTCTAGGTCATTAAGGATAGAAAAGGTGTAGGCTTGTTCACCAGGTGGATCAGAGAAAGGAGATATCTTCCCAGTGTTTCTTCTACACTGATTCACCTCTTTAATCGACGCAATTTCATAAGAAATGGTGCCAAAGGAGGAGGCAGGGTGGGGTACCTGGGAGACGGGAGGAGGAAGGTGGGTGAGGAGGGGACAATAGTGGTCTCGCTGGTGGGAGGGAAAGCTCTACTGGAGACGACGAGTAAGGCGGTTGGGGAGAGTTGACTGTGGCAGGAAGCTAGGATGGATATATATGATATGCTGGTGATATGGTGCCATGTCAGCTACAGTTTAATGCTGATTATGGAATTTGATAGTAGGGCAGTTAAACGTTATGCAGAAGTGTCTTGTTACATCGTCAATTGGACGACCTACTCTCCAGAGGGTGGCACATTACACAAACCCTGCATTATTACTCTATGGTGACAACTGTGTCATCACATGGTGATCTATGAAACGCCCCAAGAATGTTTGTCTGATGTCACACCCGTTGTCAGAGCAAATGGGAACTATTTTTGTTGCGTTTTCATAGTAATATCATGGATGACGACTGATATCCATAGCAGAGGAGGTGTACAGAGGAATTTTCTCTTTCCACAATGAAAAATAGTTAACAGTAGTGATTCAAGCCTATGGTTCTCCTTAATATCTATATGGCACCAATGTAAACGAAAACGTGATTTACTTGGAGGGGGGGAGGGGGAGTGGACTGAGTCCCAGAACATAGGCGGGGTGGGCTAATACGTGGGAAGAGATATACCTTACAAGCCGTATTGCACGATGTTTATGTCGCATTACTGTTAACCCTATAGTGATAGAGTAAATCGTGGTATGAAGGACATGTAACTGTTAAACAGTCTGATTCACAATCTCAGTGTCCAGTACACTGTCCGCCCCTCCCTCCTCCCGGCAACTGCATGCACTCAGACATGGGTAGGGCTACTGATGGGGAGGGGAGATGGACGTAATGACTGCTACACCATTAACAACAGATCATATGTTTGTACATAAACTACAGTGCGTCACCTGTCTTCTTTAATGGATTGCAATATGCACTGTTACTCAGCCAGGGCAACAGCTCCATGTTCGGACACTGCTGAGATATGTGGCTCAGCAGTTGCTCTCCGTGAACAGAGCAACTCAGTGAACAGGGCAATGATCCTCGTATTATCTTTATCCTGTCAATTTCATATATTGTGAACGCTACTCGGTTGTTTAGCATTACAAAACACACTGAATATAAAGTGTGTAATTAATACAAGCGATTTCGGTAACTAATGACATAGTTTGTGTAATATGCATGTGCTCGAACTGGATAACTGCAGACATTGCAACCATGTTCCATTATTATTGGCTCGATGATTTGTGAAGCAATCCTTGGGGCATTGGACAGTTGCTCAGTAGGAACCTAAAAATAACCAATAACCACTGGCAATGTGTAAAATCAACAGCCAAACGCGGTATACAGAAAAGGGTAACATAAATCTGGGTTAAGTAAATCCACCTCTGTTTTACATCGGTGTCATACAAATAGTAGTGAGAACTATAGGGTCATTCATTACTGCCAGACTTCATATTTAGTGGCGATAAAGGAAAAATCTAAATAGGCCTATCTCTGCTCTGTTCGCGATATCAGTCGTAATCTATGACAACATTAGGTAATAGGCTGCAAGAAATATTCCCAATCACTATGACAACAGCTGTAACATCTGACAAACTGTAGGGACGTGTCATATATTTGCACATTAACAAATAGTCACCATACTTATAATGCAGGGGTAATGAGCCACCAGTGGAAAGTGTGTCGTGAATTGTTACAAGGCATGACGGTCAATTACAACACGTGACATTATCAACATAACGTTTCATGGCCTGACCGTAAAATTCCATATTCTTCATGAAACAATTATTTGTCCCAGTCATCATCTTGTAATCTATCCCTTCCACTGTAGTTCCTGTCGTCTACCGAAGTCCACCGTCCCTTGCCCCATCACCACTCTCCTCTAGCCCCCAGTTTAACTATTTTTGCCCTCTTCCTCACCCACTGCCACCCTCCCGTCTCCCAGGTCCCCCACCCCCACCCTGCCGCCTCCTGTGGTGCCACCTCCTGTATGAAATGAACTAGTTTCGATTTCACAGGTCTACCAATGTCCGGTGCACGGTAGGGAGGATGGGCGTCACGATAATTTTCGGTTCATTGGTAGTTGTGGGGAAGCCGATACCTATGACTTATATGAGGAATTGTTAACTGTTGCATGGTTCATGACTCGAAACTTAACCACTCATGAAATCCGTGTCATTTGTAATAACTGCCATTATGTAGAAGATGTATTGTGAGACATATTTTTAAAACCTTACCATAACCATGACATGTAAATATCAGTATATTTTGTGGCGGAACATTGCTTACAGTATACATTATATAACCACCGATAACTGCACACATTTCCAACGATCACTGCTTTCGGTTCGTTTTAGCGACCGAACGAAACCTGGTGAAATTCTATACCTATCAGTGTTACCAGATGCAGAGAGCATAACACGACCTCGCTGGTGGACGGGGTGTTTCTGTTTGATATGTCAGCAACTGTACTTCAGGACATGTATCGGTTTATATCAACAAGCGTTCAATCTCTGTTCAAAATGCAAGCCCAGATATTTGACGAGTTTTTAAAAAGATACCGCCTGATTATCCAAAGTCAAATGTATATCAGAACAGCAGCACACTTAGGGATGGAATACTTATATCTTCACTGTAAGGCCCACTGGTGGACGAAATCAAGGGTCACATTAATCCTCCCAGCCGAAAATTGTGTATTACAGGAAGAGTGCCATATTGTTCAATCGTCAGCGTTGAGGGAGTTACCAGAAGGTGATTAGGTTACTGATGTCTCGATTTTCGCAACATTAACAAACATTTAATGAATCTCTGAACAGGCAAGGGAGAAAAATGACAACTAGCCAGCCTAAGTTTATTGCAATCTGAGGTAAAAAAAAAAAAAAAAAAAAAAAAAACTAATCCAGATAGGGCAGCCCTGCCACCAGACGACAGTTTAGCGCTAACATTTGTACTCTCCACGACTATGCATCGAAGTCTTGTGCTGGGAGACACTAGCAAATTAGCAGTGACTTTATAGGCGATGATAGGAGAGTGACTACAGCAGCCAATAAAAATGGATGACCAAAATATGTGTTGGGATCTTTCTGGCTGCCCCTCACGCCCTCTATTGTGGTAACACATAACCTTAGTTTTATGAGTAACAAATATATCATCTTTTGGATAGCTACCGGTAATATAAAATATTAATACATAATAATATGAGTATATTTATTGTTTCTCTCATCCTGGTGCCATGTGATAGCTGTGTTTATCTCTCCTCCTTAGTATTTTTCTCCCAGTACATATATGTTCAGTAACAAGAGTATATGCTTTTATTGCTTCCCACATTCTGATGGTACTGAATTGGCTGTTTAACCCGTCACGTCCCGACATATTTCCACCCTCCGATATCCTCCGATCCCGAGCTATTTTGGATATTTTTTTTGGGGGGCTAAAACCTCCGCTTTTGTTGAGAAACAAATGAAAATCACCAAGAAAGGGCTTATCGGGGTCCACAAGTGGTCAGAACAGATGAGCCTCCCCGCGTCAGGTATCGTATTCTGTCACTGACGTGTCAGGCTCTCACGTTTTCTATGGTAGGTAATTTTGGGAGAAACAACAAACAACAAGTCTACATTTATTGATTTGGAACTAATAAATAATCACAGCAACAATATAATGGTTTTCAATGAGATGTATAAGAAAAATAAGCATTGTTCCATTGCGCAAGAATAGCGAGTTTGGTCATATTGGTTACACGCTAGTTCCTTTCTTGTTTCAGGAAACAAATTTTTTCTACTTGCATATTACTGTTTCAATGACATTTTACCATTTTTTACTTTATTTAAATGTTTTCAGCTGTTTACATTCATTACGATGATATTTAGCATAATTATTGCGCATATCTGCCTACTAAGCGCACTCGCCATGTTTCTTCTCATTAAATTTTTTTTACTTTGATGTTATTGTTTCCATGCCGGTATACCAATTTTCAACCAGTGTAAATGTTATCACTTATTTACATTCCTTATGAGGATATTTACCGGAATGCTAGCACATATTCACTTAGCAAGGACACTCACTACCATTCGTGTTTCAACTTAAATTTCTTCACTTCCAATATACTTCCCCATTTCCATTTCCACTTTATACTACTATTTACATATTTACGGGCCTTATTTATTACACTGAGCATCAGAATATCGCATCTGTATACACTTGTTAGGAATGTTTCAACTTAGAATATATTTATGCACTTAGATAATAATTTTCCAATTACATTACACCCGTTTCCACTTTATACTACTATTTACATATTTATGGGTCTTATATTTACACTGAGCCTCTGTATGTCGCATTTTTCCCTGAGTATGAGCATCATATTGCATTCACACTATATTAGTACTGCACCAAGATGTGATATTCACTGATACAAGGGTGAATCCAAAGACCCAGGTCACACTCAACACACTCATAGCGGGTGTTTTTTCTCTGAGTGGTGGGTCTCACACGGGAATTACCACACACATGACACCTGCGTTGGGGCCTAGGTCTATTTGGCTGGGGAGGTATAGGAGTGGGAAAATGGGGGGCGGAAATTCTCAGGGGAGTTTGGGCGGTAGGGGCAGTGCGTGTGCGTTGTTGGGGCCTCTCAACCGCATACTGGGCTATAATCTCACGGCTAAGCTCCCTCATAAACCCTTCAAAGGTTTCCTGCACTCCTGTTGTCAGGGCATGCAGGTGGTGGCAACTGAGGGCAGTTATATAGAGCAGGTGAAAGAAGAGTTTCTTGTACCACTTCATCGTGGTCCTGGCACACTCGACATTGGATATCATGGAGTCTGACTGGTCCACAAGCCGTATGTTGATGTTATAATCCAGCATACACACAGGTTTCCAGATGCGGCGCCTCCTCTTGCCGTGGTAATCCACGGACTCTGTACGATGCATCAATGGGCGGTGAATTGTGGACAAGAGGCAGACTTCTCTGTTGTGGTTCTGCACTGTAGCTAGGATGTGATAGCCTTGAAAAAGACCACCTAATTTTTCTCTAGTTTCCGCCCCACCTTGACCATGTGACGCCGGTTCACCTTGATGGTACCACAGAGTCCCGTGTCATGCAGGTGTAGATAACGAGCGAGAAGAGGGCTAGTGTACCAGTTATCCAGGTAGAGGACGTGACCACGATGAAGGTACTCTTCAATCATTGTCTTTACCACTGCTCCAGACAGTCCAATACTCCGATCTTCTATTATGTCTGTCTGTGCACCGGTGTACAAGACTATGTCTTGCACATAACCAGTCCTACAGTCACACATAACAAAGATCCTGAACCCAAAACGGTGCCTTTTGCTGGGTATATACTCGCGAAAGGAAATATTGCCTCTCCACAACACAAGATTCTCGTCTATGACAAGGTCTCGATAGGGATAAAATGAGGAATGGAATGTTTGCCGTAGGTGATCAAAAACCAATCTAATTCGCCTCATCTTATCGGTGTCATTTGCATTGGCAGGATCATCAGCATTGTAAAAGTGGAGCCAGCCTAGAATTTGCTGAAACCGATCATGACTCATGGTCTTGCCAAATATAGGTGTCTGCATGAAAGGGTCTGTTGTCCAGTATGACGGAATTCTGTTTTTACGTAAAATACCCATCAAAAGTACCAGGGCAAAAAAAAAAAACATCTCTGTCAGGGAGACAGGGTAATCGTAAATGATCGAATGCCTGCTCCTTGTGCCCAGTCGTTCACTCTCGCGGTGCTGGATGCTAGCAAAATGGTTTGTTTGTTCCACAATCTGCTCCACAAAACCCTCACCGAAGAACAGGTGGAAAAAATCCAGTCTGGTGAAACCACGGTGAATCCCAGGAGCCGTGCAGCCAGTGAGCCCCTGCTCAGTGAAGGGGTGAATGATGGGAGAAAAATCACTACAATCTTCCCATTTCCAACTCACATAACCATCGCCACCATTGTCCCCATCGTTGGGGTGGGGAGGAGATACTGGTGGGTGAGGTTGAGGAGGAGGAGTGTGGAGGGCTTCCCCGCTTGCACTCCTCTTCCCTCAGCCTTTACCCTTCCCCTTTCCCTACTGTGGGGAGGAAGTCCGGGAATACTGGGGAAAATAAGACATGCTGGGAGTGGCTCCTCCTCACCTCCCCGCTCCATCACCACACCACGTGATTCACCATGCACCCTCACTGCCCCACGTGATATGCTCCGCTGCCTCGCACCACCATGGGAGAGCAATGACTCACTTCCGCCACTTTCACTTTCAGTGGCCGCCCCTACACTTTAAATTTCACTCCCCACCCCCTCCACGCCACTTCTGCCCTCCCCAAATACAACAGTAGGCCGATACCTGGTAGAACGACGTGTTATGCGCTCGGGTCTGCGATGTGTGATGAGATCGCGGCCATACCACTTGGCAGCACATCCCACGCCTCCATCCTTGTCCTCGTCCTTGTTCTCGTCCTTGGTTTTGGGCTCCACATCACGTAGGGGCTGCAGAGAGGTTATTGCATGATGTTTTGGTGCAGGCTGGCCCTTTCTAGTGGCACGATATGTGATGTAGCGCCGCTTCCTCTGGGACGGGACCTCCTCATCACTGCTGCTACTTTCCTCTTCCTCTGGTAGGACATAGTCCTTGTCTGCCACCGTGTCATCGAGGGGCGAATCACCGTCGTCTGTGAAGGCATCCAGAGCTGCTTGAATTTGCTCCTCTGAGAGATCTCTGTGCGCTGTCTGACCTGGGTCACTGCTAACAGGTGAGTGACCGGGCCGAGGGTGAGCGCGGGTTTCGCGGTGTTGCCGAGTGTCCCTGCCTGGTGGCAGGTAGGGGGAGGTCTCGCGACTCTATGTACTCAAAATCAAGCGCGAGATTTGAAAATTGTGCAAATTATGAACCTTGCAATTGTGCAACGTACCACTACGTTGATGGGACTAGCTGTGACAAAACATTGCGACGTATCCGTACATTGACATGATGCCTCGGGTTAACCTCATATTTATGTTTTTCTTTCATTCTGCTTTATCCTTTGTTTACTTATTAATAAGAGTTGTATCTGCATTGTTTTTATTATCCTTATGTTACGAATCAGTTAATTTTATCTCTATTGTTTATTCTCCGCTTGTTTCATCCTTTATGTAGTTGGTCAGTAACAAGATGAAAATTTTGCTTCTCTCATCCTCATGCTACGTAATGGATATATTTTGCTCCTCGCTGTTTCCACATTCTTTTCTTTTTAAATATTTCTAAACTATTTTATGTAAGATATCATGAATGATGAAACCAACAATAACTGGCACAAATTTATTTAAGATATTGCAATTAATAGCATATTAGACACACAGACCTATTCAATCACCAGTTAATAAATAGGATATCCAATAACCATCTGCATACTTCATAAACCAGAAAGCACTCAGAGAGTGCTCACGTCCACTAATGCCAAAAGAAGGATCCGGATCTGGATCCATGGAGAAATTGTGTGGAATACATAGGATCCGGATCCGCCCCCAAATTTAATCAAATGTTCCTTCATCCATGGCCCTAATCCATAAAATTTTAATGAAATCAAGAATTTTTTGAGATATTGTGTGGGATACGAGTACATAGGATCATGATCCACCCCCAAATTCAATCAGTTTTCTTTTGGCCCATTGCCAACCATTCAACAAAATTCCATTGAAATTCATTGAGAACTTCTGGAGATATTGTGCGGGGTACTCCAGAACCAGATCTCGATCTGCCCTCCAAATTTATAAATTCTTTCTTGGCCCATGACTCATCCTTCCCCCCAAATTCATTGATATTCGTTGAGAACTTTTGGAAAAATCTTATGGAGAAACAGAGAAACAGGCGAATACATAACTTCCTCCAACGAAGTTGGATGAGGCAATTAGGCATAACTAAGACTGGCTTTGATGTCTAACATAGCATTCTAACATGGCGTTGCTGGTATATAAGCCAACACTGTAGTTTTCAAAAACATGCACCACAAGAGTACATATTTACGGTAATCACTTTGCTTGGCTTAAATACATCCTGAAAGCACTATTCAATTCAAGAGCTTTATCGTGTAGTACTAATACACTAGGTAGGCAGGGGGACACAAATGGCACGCCTCCTGGTGAATATGACCTCATTGGGTTGCCTTGATGTTATTGTGCTTCTAACTCTGAAGATGTGTCATTTCGTAGATAGATATTTGACACTGGTTAAGTGACGACCATTCCACTGCCTTCTTAATCCAGATGGGGAATCCACAGCTGACAAAGTACTAGGCTGCCTGTATGTCAGTGGCGACTGTTTCACTACCTCCTCGACCCATATGGGGGAGTACACAATTGATAAGGTACTTAGTCACCAATGCAGGTACAGGGCAAACAATATTGCACCCGTAACATGACATGTATTGTGGTAAAGCTAACTCATCTAGAGTTTGCAAATTTGGGATGTTCGTCGAGCACTGCCTTGAGTCTCTGTGAATCGGTGAATCATGCACTTACTTTGTGTCTGTTGCTCCTGCCCATCTCGTTCTGCAGTTCGTTAACTCCCTGGAGTTCTGTATGTTGTGGGAGCGAGTATGTGTGCTGTCTTGTCGACATAGCCTGCACTTGGTATCTAATCGTTTAAGTTGAGGGGCCACTTCCCAGAGGTATCTGTAATATAGAGTAATTCGGCTTAGATTGTTTGCTGTCTTCTCATCTTGAGGCTGCTTTGTTTGTATTTTGGTGGTTTACCTTTTGTCGTATCATAGTTCCTGGATATGGAGGAGTGGCGAGTCTTCATTTGTCGAATGTTTTCCATGTATTCGACTGTCACGAATTCGCGCGATTGTGTATTTATACAGATTCGTGACATTCTACTTTGGTGAGAAAGCCATGAACTCTGGTGGAATTCCCACTGGGCATTACTCAGTTCAATCGTCCTCATATGCACTTCGATTGTGATGGTTTTCAGAACATTTGTCACTGTTTCATAAGTGACCATTCTTATGTACGACATTAGTGCTTTCACTGCGTGATTTTAGTGCATGTGTATATCATTCGCCCTCTCTCCGTTGACCATTGAAATTAGGCCATGCCTATTTCCGGTGAACACGGCCATCTCTTACCCCCCTTTCCCAGTTTGAACTCAGTTTTGGATCGCCTCGAGAGTAGGATCATTTGTGCCCAGCATAGAGAGCAATGTCTCCGTTGTACAGCAATTTCCTGGACCTGCACCTAGACAGTGATTGGTGAAGTGAGCTTAGCAGCAAATAGCAGCGCTTGGTGTTCGACACGCAGATGCCCAGTCTTTTGTAGCTTCAGCTCCATTCCCTCCACTGACCAGTGATTCCATTCATTTTTCTAGGCTTAAGTCTGATCAGCTTTTGAATGAGTGAGTGAGTGTATTTCCTTTGTTATTTGAATTCATGAGTCCCTCTGTGACCGTGAATTCCCCTTTTGAATTCACTTTTGAGACTCAAATAATGTAAATTTGTTTTACTGTAATCAATAAATTTACAGTTCTTTTCTTTGAGCTTAATGTAATTAGAATCGTGTTTTACTTGTCCACATTAAGTTTACTTTGGTTTGCCGCTCCTAGTTTGCACAAACTCCTTACATTATTCACAATTGGTATTTAGGCCAGTTCTTTTGTATTAAACTTAAATCCATTGTGGCAGCCAGGAGTTAAGCACTGGCAAGAACCTGTCCATTATTATTGGTATTAGTTATTGATTGTGAGGGGTCGAGTCACATTCTCAAGAGGCTAACAGTACTAACCATCAGTGCTCGTGAGTAATTAATCTCTGCTGTTTACTGTTGAGAAAGTTCATAAAATCTCGTCCTTAGAGAATCAGCAAAGTAAGCAGCATAAAGTAAAACTCACTACTTAATTTTCATAAATCAGTTCCTTGTCTCTACTTTCGAGCAATATTTGGCATTTTTAATTCTTAAATTCACATCCCCCCGTGACATCTGGTGACCTCACCAGGATATTAACTCCTAGTTCTAAAGTTATTAACAAAATAATACTCACTCACGCAGACCTAGGTATTTGTTATCATTAAAGTCTATAGGCACTAGCTTACTGGTTGTTACTGATTCATCTCTATTAATTTTATGTAACAGTTTCCCAGTCAGTTGCATTTTATTTCTTCTTTATTTTCTTTATCAGGTTAACTAGATAAAACTGGTCATCACCAACCTGTGCCTATATTCTTTTACTTTTGATTATTAGTATTTCTCTGTGGAACAGCAGTCAGTACTGAGTCATTAGTCTGCTCAGCCTTAATTGAGTTAGCATCATGGCTACTAATATATATGTACAGGAAGCCAAAGATATGGGGCTTACCGATCCCCAAGAAATTTAAGAATATGTGCTCTCACGGTTTAGTTATCAACAGCAGCAAGAGAGTGATGCCCATGAAGAGCATAGAATTCAATGTGAACATGGGCGAGAACAGCGCGAGGAACGCGAGAGAGAATGTGAACACGAACGAAAACAATGCGAACAACATGAGAGAGAACGTGAACACGAGCGAGAACAACGCGAATATGAGCGAGAACAATGTGACAGAGAATGCGAATACGAGCTAGAACAACGTGAGAGAGAATGAGAACACGAACGTGCCAAGCGCAAGGCACAAGAGAAACATGAACTTGAGATGCTGAAGCTCAAGTGAGATTCCTTGGTTTCAGGCACATCTGGTGCAGCCAACCCGAACTCCATGAGTGCTCTCCCTGCACATGTTCTGGCAACCCCACGCCTCAAGCTTCCTTCATACAAGGAAGGCGAGTGAATTGAGCCATTCGTAGCTCGTTTCAAAGACATGGTGCAGCTGTGCCAGATGGATGAGGTAGCTAAGCATCTCCAGTTTCTTAGAGGGCCTTACCCTCGATATTCTCCACAGAATTCGTGGAAACAATCTCACATATGAGATGATCAAGACCACTCTCATCAAAGCATTTGGTCTCACAGTTGATGACGCCAGGAGTCAGTTCATGAGGGTGCGTCTACAAGAAAAGGAGACTGCTGTTCAGTTCCTCAATTGTCTTACTGCTTACTTAGATGAGTGGATGGAGAAAGATGAAACCCCTTGCACCCGAGAGGGGATAATTGACCTTATGCTGCGCACGCAGCTAGAAAAGTCGTTGCCTGCTGAGCTTATGGCTCAGCTTAAAATCTGCCAGGTAAGGGATGCCAGGCAAATGGTGGAGAAGGCTGATGCATCCTTCACTGGTACGGGTGCCAAACTCGTAAGCAACACACCTGGAACAGGAAAGCTGACAAATCTGGGAAACCATCTCAGACTGAACCCCAGCATCAAGGCCGTTCTCAGAATAATGGCCAAGGTCCAAACAAATCGCAGAAGAAGGACCAGGGGCAAAATACCCAGAAACCTGAGTGGAAGCGGTACAACAAGTATCCTAACCAGCAGCAGTATCAGCCACGCATCCAACAATTGGGACAATCCTTTCCAGCACCAGGATGCAAATGCAGCCTTAATTCCACAACAGCAGTACAGTTGTGTCGTCCCTAGCAGCACAGGTACTTCCCCACAGTTCACTAGTCCCCCAGTGACAGTGAACCCTTCTCCAGAGGTGGTCAACGCTCCATCTCCCCAGATGGTGAGCACGACCCCTCAGGTATCTAATTCTCAGGGCACCACATTTGCAGAATTGTGAGCTATGCAGCCTTATCAATGTCTGGCTGCTTCCTCCACAGGCCCTCCCACAGGTAACAATGCCCTCCTTGTTCAGCCAGGGTTTGTGGGAGGCATTCCTGTAATGGTCCTGAGAGACATTGGTCCCTCAGGTTGCTTTGTCAGGTGGAGTCTAGTTCGGCCTGAGGAATACACAGGTCGACAGATCCAAGCTCAGCTTATTGATGGATCAGTGAGATTGTTCCCTGAGGCACGTATCCAGGTGGCATCTCCCGTCTTCACTGGTACGACAGTTGCAGTTGTCATGCCAGAACCTTTGTTTGACCTTATTATAGGGAACATACCAGGTGCCAAGTATAGTTGCACCATAGATGACGCTACTCAGACTTCGGCTGCAGTAACACGAGCCATGGCCAAGGCTCCAAACTGTCACCACAGTGACCATTACATCGCTGCAAAATCTGATTTGTAGTCAAGATGTCGTCCAAGAATAACATTCTGTCCAGACACTTGCTGCCTTGCGGAAGAAGCAAAAGGGTAGAGTGATTAAGTACACACGGGGAGATCAAGCCAGGTTCCTTCGTAAACAAGGATGGCCCTAACATGAGTCACGAATACCCCAGGGCAAGGTTCAACTGCAATTTGTCATTCCCGCAAAGTATCACCGAAGAGTGTTAGAATGGGGTCACTGTTCAGCCTCAGGAGGTCACATGGGCAAAAGAAAAACCCAGGGCCGTATCCGTGCTGACTTTTTCTTGTCAGGAATGGGACAAGAAATAGATGGCTTTGTGCATTCCTGCAATGTGTGTCAACGTACCACCAATCAGGGACATGTCCTTCCTGTGCCGTTTGAATCCACACCCATAATCTCTGAGTCAGTTGAAAGAGAGGGCAGTGGTAATGTGGGCGCAGACTTGATGTCTCTCCCGTTGGCCCCTCAGGACACATTATGTCCAGGGCCTGTACATACATAGGTACCGTAGGCTAAGGGGAAAGTTGAAGACCCCGTAGGGGGCAATTGGAGGCTGTGTTTGAATTACTTTGTGGTGTCCTGAGCTGTGGGCCTCTGTGAGGATTCCCGGAGAATGCACATTATCCACATGAGTGTTCACACCACATCAGGTGTTAAAATGTGACCTGCCCGAGATTGTGTAGGGATTCTCAGCTTGCCAATATTATTCGTAAGTATAGAGTTAGGCTTAACCAGTAAACTGCCCGTTCTGAGAGATTTGAGCAATCCAAGGACTACGTTTCCTGGGTAATAATGTATCCCTTAACCCCTTAAGTCCTAATCGCAACAATTGATGAAATTTGAGTTTTATGCCATAATGACTAATCGCATCAATTGAACGCAGCCTGTAAAAAAACTGTGGAGAGCATGCTCCACCCTGATTATGATGTACGTGACTTGAGGCCAATGAGAACTTGCCCCTGATTTGGCGTGAGGGGGAATTAGATCAACCCAGGCCATGGGGGGACACCCTCCTCTCGGCCGCCTCTATGCCACCCTCTACTCCACTCCCTCACGCCCTCCTTGTTCCCCATCACTCTCCCACCCCTCCACACAACTGCATCTCTCCTCCCACAACAACCTGCGTCCCTTCCCACCCTCTCTTGCCCCCCGTCCCTCCCTGCTAACCTCGTCCCCCCCCCAAACCCCATCCCACCTCTCCTTCCTTGTCCATCACTATCCTTCCATCCCCCAGCAGGCCCCCCGAGTGTCAGGCCTGATGTAAGTACGTGTTTCATATTATTTCTACTTCCCAAATTTTTACACCTCACTCTGTTCATTTCTCACTTCGTACTTACCAGTTTCTGTATGTACATCATTGGAGAATGCTGCATGTTGTACTACATACGACGCATTTTATTTATTTATTTATAAATTTTTTTTCATTCTCCCTACCTGCCCGGATTAGCACCTCTGAGTAGTGTCCGTCTGCATTAGTTTTCGAAAGACTATGAGGCCTTGTAAGGCTACTCCCTGCACCTGTTTCATCTCCCCACACATACAAACACATCTGTTTTCATGGCTGGTGTGATAAATTCCAATGAAATGGAGAGTTTCCACAAGAGAATTTGGTTGTTGCCGGAACTGTAATGATAAGTGTGATGAACTGTAATGATAATATGATAATTGTAATGGTGTGATAAATGTGTAACGAGAAGTTGGGACAGTAAAAAGAGAAGTAGGAAACAAATTACTGCTTTTTTCCCCTTTCTTATGCATGCATTTATTGCATCATTCAACTTTATTTTGATGTCCTGTTTTTATGGCTGGTACGACAAATCCCATTGAAATGGAGGGTTTCCACAAGAGAATTCGGTTGTTGCCAAAATTTTTCTCCCCAGGTACCACCAAGGCCTTGTAGGCCTACTCCGGACACTAGTTATATCCTCACACCTACATACAAACCTATTTTCATGGAAGATGTTACAGAACAGAATGAAGTGTTTTCTTTTCATGCAAAAAGCTGGTTAGTTCCAACCCCCATACCTATAGGCCTACTCTCCACAGCCTACTTTATCTCCCCACAGTCTAGTAATCTCCCCACACCTACATACACCTGTTTTCATGGGTGGTGTGACAAAACACTTTGAAATGACCTGTTTCAATCAGAAAAATAGGTAGTTATCAAAGTTTTCATGTTTTCGATTGTTTTCGAGGGGTAACTATCATAAATTTTTCTTGAACTTTGATGCGCGATTGTGCGGTAACCATTAGGCCTAAGGGGGTAGGGATTGCGCTGTCAGGTGTGTAAATTCTTCCTCTCTATCCAGAACACAGTCAATTTACCCTTGGTGAAAGTCGCCAAAACCCCCGAATTGCGGTTGTGGGAGGTACCCTGCCTGAAACAATTGCAGTCTTAAGGGGTTAAGAAAATAATAGTGTACTTTTTGTAGCATATGTACTGACTACTAGGCAGAGAGAGAAATTGTAATTTAATAAAAACAGTTTGTTGCAGTGACATTTTTGATGCTTCACCCTGATTGATTTCGCAGGTACAGCTGGCGGGTCTAGCAGTTTTATTGTGCAGATCAGCTGATATTCTCTGCTGCATGCTGCCGCCTCTTCTCTTCTGCCTCGTGGTCTCCATTTAGTATTAATTTGTAACATATCATTATACACATAGGTACATTGCACTACAACTGTCACAACTACACTGTGTATTACATACACCACGTTACATAACAATTAGTTGTTAATGTAAATGTAGCGAATTTTCGCTCAGTTTAACCTGAGTACAGGATTTTTCACCATTGTCACGGAGTTTTTTCCCCAAGCTTGCTTCTATTAACATAAATACGAGGTTTTTTCGCTCATTGGCGACAGTGATTTTCTCCTGTAGCAGGATAGTACACACATCACAGTGTGAATCTTGTGTGACTGATTTAGGATTTATATGAATGTATATATCGTAAAATTTTTCGAAAGAAAAATTTTACTTTGATGGGGTGTAATGTCACGTATTTGCGAGATTGTCTATTTATACAAATTCGTGACACTGTACTTTGGTGAGAAAATCACGAACTCTGGTGGAATTCCCATTGGGCATCACTCAGTTCAACTGTCCTCATGTGCACTTCGATCGGGATGGTTTCCAGAACATTTATCACTATTTCAAAAGTGACCATTCTTTTGCACGACATTAGTGCTTTCACTGAGTGATTTTATTGTGTGTGTATATCGTTCACCCTCTCTCCGTTGACCATTGAAGTTAGGCCACGCCTACTTCTGGCGAACACAGCCATCTCTTACCCCCCCTTCCCAGTTTGAAGTCAGTCAGTTTTGGATGGCCTCGAGAGTAGGATCGTTTGTGCCCAGCATAGAGAGCAGCGTCTCTGTTGTACAGCGATTTCCTGGATCTCCACCTAGATGGTGATCGGTGAAGTGAGCTTAGCAGCAAATAGCAGCTTTTGGTGTTCGACACACAGATGTCCAGTCTTTCGTAGCTTCAGCTCCATTCCCTCCACTGACCTGTAGTTCCATTTGTTTTTCTAGGCTTAAGTCTGATCAGCTTTTGAATGAGTGTGTGAGTGTATTTCCTTTGTTATTTGAATTCATGAGTCCCTCTGTGTGAATTCCCCTTTTGATTTCACTTTTGAGTCTCATATAATGTAAATTTATTTTATTGTAATCAATAAATTTACAGTTCTTTTCTTTGAGCTTAATGTAATTAGAATCGTGTTTTATTTCTCCACATTAAGCCTACTTCTGTTTTCCGCTCCTTGTTTGCACAAATTCCTTACATCATTCACAAATGGTGTTTAGGCCAGTTCTTTTGTGCTAAACTTAAATCCATTGTGCCAGCCAAGAGTTAAGCACCGGCAAGAATATGTCCATTATTATTAGTATTAGTTATTGACTGTCAGGGATGGAGTCACTTTCTCAAGAGGCTAACAGTACTAACAATCAGTGCTCGTGAGTAATTAATCTCTGCTGTGTACTGTTGAGAAAGTTTATAAATTCTCGTCCTTAGAGAATCGGCGAAGTAATCCAGCATAGAGTAAAACTCACTACTTTGATTTTCACAAATCAATTCCTTGTCTTTAGTTTCGAGCAATATTTGGCATTTTTAATTCTTAAATTTACATCCCCCCATGACATTGACGAGGATCGGTGCCCTTGTGCCTTCCTTCAGGTTGCTGATAGGCAGTGGGAACGTGTAGTCTACCTCACTTTTCTTGGTGCCCTAGTCCATCACTTGATGTGCTCTCTCATTGCCTGTGATGCCTGCTTGAGACGGTGCCCTTATTAGAAGGAGTTGCCTGTTCTTTTCCTGCATTCTTCTTATGAGACTGTTAGCCCTCCTGGTGAGTCTTGTGCATTCAGGTCTCTTGGAAGTAAGCAGTTGTAGTGCACTGAGGTTATCTGTGATGATGACTACAGGTCCTTTTTCTTTCTTCGCGAGGGTGAGGGCAGCTGCAATTCCCAGTAGTTCAACCTGTGTCGTCGTGCAGTCCTCAACACGGTGCAAATCCAGTCATAAATATTAGCAGTTTACCATTACCCATAACCTTGAGCTTCCCTACCATCCTAGCACAACAAGGTGGCGGATACATGAGGCAAATATTCATTGTCGTATCCTGGCCAAATAACCAATATTAACACAACAACAAAGGGAATGTTGCCTTGGATTTATGCTTCAGTATCTACACACTGATCACTCTTTTGGAAAAATGTCATCTTCACAGATGAAAAGTATTTTATGTCAGTGGGGGCACGAGCACGGCACTTCTGGAGGAGAGGGAATACGTGGTGTCATGAAGCTAATATTCAGGAGAGAACCACGAGTGGAAGAGTGGGTGTTAATCTGGGGGGTTGGACGTGGCCTGAGGGTCCAGGGAAGTTAGTAAAATTGTGCAGAAGATTCACAGGCAATGATTATGTAGAAGCATTAGAGGGTGTTCTCGTGCCTACAGTGAGACGTATAGCTATTCCCTACCCACACCCTATCGTTCTAGTGCACGATAACAGCCTCATCCATACCACCAATGTAGCGGGAGAATAGTTTGACCAGCATCCAGAAATAAAGGTAATAAACTGGTCAGCAAAGGGGTGCAACCTTAATCCCCTTGAAAACCAATTGGCAATTATGGTTCGTGACTGGGACGTGGGCAAACAACGAAACTGCCAAGCCATCGAAACGAAGGCTTTTGATGCGTGAGGGTCAATACGACGTCGTCCTAATATACGCCAAGATCTTGTGCAGAGTATGCCTGAAAGTTTACATGCGGTTGTAGATGCTAATGGTGGCTGGTCATCGTACTAAGGAGTATGTAGTACCCTGCATATGACTGTGCATTAAAATTATATGCTGGTATTATAAATCAACATTTTCTATGGTGGCTGGTCATCTCACTAAGGAGTGTGTAGTACCCTACATATGAATGTTTATTTCAACTGTATAATGGTATAATAAATCAATATTTTCCTTTCATTTCACCGGATATTTACTCTTCAGCAGGACATACAACCACAGTTTTCCGAGTTCGGTTGTACTGTATTCTTCCTTGCCTGATATTATGCCTGTATTGGGATTTGTTTATATTTAAACATATAACCTAAATGTAAATAAATCTATATTACTGTATATTATCATCAAGGGAATAATACTACTTGTATGAATGATATAATCATTTATAATATCTGTTATGATTATTAAGATAACTATTATTATTACTACTACGACTAATAATCTATCTATCTATTGCCAGACGCCTTAATCCAGTAAGGGGTGGCCACAAACAAATCGCCTCTATGTCGCTCTGTCCCCCACCCCCATTTCCCTGCCCTGTTCCCAGCTCACACACCCCTCTCTCATATACCTCTCCACTCCATCCCTCCATCTCATCCTAATAATAATAATAATAACATATAGTAATAATAACATTAGGTAATACTACTATTAATACTAATACTACTAATGAGTACCAGTAAGTTTAATCACTAATCGATATAAATCGGCAAGCAACCCATACATTTTTATGAAGCTTGCAAGAGAATCATAACATCATTGACATATAATTCCGTGAATACAGACATCACATCCGTTTGCTTCCACCTGTGTTACGTAATTGGCACCTATGCAGTAAATGGTTAAAATATATCTGATAAAGATCAAACCACACAGTATTCCACTCCCTCCTCAATCTCTTTATATCCCCCAACAGCTCTAACCCCTCCTCTCCCCCACCATCATCCAACCTTACAACCACATCTCACACTGTGCCATCGGTTGGAAGAAACATGCACGTTTTCTACCCTTAACATTCTCGAGTCAATGAATATCGATGGTCTCAGCGAAGCGGGTGAGACGAAAGGACATTGCCGTCAGGTGTACATCCCTTATTAACACACACAAAAGCCAACAAACCAGGAATGACCTTTGGCAGCCATTTTGGTAACCTTGACCCAAGTGCTCATTCTTGAACTTGTCCAAGATTTTGGCCATATCTTGATATTCTGAAGGCTTTCTGTTGATAGCCGTTCCTAAGATATAGTGGGAACACACACACACACACACACACACACACACACACACACACACACAAAACACACACATTGAGATACAGGTAAAACATTATCGCTCTTATTGCTCCGCCTTCTGAAGGCAAGCGTTAATAATAATTATAATAATAACATATATGTGTAGTATTCCTAACATTACAAATAAAAACTGCAGACCCAAACGTGCCTCCATTACAGAGCACTTATATATTAACCACAGAACCGACCACAGGCCGTTCTTAATACACTGGTAACCTTTCACTGACATCCATAATATAGCCTAGGGGGAGTTAGCGGACAAACAAACAAACGACTGGACATAGACAGGCAGTGGCCGAACGTCTCACATCGGTATATGACGACCTGAAAAACTGTTACCATCCTGCTTTGCAGGTGTCATCATAGTTATCATCATCATCATCGCCATCATCATCATCATCATCATCATCATCATCATCATCATCATCATCATAATAATAATAATAGCAGTAATAATAATAATAGTAGTAGTAGTAGTAGTAGTACTTGTGGTTGTAGCAACAAGTTATTAGGCACGATACAGAGGAGGCCAAACATCATAATCTCCCTGATAAAACACGTAAACACAGCTTTGACATATGAAACCACTCAGTACCATAATATGCTGTAATGGTGGGGTTATAGTAATACTGACCAAATTAATGTTGGGCAGCAACCCAACTTTCTGTCATGGCAAACAGATACTGCATTGCGTCAAAACGTGCTGTTTCAGTGTTTGTCCTCCTCTGTATTCTGCTTAATAACATGTGATTATCATCATCATCATCATCATCATCATTTTCATTATCATTATCATGATTGCACCTGCAATGCAGGATGGTAACAGTTTTCTCTGGTCGTCATATACCGATGCGAGACAATCGGCCTCTGTTTATGTCCAGTCGTTTGTTTGTTTGTCCGCTGACTCCTCCTAGGCTATTTGATGGATGTCAGTGAAAGGTTACATGTGTATTTTAGTCAGTTGTGTACTTTTCTCAAGTAGCTGTAGAGATCCCACAAAGGACTACAATGGGTTGTATTACCATGATGAAATGCTTTGAGGAAAGTCCACTGGGAATGTTAAGAAAGGTATGTGGTCGGTTTTGTGGTTAATATATCAGTGCTTCTTTATATAGACACGTTTGGGTCTGCAGGTTATATATGTAATGTTAGGAACGCTACACATCTATGTTGTAGTTGCTGTTATTGTTATTATTATTATTATTATTATTTATTATTATTATTATTATTATTATTATTATTTATTATTATTATTATTATTATTATTATTATATACCACGTATATTTACCGGTAAAGGGTAGATACCAGGCCTGGTGACCCAGGGATGAGGTGAGGGGTAGGGTATTGTCGGAGTGGGGGAGGAGTAGGGTCGATGGTGGCTGGGAGAGACGGAATGCAACTGGGGAAGCAGTGGAGGTAAATGGCGAGTTGTCGGCTGTGGGACAGGGACAATGTGGTTGGCAGATACACGAACATAAGGACAATCACATGTATTATTATACAGATATATAGTGAATTAATTGTAGGAGTAGCAGTATTAGTATTGTGAGGGAAATAAGACACAGTGGGAAGCGGGGGGGGGGGTAGGCGTGGCTGTGGCTGTGTCAATAATAGTAACAGATTCAGCAGTCTTGTGCCAACGTTGTGTGGGAGTGATGATGTGACTAACAATGTAATACAGAAGGGGTTATAGGACCGAACGACTGGAAACCCCCTAAGGAATATGACGGCAAGCAGTAAGAGCGTACCGGAAGTATGAGTAACAGAAGAGACAGAGACTGAAGGAAAATAATGCACATATGAGGTGAAGTAACAGTTAAGGCCTGGATTTACGAGGCGGAGCAGGATACCACAGCCGTTTCTTCTCTGCCCATCAGAGTGTGATTTATTCGTCCACATAAAATAATTTTAACATTTATAACCATGTGCACAGCAACTGTGGGAATCAGCATTAAATCCACAATCGTTCTATATTATAGCTATAGACAATACAGGAATAACATTTACAAAAATTATCACTGCAGGGATTATGACCAGTCGCAGCTTATATAACTGGCTCAGTGCATTATTTGTATGATGAGGATCTGAAACCGATGGGTCGTGTCTCGACCAGTTTCACAGAACTCCATTATAACATAGTAGTCTATGTTATAATATGTGCTGTTTATGTTACGAACGCATAATGTTTTGCAAGTGAATAGCATGTAAATGTTTCGTACCCAGTTTCAATAAGTTCCTCACCATTCCCCTCATATGTAGGAGGACTGCTGGGCCTTGATAGCAGGCTGTGAAGCCTATGCCCTGAGTCGGACACATAAAAAAAAAAAAAAAAAAAAAAAAAAAAAAAAAAGCTCAGTACCAAACTCCCGCTCACGGTTGTTCGTTCGCCTGCCCTCTCTCTAACCCCGACTTCCACTTCCTTCCATCGGGGGGGATACAGAAACATTGGTGCGTGGGTGTACAATACATGCCACACACTTTTCTTTCCTCATTTTCTTTGCATAGAGGAACATTATGCCTGACTTCCATTCATCCAGGACCCTGCCTACCTCCAAAATCAACTGCACATCATTCATATTCATTCTAATGCTATCACTACCCCGTATTTCAACATTTTTTCACACACTCCATCAGTTTGGGAGCTTACCCCATTTTGACTCTCTTTGTTGCTTCCAATACTTCCATCCTACTGATACATTGCTTCCTTCTCCTTTCTCTTCCACTTTCAGTCATTCCACAACCTTTTATACGTGCACTACTTACGTTTTCTATATTCAACAATTCCTTAATATTTTCTACATGTGCTTATTTTCTGGTCTTCGCTATAGTTTGGTCATTTTTACCCCTCAATCCTCTGCTGCTTCCCTTATTACCCTGTCTTACTTTCTTGACCACCTTCCACTATTTTCTTACATTCCCTTCATTGTTCCCCAATTTTTCCCCAATTTCTTACCCACAATTTTGTATCTGTTACTTTTTTTTTTTTTTAATCCTTCTCCTCCTTATTAGGAATAAGTCTTCTCTCCTTCTTTCCACATCTTCCATTCCTCTCATCCCCAACAAGTGACTATATCCTTCCTTCTTCCCTTCCACAGCTCGTTTCTCCTCTTCATTTCACCATGCTGTTCTTTTCATCCCTTTACGTTTTCTCTTCCTGGCACACAGCCTCACTTGCTGAACATATTATTTCTGTAAATGTACTCATATCATACTCACACTTTCTCAAACATTCACATCACCATTTGGTCTGAGTTGGCCCTCATATATCGACTTTCGCACCCACGAGCACCTGCACCGTCTCCCTTTGTTTAACATTGTCAATCTCATCTTTCACATTCCACACTACTAACTTTTGTCAATTTCCTGATCGTCCACTGAAAATTTATCCGGATCCAAGACACTATATTTGTATTTTTTCTTTGTTATTTCTCAGGGCAGGGCTTTGGCTATCCACCATCACACTTTGTCAATCTGACACTAAGGAAACACGTACTTTGAGTGTATGTTTCTCGCCCAGCATAGTATATGTTCTCCTGGTTTAGAGCAAACCATTGGCTTGTCTTCGTAATTCTGTTTTATATATATATATATATACATATATATATATATACATATATATATATATATATATATATATATATATATATATATATATATATATATATATATATATATATATAACAGAACGGAGGAAGGAAAAACAAATGGGAAAAAAAAAATAATCCATACATCAGATTACTGGTGTCCTCTATTCATAAAATATCTGTAACAGTTAGACTTGAACAGTTGTGGGTTGAAATTTGGAGGAAAACAACTCTGGGGAAGCGAATTCCAGAGAGATGCAGTTCGGGGAATGAAAGAATTCTGATAGGCAGAAGTTCTGCAATATGGTTGAGTGACATTCCAGTCATGAGTGCTACCAGATGCCCGTGTAGCACGAGGGAAGGCATGGAGAGGTGGCACCAAGGACGCAACTTCGTCTGAGCATTTGCCAAAAAAAATCTATAAAATAATGCAAGGGAGGCAACATTCCTTCTTACTTGCAGGGGAGGTAGTTTATATGTAATGGCAGGGTTGTTAATGATTCTAACAGCTTTATTCTGAATTTTGTCTAGTTGTAATAATGCAACCTCTCCACAACCATTCCACAAGGGTGAGCAATATTCAAGCTGAGAGCGCACATGACTCTTATAAATTATAGCTAACTGCTCATCGGCGAAGAAGTTACGGACTCTGTACAACAATCCAAGTTTCTTTGAGGCGGCTTTAGCAAGTGATCTGACATGAGAGGTCCAGCTGAGGGCACTGTTAAGTGAGACACCAAGAATTTCAATACTTTTGGAGATGGGAATATTAGTAGCACTGAAGGTAATGTACGAATCTGGCAATATCTGTCTATTAGTAAACTGTATATATTTAGTTTTACTAGAATTAAAAGAGACAAGGTTGTTTTGTCCCCATTCACTGATTGTAGCTAGATCTTGATTTATGGAGATGGCTGTACTGAGTTGAGAGGTAGAGATATTAGACTTTGTAAATGGATGTCTGAGTGTGAATGAACTATGTAGTGTTGAGTCATCTGCATATGAGTGAACGGGATTGTGAGTGACAGATAAGAGATCATTAATATGAACCAGAAATAGGGTTGGCGCCAGAACTGATCCCTGCGGCACGCCGGCGTTAATTGAGTGGAAATTCGAATATACATCATCTACTTTTACTCTTATTTTCCTGTCACTAAGATAAGAAGAAATCAAAGGAACAAAAGACATTAGTCCATAGCAAGGGAGTTTGGACAGCAGGGAACGGTGCCATACTCTGTCGAAAGCTTTAGAGATATCAAGAGCTACTGCATGAGTTTTTCCAAAAAGATCAATTGATTGATGGATGGTATGAGTTAAGAGATTGAGTATGTCAATGGTGGATCTTTCGTGGCGAAAACCGTTTACTAGCGGTACCATAACAAAAGCAGATGCTGAAAGTGAATAGTTTCGATTATTATATAATATTGTTAACGTCATGTCGCTTTTTCACTGTCGGCATATGTCTTGCATTTTTTCCACTAAAGCCAGACAATTTCACTGGGTTCAGAATGAGTTGTCGGGGCATGAGCGCTAATATATAACAGTTTTAACCCTCCCATGACCGGGCATCTCTAGTATTCTGATCGTATAAACGTCATACCAATTTATTAAGCTAACAAATGGTAGATGACTGAGTGTTAATAGTTACCACTCTTCTCCCATGACCCATCTTATATTATATTGCTACTGACGTTAGGTGATTTAATTCAATAGCAAAGAAGTGATAGAAAATCGGACACGATAGAAATAACTTATAATGTAAATCGGTCGTGTCTGGACTTAGAAATAACTCGATCGCTTATCACTAATCCCGATAATAGTATACGAGTACATTGAAAAATATTTTCCCTTCTCCTTGATTCCTTGTATTATCGATTCCAGTTCTTGGGTTTATTGACTCCAGTTCTCAAGTAGCGTGCGACGCGCGCAGACTGTGACTCATTCTAAGTATAAATGGTGGATCTCCTCCATCACAGCCTCAGTGTCACAGTCGCCACGGTACTAGGAGTAGCTCTTTGTTCCAGCACAGGCAGCCACCTTACTCCGGTTCAGCACCCTACTGTGCAGTACCTTCAGGCAAGTTCTGCCCCCTGTTTGAAAAGTACTGGGCATTAGGGTTACACATACATCCTACTGGTTTTCATTGTTGCCAGATATATGTGTATTTATTTTTTGTATCAGACCCTGGGTATTGGCTTCAATAGTCGTCCTACATGCCATACACCTCCACATGTCACCATTTAGACGCTAACACCCACTGTCATAGTGAATACATGCTAGGGCTGTCTCGTACAGGACTGGTGTATTGGTATTAGCGGGGAAATTTTTACATGTCGGCGGGTCTTCTGGTAGACCGGTAAATTCTGCTTTTATGAAATTTAAATACTTAAACTGTTCCCTGCCCCAGCGGAGATTTGAACCTGGGTCCGTTGGGACTGCAGGTCACCTTTCTACCTACTGAGCCACATGCTAGTTGCTTATGGTGTTACCAGATAAAAGGTCAATACATACATGCTATTTGCTTACACTGTCACCAGATATGTGGGTAATGCATACATGCTACTTGCTTATAGCGTCAGCAGACACATAGCTAATTAATACATGCTACTTGCTTATAGCGTCACCAGACACACGGCTAATTAATACATGCTACTTGCTTATAGCGTCACCAGACACACAGCTAATAAAACATGCTACTTGCTTATAGCGTCACCAGACACAGCTAATTAATACATGCTACTTGCTTATAGCGTCACCAGACACATAGCTAATTAATACATGCTACTTGCTTATAGCGTCACCAGACACATAGCTAATTAATACATGCTACTTGCTCATAGTGTCGCCAGATATATGGCTATTGAATACATGTGACTTGATAGATTGCCCCCAGATATTATCTGGGTAATATATACTGTACATGCCATTTGCTTATAGTGTTACTAGATACATGGGCAATACTTGCTTACTAATCGCTTTCAATGTCGCCAGATATATTGATTAAGAAATACATGCACTTTATTTCAGCACAAGAGATAAGGATATTACATCTTATGACCACCTGTGACACCCACTCTAAAAGCCGAATGATTAATACTCTTTTTTTAGGGCAGTATTTCCTTCAAGAATTGACGGTTCCAGTGTTAACATAACTATTGTATATATTGCTGCTACAATCGGCCATTTTATTCAAGTTATGATAGATCCTTCGTAATGAAGGTGATAAAGGAGGCTGCCATTAACAACCTTAATTGTAAGATGTCTTTAATGGGGTGAAGATTATCTACAAATAGGAAGAATAATATTAAGACATTACTGCATCGAAGAGTAGTAAAAGAAATAAGTAATCCATTTACCAGCTTGTTCTACCACCATTATACTTTCATCGTCCAAGATGATGTTTCCCAATGATGTAGATTAAAAAAAAAAAAAAAAAATCTGTTTAACTCCTACAGTTAAAAAAAATCATCTATATCGTGGGTGAAACACTGGCAGTTGAATGAATATGGTAGGATTAGTAGTAGTAGTAGTAGTAGTAGAGGTAGTAGTAGTAGTAGTAGTAGTAGTAGTTGTTGTTGTTGTTGTAGCACCAAATTTATCTGAATGTGAACCCAGTGGACTGCAGGCTTGAAATGCTCATCTTCTGTCCATCCTCCTCCTTTTGAGAATTAGGAAAGTAGTTGAGGGATGTTTGCATAACCAGGCATTTGAGCCGCCGAGTTATATCAGTGCCACCACATGAAGGTGTCCCTCTCTAGCACCAGAGGATAGATTAAATTTACAGAATATGCCCTGATACTGAAGTGGTAGACTGAATTTTCATGCTGTTCCATTTTTGGACCATCGAGCTAGATGACGTATATTCTGTTGCGTCCTTCCTATCTCCATGCGACTGTAAAAATGTTATAGATGATTTTCAAAGGAGAGGGGTCAGGTGTAGCCCTCGGTTGTCGTTTTAAGATTAGTGCTATTTTCTAGGCTGAATAAAATCATCCGGAGTAGGTAAATTATGGAATGACGTCCCCCTACTTGGGTTATTACTGTCAAAGTGTTTTAGCCATTTTGGGATAGACGTGTTGTAGCAGGGTTCAGATACAGTTTTCGTTAACTGACTTTCATAATACTGTTCTTTCCTGTGTTCATAACAATCATCTAGATTGTTCAACACAACCACGTAAACATATAGAGGATCTTGGTCTGTTTGGACGATTTGAGCCATTCTAAGATAGATTTTTCGGAGTAAAGGGGTCATACATAGTTTTCGTTATCCACGTCAGTAATGTTTTTTATTTTTTATTTTTTTGGTGAGGTGCGTCAGGAGCAGAAAAAAATTAAATGAAATTACGGTATTATGTTACATAAATTCCACACTAAACATGTGTTGGAAGTACCAGATAAACTATAATTCCTATCGCAACTCGATCCAAGAAGAGAAAAGCACGTCATAAATGTGACGAAAGATGCCGAGAAAACGCTGGTCGAGTTGATTCACTGCATAACATATGGAGGTACTTGTGTATACTACGATAATATTTAGAAATGTGGATGTAGAGTATAGGAGGCTTATTTTCAAGATAGATTCCTGTACGCATTGTTAAGGATATGACATAGTATATTTTTTCTGTTTACGACATTTTTCACTGTCAAGAATGTGTCAAAATTTATAGTATAATATCACGTACATAATAATACAAAAATCCTAAGATCATATGAGATAATTCGTTGGTGCAAGATACGGTATAACGACATTTCAAGGCATTATAATGCAGAATAGCCTCTCATGGATGGAACAACCTTGCTTAACGCTAAGTGATTTTATTCCTCTGAGTCTAAAGGAGCTTGAAAGATACTGATCTCACTATCTGCTCGCATAATCAGAGTGGGTTGTATCTTTCCAGCTAAGTTTCACTATTTATAGTGATTCGAAGTAGCCCAAGATGTTAAACAGTTTCCTATAAATGCTAACAACGCAATTACCTTTAGTGGAATGAGTTATGTGGGCTGGAAATCAGGGATGTTCTGCCCAGAGACCCAATATATCGTACCGTAGCATGAAAATTATCGTATCTTACCCTAAAATTATCGTACAGGTAAATTTTTAATTAAAACAAGTTACCAGACGAGATGGTGTGTAAAAAAAGGTATGATGAAATGGTAAATGTAGACGGGGCATCATGAGCTTGACTGAGTCAATCCAGGAGAATCACAATTAGGTGAATACAAACTAGTAATTAAGACGGTACATTACTTTTGCCTTCCTTACACTCACGTTTCCCGGTAAGAAATTAAGAATATCCTACAAAGCTTTATGTATACCAGCATATCAACTATACTTACGACTTTACTGAAGTCCTATACAAAGTTGCAGAGTGGGTAGTGGGTACAGCAGCACTACAGCTTGGCCAGGGCATTGAACCAGACCACTACCAAGCACCAAGTAAAGTTTGAACTTCTAAGTCCTTGACATTTATGGGGTCGGCCGGGCTTGGCCCTGACCTCCCATGGGACTGGGAGGGGAAAGGAATTTCGTGAGTGACTCAGGGGAAGCGTGGGTTACTGGGGTGTGGGCACAATGAACCGTGTGGCGGGAATAGTGAGTGTTGTTAACCTGCAGTATATATAAAAAAAAAAAAAAAAAATCTAGAGAAGCTGAAATAGACAAAAATTATCGTATATTTTGAATGTGATATCGAACATCGTACAAGCATCCCAAATTATAGTACAAATACGATAATTATCGTACGTAGAACATCCCTGCTGGAAATATTTAGTCTCTCTCTCTCTCTCAACGAACGGTCGGATACTCAAACATTATGTTATGCAGGCACAGAAGACCTGAGGAAATTGTAGCTCGAAGAATTTCATTTTAGTGTTTTATTTAATAGTACTGATGAAAATAATTCTATAAAATTTGAGAGTAACTAAATAAATAAAATGAAATTAAAACAAATAATGATTACAACTTCTGGATGCGAAAAAAAAAAAAAATGAATCGGATTTTGACAACACAGATTTTTTTTTTTAATTCTAATCAAAGGTTTGTGATATGAAATATGGCTGATTTAATAAGAAGGTATGCAGTAACCGTATAGAGATAAATGTTGTGCTGCATGGGGAAGCAAATGGAAAAATTCGATTATTATTCGAGGGTACATCAGACACTTCGAGAAAAATTCGTTTCCTCTAATTGTGTTCTGTGTCAGAAGACCGGGTAAATGAGATCAAACGTGAACTTATTGTCGGAGAAAATCTTGATATAAACCTGTCCAGCATCCACGCAATGATTTTTACAGCTCCCCATTTTCCTAAAAATTGTCTCACCCAATGCATTTCTCTGTGCCTCACGTCAGTTTCCTTACTTCCTCAACCTCCCATCGACACCTTCATTCTTGGAGTATATTTTGAAAATAAACAATCTGCAGTGATATAGCCGACCCAACAACGCCAATATTCACAGGACACATTTTCGTCTCACGCCTAACAATTTTCAAGCCCATTCCACCCATTCCTTTGCGATGTCCATTACCCCTTGTCCCATTTGTCGGTTTCGTGGTTCCATGCTGTTCATTCGGTCACGAAAGTGCTTTGTAATAAAAAAACACACACACATCTTCACCTAACAAAGTACACTCTGTTTTTCCTTTCTTTTACAGTTAGTTCTGTATTCTCATATATTACTATTCAGAAATCGCACTTGTCTTGTTCAAGCAACAGAAAAGTTGGGGACATGAATGTGAAACTATACTGAGGGTCATGTCTCATAAATTGGCCAAGATTAAGGCTTAGCAAAAATCCATTGTCCAACACAGTGATCACACGGCAGTCGATAGGTGTTATGTCTAAGCCTCGATTTTCATACAGAAATTTCTCTAGATTGCTGTTTCAACAACTACTTGTGCAAGGCCGCGTGTGGCGGCCTGTGCCCGTTTGGTTTGTCACTTGTTTATTTGTTGGAACTTTGGTGAAACTGCAGTAGAGCTCCCATACATATATTTACATTATTTTTCAATAATCCATAACGAAATTGTCAATGTGATAGTTTTAAAAGTTAAGGAAGTGTGTAATTTTGAAGATATCAACTATACAACCCCACACAAACCGTAGCAAGCGGCCAACCTCCCAGATGGACTTTAAAGTTGATTCAGCTCCAAATTTAGTCCGTCACTAACCGTTCGTCCCTGCTAACCTAACCTTACCTAATCTAACACAACTTAACCCAATTCAGCCTAAACTAACTTAAACCAGTGTAAGTAATTCGTGTGATTTGATGACAGACGACTTACATATCCGAATCGACCCATTGCCTCTGAATGACACCACTGCCGTGGGTGGTGACGTTTAGTAACATATAGCCTATATATCCTATTTCCACTGAATTTGTCATATATGAATTATACATTATTTTGTAACAAAAAGTCATTTCCGCATTTGTAACAAAAGCATTTCCGCAATAGCTGGTTGTTGTAAATGAATTTTACCAGTATGAAAAATAATCACTGCCATTAGTGTTCCATATTTTTCTATGGAAGCTCTCCTGCAGTTTGTCCGGAACTTTGAAATAAACAAAATATGTATGAATAATCTACTATGTTATAGACTCGAAGAAAATGGACTTAGGCTTTTTTGGCTCTTGCAGAAAACAAACTGAGGGGTAACTATGATAATATCGCAAATAAAATATTTTTTCAGAATACGCACACACACACACACACATTATGGGGCCTTAAGCCATGTTCCTACAAAGTTTCACCCAAATTGGTATACATGTCTATAGAAAAAAAAAAAGCAGAGTAAACCCTTATATAAAGGTTCATTATTATCTAGATGCTGAAAGAGGTAGCAGTGAGCAGACACAGGAAATAAATAGAAGTACCTGATTTCTATTTATTTAGGCGTACTTAAAACGCAAGAAGGAAGTTTGCCCTATAATTTTATGCTTAACTGTTCGTTAATGAAATGAAATTCTAATAATGATTATAAATCACATTTTACCGAAGACAGTGCTACCTCGGCGATACACAAATGTGCAGATTTGGGAGGGTTAAAGTTAGCAGTATTATGGGCAGTAGGCTACTACTCTTCAAATAATGGTGTAATGCACGCTGTTTTACATAACTATTCATACTTCTATTTTATTGTGACTTAATCCAATCTGGATAAAGTTCCTAACTGTAAGTATAAGTAGAATATGAGGTCACATCGTGCCACTGGACGACTTAGTCTTTCGATAGTCACACACACACACACACACACACACACACACACACATATATATATATATATATATATATATATATATATATATATATATATATATATATATATATATATATATATATATATATTACCAAGCCGTTAAGCATGTGCTCGGTGCTGGAGAGAGACTCCTTCATTCGGTGGAACTGATGAAAACAGGCTGCTCTTCTGTACATTTATACAAGCATCCAACTTCTCCCTCCCAGTCCCCTAAAAGAATGATAATGGATTTCAGAGAAAGGACAGCCTCAGTCTGCAGTCCGCCGGGTTGGATATTTGAAGAATTGAGACCAGAACAATAGGCTATATATATAAAGATATCCATCCATCCATTGCCAGACGCCATGTATCCCAAACAGGGTGGTCAAGGGCTTAGAGTTAACTGTTTTACAGGGAGGGGCACTAATCCTCCACCAACCCCTCTTGACACGTAGGGATGCCAACAGCATCTGGTGTTCCCAGGCGGTCACCCATCCAAGTACTAACCAGACCCAACGTTGCTTAACTTCGCTGATCGGACGGGAAGCGGTGTACTCAACGTGGTATATATATTCGCGGTGTACTCAACGTGGTATATATATTCGCGGTGTACTCAACGTGGTATATATATATATATATATATATATATATATATATATGTGTGTGTGTGTGTGTGTGTGTGCGCGCGCTTCATCGTCTTTGATCCAGCCGGAGCTAAACTCCGCTCGCATGAAAAAGAAATCTAGGCATATACTTAAAAATCCATTCCCTGATGAGGCTGAGCAGTCCTTTTGCCTACGACACATACCACCTCACCACTATGGCCATATTTGCTGGGAGGTAATGCTGTTTTATGAAAGAATGATGTCATTGTGCGAGTGGAAGTATTTTTAGGATATATGTGTGAATCCTGCAAGAGCTAATTAAAGTCACTTTTAACGAAATTCAGGTAACTGAACGGGTCTCTGTCCATGTCTTCATTTGAACTTGCGTCGTTTCAAAGAAAAAATATTTTAGGTAACCACCTGACTACCGCATCACAACTCATTAGAGGTTGTGAGCGTTCAGAGTATAAAGCTCTATTGTGAGCGTTCAGAGTATAAAGCTCTATTGTGAGCGTTCAGAGTAAAAAGCTCTATTGTGACCGTTGAGAGTAAAAAGCTCTATTGTGAGCGTTGAGAGTATAAAGCTCTATTGTGAGCGTTGAGAGTATAAAGCTCTATTGTGAGCGTTCAGAGTATAAAGCTCTATTGTGAGCGTTATAAAGCTTGATATCCTCTTATTTTATGCCACTCTACTGATTATCATAAGAGTCTGCCATGTGTAGTGAATATCCGGACTATTAATTGTGTAATCCAGACGTTTATGGTCTGCCAGCTTTATTACTTGACACTGTTGCTAGAAGTGGCAAAAGAGGTAGAGGATGCAAAACCTCAATCACTTCAGATAAGTAAACCATGGTTGTTATCTGCTAATGAACTGTTTTGCTTTATCTGCCTCAATAACCCATGTGAGGTCGATCGGCATTAATGTATTTTGAACAACGTTAGAAATTACCCTGGTGGTAATTTTAAGCTGGTCAACACAGAAAGTAATGGTGCCAACAAATGAGATGATCAAAATAGGAAAATTTTATTAAGAGCAATGCAGTTGTGTTATTATAAAGAAACAGTCAGTTCATCATATATCAATGGCAAACAAAATAATATAGCTGTTATACAACGACATAAAAATATGAAAGGGATGAAGGAGAACGACGGGAGTAAAGTCAGTTATCATCCATACAAACGATGTAGGTAATCATGCAAATAATACAAAACAGCACAGCAGCTACCACCAGATGATTCTGAAGGAAACACGACCCAGAACATGGGAGAACACGCCTTTTTTCCTGTTTCACATAGGTACTAATACCAGTAACTGTCGTGGAAATAATTTCATCTTGACTTAAGCTCAGTTGCCGATGTACTAAAAAGCCTGAGTATCTTACCATTGGTATTGTTGTTGTTACCATTGTTTGTTGCTTAGCTCCAGCCTGACTGACCATGCAAACCCAATGACCACAGATAAACCGGTATGGTGCTATTTCTTAGGTTCCCTACACACCTGAAACTTTTTCTGTGTCTTAGTTTAGAGTGTGCTGTGCAGAGTGTCATGCTGTGTGGACTTATTCTGCAAGTGGGGCATGTGTCATCTGTGAATTCACCCAGCCCAGTTCTAATGTGATAAAGGAGAGGGGCTAGGTGATGTCCTGAATTAAACCTAACTGTGAACTCGATCAGCTTGAATAATTATGATGGCTGAACTTCAGGAAAGAGGATTATGGTACTCTGTTCTGATAGATGTGTTCTATTGTCCTGTGCCTGAAGTGGCGATGTAGTGTTCTTCATTGTTATTGCAGGAGTGTTTGATGGTGGGATGTTGTTGAAGAGGGTCTAGTATTGTATGTGTGGTGATGATTTTATGATCATTTTATTTATGATCCTTATTGTATTGAAGGTGTGTGATGTGAGACGTGTGGGTGGTAGAGTAAGAAAAGGAAGTGAATGGTGATGCGAGGAAGTAAGTATGGCTGTGGCTGAGAAGAGACGTGCATATGAAGTGTGGCTGCAGAGGATGGATGAGGTGACATATGAAAGGTATAAGGAAAAGAGGAATAGGGCGAGAAGGGCTGTGTGTGAGATGCTAAAGTGGCAGCAGATGAGAGGTGGGATAGGCAGTTGACTGAGAATTTTCAACAGAATAAGAAAATGTTTTGGAAGGAGGTGAAAAGGGTGCGAAAGGGAGAGTCTGGGAAGGAAGAGCGAATAAAAGCAGAGGATGGAAGGATGTTAACTGAGATCGATGCAGTAAGGAATAGATGGGCATGGTATTTTGAAAGATTAAATGTAAAGGAGGAAAGGGTGGCTGAGATTGTGGTGGATGGAAGGGTGCAAGGAATAAATGTATTTGGAGATATGAATGATTCTTTGATCACGAAGGAGGAAGTGCAGGAGGCAGTAAAGGAGATGAAAACAGGGAAAGCTGCAGGTATGGATGGGTGTGCTGTGGAATGCCTGAAGGGTGGTGGAGCGACTAGTGTTGACTGGTTAATAAGATTGTTGAATGTGTGCTTTGTGAAAGGTATGGTACCAGTCGACTGGGCAAGTGCTTGTGTGGTCTCGTTATATAAAGGTAAGGGTGATAAGCATGAATGTACTAGCTTTAGGGGTATAAGTCTGTTGAGTGTTGTAGGTAAGGTGTTTGGCGGAGTGTTAATTAAGAAGGTTAGAAAGGGTACAGAGGGAGTGATTGGTGATGAGCAGTGTGGCTTTAGGAGAGGGATGGGATGCGTGGATCAGGTGTTTGCTGTGAGACAAGTGTGTGAAAAGTATTTAGCGAAAGGTAGGGATGTGTTATGGGCATTCATGGATTTGGAGAAAGTGTATGATAGAATTGATAGGGAGGCTTTGTGGACTGTTTTAAGATTGTATGGATTTGATGGTAGGTTAGTAAAAGGGGTGAAAAGTTTTTATGTAAATAGTAGAGCGTGTGTAAGAGTGGGAAATACTGTGAGTGATTGGTTTCCCGTGAGTGTTGGGCTGCGGCAGGGATGAGTGATGTTACCTTGGTTGTTTAATATTTATATGGATGGTGTTGTAAGGGAGGTGAATGCAAGAGTTTTAGGTGGAGGTTTGAGTTAGGTGAATGTTGATGGTAGAGAGTGGAATCTGAAGCAGCTGCTGTTTGCGGATGATAGTGCACTGGTGGCTGATTCAGAGGAGCGATTGAGACAGTTGGCAGAGGAGTTTGGAAGGGTGTGTGAAAGGAGCAAATTTAAAGTAAATGAGAATAAGGGTAAAGTGATCAAATGTACGAGGTCAGTAGATGGTAGGAGGATGAATATAGTTTTGAATGGTGAGTTCCCTGAGGAGGTAGAGTGTTTTAAGTATTTAAGGTCACATGTTGCTGGGGATGGAAGAACAGATGCAGAAGTGAAGTTTAGAATAAATGAAGTAGGACAGGTGCTGGGAGGAATGAAAAAAGTGTTTAGACGTCGTTCACTTAGAATGGGTGTAATGAGAAGACTGTATGAGGGTGTTGTGGTACCGACTGCATTATATGGGGCTGAAACATGGAATATGGGTCTAGCAGAGAGGAAAAGTTTGAATGTAATGGAGATGAGGTGTTTTAGGAGTATGTGTGGAGTGACGCGTATGGATCGAGTGAGAAATGAAGTGCAAAGGAGAACTGGAGTTGTTCAGAGATGGCTGATAGAGTTGAGCAGAGGGTGTTGCGATGGTTTGGGCATATGGAGAGAACGGATAATGAGCGATTGGTGAAAAAGATAACTAGATCTGACATGAGAGGTGTAAGGCTGAGAGAGAGACCACAAATAGGATGGATGGACAGCGTGAAGAGAGCGTTGGATGCAAGAGGGATGTCTGTTGAGCAAGGAAGAGTGGCTGTGCATGACAGAAATAAATGGAGAGAAATTGTGAATGACTAAATGATGACACAGCCCTGAAGGGATATTCTCCCGCATTTGATCTGATCAGCTAATCAGGTCAGATGTGGGTAAGGGGATGGATGTATTATGATGTGGCAGGGGCAAACCATCTCTGCTGTCGGGCCCTGCTGCGGATGTCAGTGATTGCACTGCTCAGTGGACCCTCGTGCGGTGTGGTGCAGCGATGATTTGTCCCTTCTCCCCTTTGGGGCTAAGATGTGAATGAATATGTTTGAGTGGATGAGTAAATTGGGAGTGTGTCGTCCTGTCTTGGATACCTCCCTTTCCTTGAGGGAAGCAGCCTAGGTATATAGATAGATATATATTGTATTGTGTGACTCTGTAATACAATGGCCGATATGTTGTGTGTTAGCATAGGCTATTATATACAATTGTGCTCCTCTCATGTAGACATATTACCTAACTAGGAGGACTATCATTTCTGGGAGTAATGAGGCTGTGAGAGTGATATTGGTGCAGCCACTGATGATGCACAAAGCGTTGTTCTCTGTATGGTAAATAGTTTAAGATGTTATTGTGGGCGTTAGACAAGATGGAAGTACAGTTCTAGGAAGAGACGACATCACAGATCTGACATATGTATGTAGAGTTGGAAATGTGTGTACTTTTTTCATCCAAAGTCTATTCATGTAAGTGGTGCCCTAAGTGCGTTAAGTCTGAGTGTGCATCGCCTTTTTGTCTTTCTATCTGGTCGTTGAATGTCTTTCCAGGGTCATGTATCACTTCATGGATCTTACTGAAGAAGATATGTGGCATAGATACTTCGTTAAGTGTGATGGTGAGGATGCAATTGTGCTTGTAATTATCACTGGTACTGAGTGTGGTGATGGATTTAGCAGTCGTCAGCTAACTGTCCTCGACCCATGCCTGAAGTAGCCTATGTTGAGGGAACATTGTTGCAGTGAGTCGGCTGTCATTGCGTTGTCATGAGTGGTTGTTATGGTAGTATTATCTACATGTGATGCAATGTTAGTGGGTGGTAGTGATGTGGAAATTTCGTATATTTATTTGTTAAACACTGTAGGTGAGAGAACAGAGTCCAGGAGGACCTCTTGATTGAAGTTCCATGTTCGTGATGGCTTTCCTTGGAATTTAATGTGTAACTGTCTGCGCTATAGATGGAAGGCAATCCAGCGTTTGGTGTTGTTCCCCATGGGTGCGTTGTAGATATTAGTTATTACTCTGCCTAGAACGATGACATAAAAGGCTTGTTGCAAGATAGTATGTTTTGCTGATCTCACGGAGTTAATTCCTTCAGACACACGTTGTGTGAGGATGATTAACATGGTGGTTGTGTGTTGCTGTGAGAGATCAAGGGGAATATGATATGCGATTTTGTTAACAATCATTTTTTTTTTTAAATCATGGATGATGTGCTGAATAGTGTTATTGGTCTTTATGGAGAGGGGTGTGCTGGTTTATTATTTGGTTTGAGTACAGTGATGACAGCTGTATGTTTCCAAATGTTGGGAATGATAAAATGTGTGTAAGAGCAGTTGGACTGGATTCCGTACTGTCTAAATATATCAGGTGTAAATTGCTGATGCCATCAAATACTTTATTTTCTATATAAATTTGCATGTCTGTTCTTAAATGAAAGGAGTTATGTTGTGGTTGTATGGAATGAAATGCGTGTGTGTGGGAGATTGTTTTTCAAACTTAGGGTGTCCTGGCGTTGGTAAATTGTGCTAGCATTGCGGTTTACTAGTATGATTTTTTTTCTTGCATCAAATGCTGCATTTTGTTTTGGAATGATGGCGGCGTATTATTGAAGGTACTTGTTTGGAATTTGGTGAAATTAGCTCTTTTTAGGCCCCAGATGGATCTGTAGAGTGAATAACTTGTTAGAATGCCTTTCCTGTTTCCTCTCTTTATTATCTCGTCATTTCATATTTAATTTTTGGGAGCCTTTTGATGGTGTCTAATGTGCCTGAGGAGGGGGTGTTGTGAGTGCATCTCGTTTCTTCTATGAGGCGAACACTGTCAGATGTAAAGTTTGGGTTGTAGTGTCTGCTGTTGGCTCTTGGAATGTGGTGTTTGTCTTCATTAACTCTAGTATGACGTTAAATTTCTTAAAGTGAGTGACAGTGTTAGTGATGGCTGTATTTGTGTGTGTGTGTGTGTGTGTGTGTGTGTGTGTGTGTGTGTGTGTGTGTGTGTGTGTGTGTGTGTGTGTGCTGAAATGTTGTTCGGTTTCTTCGGTGAATTTTGTCCAGTCTACTATCTTGTAGTTTGTGTCTATCAACTAAGTGAAAAATATCGCATTGCACAGTAATTTTTTACACATTGAATCCATTTGCATTAGCTTATAGTGCGGGTATTATGACAGCAATTCAAAGATATTGTGTTCAGGAGAATTTAGTTAATGCACTGGAAGAGATCTACTGGGGTGTACTGTTGTGACAAACTTCTCACGCCAGAAATTAGGTGGGGGGGGGGGTGCTGGAGAACATTGGCCCCCCTATTTTCGGTAGACCAATGATTAGTTGCAATAAATGAACGATGTTATATATCAAATATATGAAATAAATATCTTACTACACTTGCATTGAGAATATTTGTAATCATTATAGTGATCTTACGAGTAAATCAAGGAAAATAACAGCATTTTAAAATTGCTTCAATGCATTAAGTCATAATTCTTTTAAGAATTACGCCTTTCCTCTATACAAAGCGCTGGCTCCGGCCCTGCTTATTTAATCTGTCTGTCTATTGCCAAACGCCTTAATCCCGTAAGGGGTGTCCACAAACAAATTGCCTCCATGTTGCCCTTATCCCCCGCCATTTCACTGCTCTGCTCCCAGCTCACACCCCCTCTCTCATATACCTCTCCAATCCATCTCATCCTTGGTCTCCCCCTCCCTCTCCCCCCCTCCACCTCACTCACATACTCTCCTCGTTAGTCTCTCACTCCAAACTACCTCATTGTGTTTCTCATAACGCTTCCAATCACATCCACATCCACACCACAACGATCTTTCACTTCCTCATTTGTCAATCTGTCTCTCCATGTGACTCCACATTCTCCTCTCAAATAACTCATTAACACACCTCTCACTCTTGACTTGTCCCTCCAGCAAGGTCCAAGCTTCACTTCCATACGTTAGAGTTGGTATCACAATACTGTCATGTAGTAACTTCTTCACTTCCATGCACACTTCCCTGTTTCTTATCACTGCCTTCAAGGAACCAGCAACCTTTCTTCCTTGTTGTACCCTTCCAAGCACTTCACCCTCTAAATTTCCATCCTTACTCATCACGCTACCCAAGTACGTAAACACATTCATATTTCCCATTTCTTCCTCATCCAACCTCACTGTACATTCACTGATTTCACCTCTCTCGAAGACCATACCTTTACTCTTCCCTACATTCACCTTTAAATTCCGCTTCTTACATACTCTCCCAAACTCATCCACCAAGCCTTTGCAGCTCCCCTTCTTCTTCACTTAACAACACAGAATCATCTGCAAACAACAGTACAAGGAGTTTCCAAACACTGCCCTCTCTCATTAGGGCCGCTCCAACATCCACTGCCCTACCTTGTACCTCTTTTTTAACCCCATCCATATAAAGATTGAACAACCATGGAGGCATGACACATCCCTGTTTCAATCCAACCTTCAGATAGAAAAATTCACTCAGTTCACTATCCACACGTACTGCAGCCTTAGCACCGTCATACATACTCTTCACTGCATTCAACAGCTTCCCATTTATTCCATATATTCTTAATAATTTCCACAATCCTTGCCTATCGATCCTGTCATATGCTTTCTCCAAATCCATTAGGGCTTCATACAAATTCTTACCTTTCTCTAGAAACTTTTCCACTAGAGATCTAAGAATGAATATCTGATCTACACAACCTCTTCCCTTCCTAAAACCTCCCTGTTCTTCTCCAATTAATTCCTCTGTTATTTCCCGAACTCTCTTAATAAGTATCCTGCCATATACTTTTCCTATTACACTAAGAAGACAAATGCCCCTATGATTACCACATACTTTTTTCTCTTTTCCCTTGTACAGGGGAATAATTATACCTGACTTCCAATCATCCAGGACTCTACCTTCCTCCCAGGCCAATCTGCACATCTTCCACGTCCATTCTACTACTATCTCTCCCCCATGCTTCAGCATTTCACCTCACACTCCATCAATTCCTGGGGCTTTCCCCATTTTAACTTTCTTCATTGCTTCCACAACTTCCATCCTACTGATTTCTTCCTCTTTTATTACAACCCTCCATCTCCCAGCCATTCCCCAGCCACTTATACCTGCATTACTTTCATTCTCTATGTTCAACAATTCTTTAAAGTGTCTCTCCATCTACTTACTTTTTCCTCCCTTCACTAATAATCTACCATTTTTATCTTTCACTCCCAACTAACTTCTTTGGCGCCCTTTCTAACTCTCTTTACCTCTTTCCAGAACATTTTCTTACATTCCCTTCACTTTACACTCAAATTCCTTCCAAATTCCTCATCCACTCTCTTCTTACTCTCTCTTACTAATCTCTTCACCTCTCTCTTCCTCTCTGCATACATCTTTCTTCCGTCTCTCAACTTCTTCCACACCCCTGTTTCTCATCCACTCGTTATATGCTTTCTTCTTTTGTGCCACAGCCTCTCTCACCTCTTCATTCCACCATGCTGTTCCCTGCACCCCCTTTCTTTTTCTCTTCACCCCACACACCACCTCACATGCTGCACAGATTTCTTTTGTGAATATCCTGCACATACCTACCATGTCCCCCATCTCCTCAAATCAATATTTACCCAACCGCTCCTCCACTTCCCTCTTATATGCTGCCCTTTTTCCATCCTCTTGTAACATTTTCACCCTCGTCGTATGAGCTACTTCCTCCTGTACTTCTCTTCTTCTATTTCTCCATTTCGTTTGGACACTGATTCTAACCACCACTAATTTGTGGTTATGTAGTCCACTCCCCCATCCTCTACATATTCTTGCATGCATTACACACCTCATCCTTTCATCCGCACATACATAATCAGCCATTGCCTTCCGTTCATTCAGTTCACCATGCACCCTTCTCATGACTCGCCACGTACACCTGTGGATCATTTTGCACCTGAAAAGGGTATTGACTATCACCAACCCCCTCCCGGCACAAATGTCGACTAAAGCACTTCCATTCTCTTCCATCTCTGCAAGCACACCCCACTCACCAACTACTCCATCCACCTTCACATTCCCTACTTTTCCGTTCAAATCTCCAATAAAAAATACTCTTTCATTCCTTTCAAATATTTCCATGCACAGTTCCACATTTGTCCAGAACTATTCTCTCACTCTGCTTGCACGATCTTGCGTTGGCACATACATGCACACAATCGCCCACATTTGAAGTCCAACTTTCAATAATTACACATACACTCCTTCAGCCAACTGATTCATACTCTCTTATATTCTCCTTCCATCTGTTAAAGCAATACACACTCCTTCTCTTGCCCTCTTATTCTCACCTATTCCCGCGCATACACCCCATCCATACTCCCATTCCCTCACACTCTCACCTCCCCATTTAGTTTCTGTTAATCCACATACATCCACTTTCGCACCCTCAAGCACATGGACAATATCTCTCTCTTTCACCCTATCATTCGCACCCCTTACATTCCATGTACGGTAGGTATCTGTACCATGTCCTTTGAGAAAAAACAAAATACATCATTTCTGAGTGGTTGTAAACATGGAGGTTCTCTATGCTAAAGATTTCTGTTGTTTTCCTAAAGAATATTGCCAGTTAAAGTAATGAGAGATTAAATGCTTTTTTAACCACAGCCAGACATTAATTTCAGTGAAATCTTTTCGGAGGCAACCACCATCCATTTACTTGATCTAGTACTACTTTCAGGTGACTGTATGTTTAGTGGCAAGACAAATCATTTCAATTAACTTGCGACACCATAAATAGATTGGGTGAAAGCCATAATTTCAAACTAATGTCTAGTGGCCTGGTGGGTTTATGCATTCCATCTGGATATGACTCAAAAAGTCAGAAAAATGCTTCAAATGAATCTAAATTTACATGTATTTACACAAAAAGTTATACAAAAGATTAAGAGCACCTAGTTTTTCGAGATTCACAAGTATACAGCAAATCAGTTTCATGAACCAGTCCCAAAATGTAGTGTCTCATTATGTTCTTGTTATAATGTCCTTGGTAGCAACAGTCAGACTTCAGTATATCGTGGTGGAAGTGCTCACCTTGCTCCTATGACTACACTTCCAAGTTCTCCTTGAATTTATCGAGATGAGAGCTGAGGACATGGACTCTGAGGGGCATATCACGCTGTAAGTCATCACCAGAGTGTTGACCAGCTCCACATAGTCCTCGGATTTGTGGCTGGCCAGGACGCCTCGAACCACTATGACATTATTGCTCCTAGCCGTATTCTCCACCCTGGTGATTTTCTTAGGGAATTCCTTGAATTCCATGATCTTAGTCTGTGGTCCAACAAACACACTGCGTTTGACCTTTGCCTCTGACAACTTAGCGAAGATGTTTCGGAGGTATTTGATGGCCGCTGACTCCTTATCTACTGTAGGGTTGTGACGAATTTCTTAAGTCCCAGCTTGACAAACAGTGATGGCATCAACAGTTTCTGAGTGTCCACCAGCGGCTCCCACTTGACACTGCTCCTCCTCACGGAGAGCTCAGTCCGCTTTGGCTATTCCCAGGTGTGGTAGTGGCCATTGCGTCCCTGCTATTCCAAAGACAAAGATATCAGGGGAACTTAGTGAAACTGTCCTGGGGACCCATCAGGAAGGCCACTATTTTGAAGTCTCTGATGTCCTCCCAGCGAGCCCAATCATACTTCAGGGATCCAGCAGAATCTTTACATTGTTGCATTTCTCCTTGAGGTACACCAAGGGAGCCAGGAGAAGAGACTGAAACCGGCTTCTGGTGTGGAGCAGCACGGCTATGAGGCTCCTGGTTGAGCCGTCAGTGAAGAGGGGCCACTCGTGCTGGCTATAGGGGGTTCCGATCGTCATTATCAGACTGGTCACATTGTGACAAAAGCATAGTCCATCTCAAAGGGTGAAAAGGGTGGAGAATGCTTATTGACGCTTCCTCTGACTTGAGACTAGTACACTTTCGTCCATCAAGTTCCTCTATTTGAGCCAAGATGTCAGAAGCTCGGCACTGGACTTCGTGATATCAAGATCTCTTATCAAGTCATTGAGGTCTTCTTGGTTGGGGTAGTTTAGGTTTCTCTCCTCAGCACCACCTCGGAAATTATGGTGTGGATCAGGAAAGTTGTCCTCGCCCTCTGACTTGCTGCTTTCTCCTGATGAATATGTATGCCCTTCCTCTGGAGGTGTGGGTATGGGGAGTTCAGGGCAGTGTGGCACAGATACGATGGACGAAGGGAGGTCAGGATATGATTGCTGATGCATTCTTGCCACCCTGATGTTCAGAAGGGTCCACAATGCAGAAGTAGCAGTTGCTTGAGTGGTCAGTGGGTTCTTGCAAAATTCTTGGGATGTTGAACTTCATGGCTTTCTTCTCCAGTCTCAACCATCCTGCAAAACAACAAAATAATCTAGTAACAATAATAAGTATATTCAGAATTAAATATATATTAATTATGTTTCAGTTACATTTATAATTAAGAGTACATCGACCATTTTAACCTTCAGGAGTTATCTTGCAATGCTTGCAGGCAACATGAGGTGCTCAGGCTTTGTCTTGATCCCCTGCCAGCATGCCAAAATACGCTTTGTAGGCTGCACACTTCCTGGGACACATTCCACACAGAGTGCTTTTTTTTTTCTTTCTTTCTTTTTTTCATAATGAACTGGCCGCAGACACAGCAGTACGCATCTGTCAGATACCTGCAGACTCTTGAATCAATGTAAAAAAAAAATGCAGATACGAAAATGCACAGATTCAGACAAAAGGTACAAAATGCAATTAAGAAAATACCATGATAAAACACCTTATTCTAAATCTAAACTGCAAAATTTCAAGATACACCTACCTGCAAAGTTTCAGTCAAACCATATATTATGAAAAAAAAAAAAAAAGTTCAAAGAAAGTAGTTTGATCTCCTTAAGTGTGATAACTGTTATGGGTCAGTTTCCATAATCCTGACAAACCCAAACCTCTGACTGAAAGAAAGATTACTGCAAGTTATGCACGATCCATGTAGCGATCCATGTAACACGAAAATAGTGATGAACTCCCTGGAACAAAGAAAAAAAAATGTTACACAGTGTTATTAAGATATAAACTGAATGATGCTCCACTATTTGTTAAAAGACATCAGGGCAAGCATATTTTAATCTATGTTTACAGTGTTCTGACATCATATTTTTTTTTTTTTATGTAAGGAAGGAGGAACCAAAGACCCAGAGCCTGCAAATTTTTCCCTCTAAGAAAAAAAAAAAAAAAGACAACAGAGACAAATTCAAGAACTGTTCATTTTGAGATGCCTGGACACACTGCATTTGAAAGACTGAAGATCATAGGCAGTAGGAAATAGAGAGAGAGGGAGATAGTTCCAGAGCTGACATGTTGCATACGTGAAGGACTGGGAATAACGGTTAACTTTTGCATTAGAGAGTTGGAGAGAAAAGGGAAGAGAGTTTGTTGCTAAAGAGGTGACGGGTGCTACACGCCCGCCACAGTAGAGTAGAGATGCAAGCAGACAGTTCAGACGAGCAGTGTCCACTGAGGAAGCGATAGAGAAGAGATAAAGATGCAACAGTACAGAGAAAATACAGAGGTCGAGGGGAGCTAGAAAGTGGAGGAGAGTTCTATCTATCTATCTATTGCCAGACGCCTCAATCTTGTTCGGGGTGGCCACAAACAAATCGCCTCCACGTCGCCCTGTCCCCCGCCATTTCATTGCCCCGCTCCCAACTCACACCCTCCTCTCTCATATACCTCTCTACCCCACCCCTCCAACTCATCCTCGGCCTCCCCCTCCCTCTTCCCCCCTCCACCTCACTCACATACACTCTCTTCGTCAGTCACCCTCCATCCTCTTCAGATGGCCAAACCACCTCAGTGTATTCATCCTAACGCTTCCTATCACATCCACATCCACACCACAACGCTCCTTTATATCCTCATTTGTCAGACTGTCTCTCCATGAGGCTCCAAAGGCTCCTCTTAAATAACTCATTTCCACTGCTCTCACTTTTGACTTGTGTCCTTCCAGCAACGTCCAAATTTCACTTCCATACGTTAGAGTTGGTATCACAACACTGTCATGTAGCAACTTTTTCATTTCCCTGCTTCTTATCATTGCTTTCAAGGAGCCGGCAACGTTTCTTCCCTGCTGTACCCTTTCAAGCACTTCACCCTGGAAACCTCCATCCTTACTCATCACACTACCCAAGTACTTAAACGTACTCATATTTTCCAATTCCTCACCATCCAACCTCGTTGTAAATTCACTGACTTCACCTCTCTCAAAGACCATCACATTACTCTTCCATACATTCACCTTTAGATTCCATTTCTTACACACTCTCCCAAACTCATCAACCAAGCCTTGCAGCTCTCCTTCATCTTCAATCAACAACACAGTATCATCTGCAAACAACAGTGCAGGGAGTTTCCAAACACTACCCTCTCTCACCTGGGCCACTCCAACATCCACTACCCTACCTTGCATCTCTTTTATTACCCCATGCATGTACAGATTCAACAACCATGGGGACATGACACATCCCTGTTTCAACCCAACCTCCAAAGAGAAAAATTCACTCAGTTCACCATCCACACGCACTGCAGCCTTAGCACCATAATACATACTCTTCACAGCATTCAACAACTTCCCATCTACTCCATATATTCTTAATGCTTTCCATAATCGTTGTCTATCTACCCTCTCATATGCTTTCTCCAAATCCATAAAAGCCGCATACAACTTTTTTCCCTTCTCTAGAAACTTTTCCACTAAGGATCTAAGAATGAGTATCTGATCTACACAACCTCTTCCCTTCCTAAAGCCTCCCTGTTCTTCTCCAACTAATTCCTTTATTCTTTCCCTAACTCTGTCAATAAGTTTCCTACCATACACTTTTCCTATTATCCTAAGAAGACAGATGCCCCTATGATTACCACACACATCTTTTTCCCTTTTCCTTTTTACAATGGAGTAATTATACCTGACTTCCAATCTTCCAGGACTCTACCTTCCTCCCAGGCCAATCTGCACATTTTCCACATCCATTCTACTACTATCTCTCCCCCATACTTCAGCATTTCACCACACACTCCATCAATTCTTGGGGCTTTCCCCAATTTAACTTTCTTGACTGCTTCCACAACTTCTGTCCTATTGATTTCTTCCTGTCTTCTCACCTCACACCTTCTCCCAGCCATTCCCCAGCCACTTACACTCACATTACTTCCATCCTCTATGTTCAACAATTCCTTTAAGTGTTCTCTCCATCTGCTCACTTTTTCTCCCTTCTCTACTAGTAATCTACCATTTTTATCTTTCACTCCCCTGCTAACTTCACTTCCACCCTGTCTTACTCTTTTCACCTCTTTCCAGAACATTTTCTTACAGTCTCTCCACTTTACACTCAAGTTCCTTCCAAATTCCTCATCCGCTCTCTTCTTACTCTCTCTTTCTTTCTACATATATCTCTCTCTTCCGCCTCTCAACTTCTTCCACGCCTCTATTTCTCATCCATTCATTGTATGCTTTCTTCTTTGGTGCCACAGCCTGTCTCACCTCTTCATTCCACCACGTTGTTCCTTGCACACCCCATCCGTCTACTCTTCATGCCACACACCACATCACATGCTGCACATATTTCTTCTGTAAGTATCCTGCACACACCTTCCATGTCTCCCATCTGCTCCAGTTCATATTTGCCCAATCGATCCTCCACTTCTCTCTTATACTCTGCCTTTTTCTCATCCTCTTGTAACCTTTCCACTCTCTTTATAAATACTCCTTCTTCCCGTCCTTCCCATCTTCTATTTCTCCATCCTAATTGGACCTTGATTCTGGCCACCACCAAGTAATGGTCAGAAAGTCCACTTCCCCAGCCTCTATAAGCTCTTGCATCTATTACACATTTTCGCATCCTTTTATCCACACACACATAATCAATCATTGCCTTCCTTTCATTCAGTTCACCACCGACCCTTCTCATCACTCGCAATGTATACCTGTGGATCATTTTATGCCTGAAGAGGGGATTGGGTATCACCAACCCCCTCCCAGCACAAATGTCCACTAAAGCACTGCCATTCTCATCTATCTCAGCAGGCACACCCCACTCACCAACTATTCCATCCACCTTCACATTCCCTACTTTACCATTCATATCACCGATCAAAAACACTCTCTCATTCCTTCCAAACTTTTCCATGCACACTTCCACATTTGTCCAGAACTCTTCTCTCACTCTGCTTGAACGATCTTGCGTTGGCGCATACATACACACAATCGCCCACATTTGTATTCCAACTTTCAATCTTACCCACACAATCCTTGACCCAACTGATCCATACTCTCTTATGCTCTTCTTCCATCTTTTACTCACAACTATACATACTTCTTCTTTTGCCCTCTCATTCTCACCTACTCCTGCACATATACCCCATCCATACACCCATTCTCTCACACTCTCACCTCTCCATTTCGTTTCAGCTGTTTCGCATACATCATCTTTCGCACCCTCAAGCACCTGGACAATCTCTCTCTCTTTCACCTCATCATTCGCTCCCCTTACATTCCAAGTTCCAATTACCATGTCCTTTGTCCGATCCTTGGTCGTCATCTTTTGGTCAGTCCTTGACCGAGGCTTATTTATGTCTTTTTAGTTAGTTGTTTTCCGGGTAGGGGCACTAACCCTCCGCCAACCCTTTTAGTTGCCTTGTATGACAAGCAGGGATACTGGGGGAGTATTCTTGAAAAAAAAAAAAAAAAAACTACCCCCATGGGGTAAACCTTTGACTCAACCTTGATCAGAAGAGCTGTATTTTAGGAGCCTCCCCACATATGTGAGCTGTACTCAACACAGGGCCGATAAAACCCGTGTATAAAGACAACAAGTGTCCAGGGATAAAGAAGGCACAGAGTCGGCTGAACACACCTAATCTCTTTGAAGCAGATTTTATGTGAGTGGTAATATACTCTTGCCAAGGTAAATCCCGAGAGAATGAAGCCCTGAGTATGTTTTATGATAATGCAGGATTAAACTGGATATTGATGAAAATTTGAGGATACTCCTGTGGAAGATTTTGTTGGGTTGACTGAGTTTTTGATGCATTAAAAACAACAAAATTACTTTTACCCCAATCAGAGATATGAGACGAGTCAGACATAAGGTGTGCCATAACCTCATCCCCTGTTTGTTGAAGTAACTGCCGAGATGGACGCTGTGGGAATCAAACGGAAAGGTGAAGGGTGGAGTCATTACCATATGAATGGATAGAGTTAGATGTACAGCTTAGGAGGTTATTGATGAACAAAAGAGAGTTGGTGATAGGACAGAGCCGTGAGAAACACCACCATTGACAGCTCTAGGAGAAGAACGGTTGCCTTCTACAACAGCAGCTATAGAACGACCAGAAAGGAAGCTATAGATATAGGCACAGATACAAGGATAGAATCAGTAAGAGGGTAGTTTGGAAATTAAAGGTTTATGCCAGACTCGATCGAAAGCCTTTGAGATGCCAAATGCAGTGGCAAAGCTCTCGTCAAAGTCGCGAAAAGAGGATGACCAGGAGTCTGAAAGGTAGGTGAGAAGATCACCAGTTTAGCATACATGGTGGAACCCATACTGACGATCGGAAAGAAGGTTGTAACAGGAAAGATGTTTTTAAAATTTTTAAGAACAGACTCAAAATCTTCTGAAATACAGGATGTTAAACAACTGGGCGATTGTTAGAGGGTTGAGAATGGTCACCCTTCCTTGGAACAGGCTGAATGACAGCAAACTTTTAGCAAGAAGGGAAGGTATAAAAAGTAGACAAAAGCGAAAGAGTTTACCTAGGGAGGGTGTAAGCACATTTTTTGAGGACAACAGGAGGGAGCTCATCAGGCTCATATACCTTCTTAATATTGAGACCAGTGATGGCAGAGAATACATCAGTTGAAGAAATTTTAATGCCAGTCATGAGGAAGGGCAGTGGTGAAGGGACAGTGTCGGAATCGTCTAAGGTGGAATTGGAGGAGAAATTAGAATTATACAACTGAAAAAAATATCTTGTTCTGTAAAGTACATTTTGTTTTATGTGTGGATTTATTCATACCAAGTCAACAATTCACTAAAAGATCAAACTCTCCAAAATGGTTTGATGGCAATTGTGCCAGAGCAACAGCCCAAAAGTCATTAGCATATAACTCTTACTTAAAATCAAAAATATCTGAATCATTCTCCCAATTTAAAATTGTAGAAATCATGCAAAAGCTGTAATAAATCTATCTAAATCAAACTTTCTTCAAAAGCAAGCATCAAAACTACTTAACAACCCTAATGACAATAGAATATTCTGGTCAACTCTTAATTCTTTCAATAATAACTTTAACAAGTCATCTTCCATTCCCCCACTAAAATCTTCAGACGGCAATATTACAAATGACCCACGTGGGAAAGCAGATATTTTTGCTAGTACCTTTGCCAGAAACTCCACCATAGATGATACCAGCCAGAATGTCTCAGTACTGGAATTTGATTCTCCCGAAATTGCCCCACTTAAAATACAGACAAGATACGTAAAATCCATCCTAGAAAATTTACCTACCAACAAAGCTCCAGGCCCAGATGGAATTCCGCCAATTGTTTTGAAAAAGTGTTCCCCTGAACTTACCTCTGTCCTAGCTAAATTATTCAGACTATGCATACGTACTTCTTTATTCCCAAATTCATGGAAAGAAGCCAATATCCACCCAGTTCCGAAGAAAGGAAGTTCGTCTGACCCCTCCAATTACAGACCAATAGCTGTCACATCTTCTCTTGGTAAGGTATTTGAAACTTTGATTAATAAGCATATTGTTAAACATCTTGAATCCAACAACTTAATTAGTGATAGACAATACGGTTTTCGCCACGAAAAATCCACCATTGACATACTCAATCTCTTAGCTCATACCATCCATCAATCAATTGATCTTTTTGGAGAAACTCATGCAGTAGCTCTTGATATCTCTAAAGCTTTCGACAGGGTGTGGCACCGTTCCCTGCTGTCCAAACTCCCTTGCTATGGACTAACGTCTTTTGTTCCTTTGATTTCTTCTTATCTTAGTGACAGGAAAATAAGAGTAAAAGTAGATGATGTATATTCGAATTTCCACTCAATTAATGCCGGCGTGCCGCAGGGATCAGTTCTGGTGCCAACCCTATTTCTGGTTCATATTAATGATCTCTTATCTGTCACTCACAATCCCATTCACTCATATGCAGATGACTCAACACTACATAGTTCATTCACACTCAGACATCCATTTACAAAGTCTAATATCTCTACCTCTCAACTCAGTACAGCCATCTCCATAAATCAAGATCTATCTACAATCAGTGAATGGGGACAAAACAACCTTGTCTCTTTTAATGCTAGTAAAACTAAATATATACAGTTTACTAATAGACAGATATTGCCAGATTCGTACATTACCTTCAGTGCTACTAATATTCCCATCTCCAAAAGCTCACTTAACAGTGCCCTCAGCTGGACCTCTCATGTCAGATCACTTGCTAAAACCGCCTCAAAGAATCTTGGATTATTGTACAGAGTCCGTAACTTCTTCGCCGATGAGCAGTTAGCTATAATTTATAAGAGTCATGTGCGCTCTCAGCTTGAATATTGCTCACCCTTGTGGAATGGTTGTGGAGAGGTTGCATTAAGACAACTAGACAAAATTCAGAATAAAGCTGTTAGAATCATTAACAACCCTGCCATTACATATAAACTACCTCCCCTGCAAGTAAGAAGGAATGTTGCCTCCCTTGCATTATTTTACAGATATTTTTTTGGCAAATGCTCAGACGAAGTTGCGTCCATGGTGCCACCTCTCCATGCCTTCCCTCGTGCTACACGGGCATCTGGTAGCCCTCCTGACTGGAATGTCACTCAACCATATTGCAGAACTTCTGCCTATCAGAATTCTTTCATTCCCCGAACTGCATCTCTCTGGAACTCGCTTCCCCAGAGTTGTTTTCCTCCAAATTTCAACCCACAACTGTTCAAGTCTAACTGTTACAGATATTTTATGAACAGAGGACACCAGTAATCTGGTGTATGGATTATTTTTTTTTTTACCCATTTGTTTTTCCTTCCTCCGTTCTGTTATTTAAAAAAAAAAAAAAAAAAACTTAAGGAGGACATTTGCTCTGGCTCCTCACACAGAGAATGGGAAAATTCTAAATTCCATATGCTCATAATACTGGTTTTGAATTTAGTTGCATATAATCTCGATTTATGATGAAGATTTACATATTAAATTCAGAAAAATATCAGAATCAGTCACTAATGATTTCTCAAGGACTGATTAAAGAAACGGGTCCCCACAAGATAACAGCATAGATCATCACCACAATAATAATATAGTGATAAGTAGGGACACAAAAGACTGAGGAGCTTTTTCAAGGCTGCACAACCGGGGATATTGGATCTGACAATAGATAGATAGTGATGCATTTTGTTGTCTCTTCTTCAGTGTCAGTGAGACTTATTACACCACAGGAGAATGGAGCCACGCAGTTCGTTCCATCAAACAGCTGAGAGTGACCGAGCTAGGTTTGTGCTGCTGTGGGTGACTGGGAAGTCTATGCGAGCTATAGCCAAGGAAATGGGCTGCAGCGTCTCTACCGTAAGCAGATGGATCACGCGATGGAAAAAGGAAGGCAGCGTGAAAACAAAATATCGGCTACGGAACAGTGAGAGATTTGATAATGAATGGCTCTCAGATACCTACACTTAAGTCTATGAGAACCTATCTTCTCCTGTTAGTCGCCAACAAACGTAGTACAATGGAACTCAGCTTGATGTTGAGTGGCTTACAAGGCTCCACAGTGTAGATGTCTATACCTGCAGTTACTTGCTTCTAATGTTACTCTTCAACAACTAACTGTTATGATTTATTCTCTGCAATATCCCATATATATACTGAATATATATATATATATATATATATATATATATATAATATATATATATATATATATATATATATATATATATAATGAATGTCTAATTGACCTGATAAATATATGTTTTATTAAGAGTTTAAAGTACCTGCTAATTACCATCAGACATATTTTAAAAATAAGGTCAAGGGTAAGACACAGTAAGAGGAGAACATGTGAGTGTCATTAAAAGATATATGATCCTTCCTGCTTAACCTGCCGCGTCCCACTGACGTATATTTATGTCCACACATTTTGTCACTGTCAGTCCCGTTGACGTATATAAACGTGTATCAATTGAAAGGCCCCTAATTTCCACAATTTTAAATTTTCACACGTGATTTTTGGTACGTATACACGGGACACCTTCCTCTACAAGATGCCAGGCAGAGACAATGCCTTACCCCGCATGACCTCCTCCCCCCCCCTGCATGCCCTTTTCTCAGCAATTCACCTGTTATCAGTGACCTGGCCAGTAAAGCCATGTCATGCCACAGTACAAAATTCAGGGCCATAGTGATTCCCCAATCGATGACAATGTGGAGGACAAACATTAGAGGAAGAAACAGTCAGAAATGATGATCAGGTAATGTGGCAAAAAAAGGTCAGGAATGGTGATGAGTTAGTGAGTGAAACAATCTTATAATGCCTATATTACCATTTGAAAACCAATATACTCTCATACTACATATAAATTCGTACCAAATAAATAAATAAATACCGTTTATGAGTGGTGTGGAATAGTTATCCTCCCATAGAACTCGTTTTCTTTGCAGCCAGCCTGATAGAAAACTCTGTA